>NC_064030.1:12714589-13061464 GCF_917208135.1 Athalia rosae
AATTTTTTTTTTTCTTGCGAATTGATCGTACGACACTTTTTTGATGTATTTTGACCTCAGGAATCCGATTCTGGAAGGAAAGTTGATCTATCTCTGAAATTGACCGAGTGATCGCCAATTTTCAGCTTTTCGGGATCAAGACCAAGAAATTCATTTTATCGTCTATTTCAATGTAGTTCGTACCCAGAAATTTGAATCTGAAAAAATAAGAATTGATCGTATCGCACTTTTCTTATGTATTTTGACCTCAGGAACACGAATCTGTTGTCAAAATTGAGCTACGATTCTTTCTCTTCGAGATATCCTCAAATTTGTACCAAAAAATGCGAAAAAATGGGGATAACTCGGTAATTCCTGCAGATAGAACAATTCGGCACTCGGATTCGGATTTCTGAGATCGGAATACATGAGAATAGCACGGGAAACCCAAGAAAAAAAAATGTTGATTTTCGACCGAAAAATCGATAAATATGCACAGGTTCAAATCCCCATGGGGATTTTTGGGCCAAATTTTTTTTTTCCTTGCAAATTGATCGTACGACACTTTTCTGATGTATTTTGACCTCAGGAATCCGATTCTGGAAGAAAAATCGATTCATCTCTGAAATTGACCGAGTGATCGCCAATTTTCAGCTCTTCGGGATCAAGACCAAGAAATTCATTTTATCGTCTATTTCAATGTAGTTCGTACCCAGGAATTCGAATCTGAGAAAATGAGAATTGATCGTATCGCTTTTTTCTTATGTATTTTGACCTCAGGAACACGAATCTGTTGTCAAAATTGAGCTACGATTCTTTCTCTTCGAGATATCCTCAAATTTGCACCAAAAAACGCGAAAAAATGGGGATAACTCGGTAATTCCTGCAGATAGAACAATTCGGCTCTCGGATTCGGATTTCTGAGATCGAAATACATGAGAATAGCACAGGAAACCCAAGGAAAAAAAATGTTGATTTCCGACCGAAAAAATCGATAAATATGCACAGCGTCAAATCCCTTTGGGGATTTTTGGGCCAAATTTTTTTTTTCCCTGCGAATTGATCGTACGACACTTTTTTGATGTATTTTGACCTCAGAAATCCGATTCTAAAAGGAAAATTGATCTATCTCTGAAATTGACCGAGTGATCGCCAATTTTCAGCTCTTTGGGATCAAGACCAAGAAATTCATTTTATCGTCTATTTCAATGTAGTTCGTACCCAGGAATTCGAATCTGAGAAAATAAGAATTGATCGTATCGCACTTTTCTTATGTATTTTGACCTCAGGAACACGAATCTGTTGTCGAAATTGAGCTACGATTCTTCCTCTTCGAGATATCCTCAAATTTGCACCAAAAAACGCGAAAAAATGGGGATAACTCGGTAATTCTTGCAGATAAAACAATTCGACTCTCGGATTCGGATTTCTGAGATCGAAATACATGAGAATAGCACGGGAAACCCAAGAAAAAAAAATGTTGATTTTCGACCGAAAAATCGATAAATATGCACAGGTTCAAAGCCTTTGGGATTTTTGGGCAAATTTTTTTTTTTCTTGCGAATTGATCGTACGACACTTTTTTGATGTATTTTCACCTCAGAAATCCGATTCTGAAAGGAAAATTGATCTATCTCTGAAATTGACCGAGTGTTCGCCAATTTTCAGCTCTTCGGGATCAAGACCAAGAAATTCATTTTATCGTCTATTTCAATGTAGTTCGTACCCAGGAATTTGAATCTGAGAAAATGAGAATTGATCGTATCGCACTTTTCTCATGTACTTTGACCTCAGGAACACGAATCTGTTGTCGAAATTGAGCTACAATTTTTTCTCTTCGAGATATCCTCAAATTTGTACCAAAAAACGCGAAAAAATGGGGATAACTCGGTGATTCCTGCAGATAAAACAATTCGGCTCTCGGATTCGGATTTCTGAAATCGAAATACATGAGAATAGCACGGGAAACCCAAGAAAAAAAAATGTTGATTTTCGACCGAAAAATCGATAAATATGCACAGGTTCAAATCCCTTTGGGGATTTTTGGGCCAAATTTTTTTTTTTCTTGCGAATTGATCGTACGACACTTTTCTGATGTATTTTGACCTCAGAAATCCGATTCTAGAAGGAAAATTGATCTATCTCTGAAATTGACCGAGTGTTCGCCAATTTTCAGCTCTTCGGGATCAAGACCAAGAAATTCATTTTATCGTCTATTTCAATGTAGTTCGTACCCAGGAATTTGAATCTGAGAAAATGAGAATTGATCGTATCGCACTTTTCTTATGTATTTTGACCTCAGGAACACGAATCTGTTGTCGAAATTGAGCTACGATTTTTTTCTCTTCGAGATATCCTCAAATCTGTACCAAAAAACGCGAAAAAATTGGGATAACTCGGTAATTCCTGCAGATAGAACAATTCGGCTCTCGGATTCGGATTTCTGAGATCGAAATACATGAGAATAGCACGGGAAACCCAAGAAAAAAAAATGTTGATTTTCGACCGAAAAATCGATAAATATGCACAGGGTTCAAATCCCTTTGGGGATTTTTGGGCCAAATTTTTTTTTTCTTGCGAATTGATCGTACGACTTCTTTCTGATGTATTTTGACCTCAGGAATCCGATTCTGGAAGAAAAGTTGATCTATCTCTGAAATTGACCGAGTGATCGCCAATTTTCAGCTCTTCGGGATCAAGACCAAGAAATTCATTTTATCGTCCATTTCAATGTAGTTCGTACTCAGGAATTTGAATCTGAGAGAATAAGAATTGATCGTATCGCACTTTTCTTATGTATTTTGACCTCAGGAACACGAATCTAATTTCGAAATTGAGCTACGATTTTTTCTCTTCGAGATATCCTCAAATCTGTACCAAAAAACGCGAAAAAATTGGGATAACTCGGTAATTCCTGCAGATAGAACAATTCGGCACTCGGATTTGGATTTCTGAGATCGAAATACATGAGAATAGCACGGGAAACCCAAGAAAAAAAAAATGTTGATTCTCGACCGAAAAATCGATAAATATGCACAGGTTCAAATCCCTTTGGGAATTTCTGGGCCAAATTTTTTTTTTCCTTGCGAATTGATCGTACGACACTTTTCTGATGTTTTTTGACCTCAGAAATCCGATTCTGAGAGGAAAATTGATTTATCTCTGAAATTGACCAGGTGATCGCCAATTTTCAGCTCTTCGGGATCAGGACCAAGAAATTCATTTTATCGTCTATTTCAATGTAGTTCGTACCCAGGAATTTGAATCTGAGAGAATAAGAATTGATCGTATCGCATTTTTCTTATGTATTTTGACCTCAGGAACACGAATCTGTTGTCGAAATTGAGCTACGATTCTTTCTCTTCGAGATATCCTCAAATTTGCACCAAAAAACGCGAAAAAATGGGGATAACTCGGTAATTTCTGCAGATAGAACAATTCGGCTCTCGGATTCGGATTTCTGAGATCGAAATACATGAGAATAGCACGGGAAACCCAAGAGAAAAAAATGTTGATTTTCGACCGAAAAATCGATAAATATGCACAGGTTCAAATCCCTTAGGGATTTTTGGGCCAAATTATTTTTTTCCTTGCGAATTAATCGTACGACACTTTTTTGATGTATTTTGACCTCAGAAATCCGATTCTGAAAGGAAAATTGATCTATCTCAGAAATTGACCGAGTGATCGCCAATTTTCAGCTCTTCGGGATCAAGACCAAGAAATTCATTTTATCGTCTATTTCAATGTAGTTCGTACCCAGGAATTTGAATCTGAGAAAATGAGAATTGATCGTATCGCACTTATCTTATGTATTTTGACCTCAGGAACACGAATCTGTTGTCGAAATTGAGCTACGATTCTCTCTCTTCGAGATATCCTCAAATTTGCACCAAAAAACGCGAAAAAAATGGGGATAACTCGGTAATTCCTGCAGATGAAACAATTCGACTCTCGGATTCGGATTTCTGAGATCGAAATACATGAAAATAGCACGGAAAACCCAAGAAAAAAAATGTTGATTTTCGACCGAAAAATCGATAAATATGCACAGGTTCAAATCCCTTTGGGGATTTTGGGCCAAATTTTTTTTTTTCTTGCGAATTGATCGTACGACACTTTTTTGATGTATTTTGACCTCAGAAATCCGATTCTGAAAGGAAAATTTATCTATCTCTGAAATTGACCGAGTGATCGCCAATTTTCAGCTCTTCGGGATCAAGACCAAGAAATTCATTTTATCGTCTATTTCAATGTAGTTCGTACCCAGGAATTTGAATCTGAGAAAATGAAAATTGATCGTATCGCTTTTTTGTTATGTATTTTGACCTCAGGAACACGAATCTGTTGTCGGAATTGAGCTACGATTCTTTCTCTTCAAAATATCCTCAAATTTGCACCAAAAAACGCGAAAAATGGGGATAACTCGGTAATTCCTGCAGATAGAACAATTCGGCTCTCGGATTCGGATTTCTGAGATCGAAATACATGAGAATAGCACGGGAAACCCAAAAAAAGAAAATGTTGATTTTTGACCGAAAAATCGATAAATATGCACAGGTTCAAATCCCTTTGGGGATTTTTGAGCCAAATTTTTTTTTTTCTCGCGAATTGATCGTACGACACTTTTTTGATGTATTTTGACCTCAGAAATCCGATTCTGAAAGGAAAATTGATCGATCTCTGAAATTGACCGAGTGATCGCCAATTTTCAGCTCTTCGGGATCAAGACCAAGAAATTCATTTTATCGTCTATTTCAATGTAGTTCGTACCCAGGAATTTGAATCTGATAAAATGAGAATTGATCGTATCGCACTTTTCTCATGTATTTCGACCTCAGGAACACGAATCTGTTGTCGAAATTGAGCTACGATCCTTCCTTTTCGAGATATCCTCAAATTTGTACCAAAAAACGTGGAAAAATGGGGATAACTCGGTAATTCCTGCAGACAGAACAATTCGGCTCTCAGATTCGGATTTCTGAGATCGAAATACATGAGAATAGCACGGGAAACCCAAGAAAAAAAAATGTTGATTTTCGACCGAAAAATCGATAAATCTGCACAGGTTCAAATCCCTTTGGGGATTTTTGGGCCAAATTTTTTTTTTTCTTGCGAATTGATCGTACGACACTTTTCTGATGTATTTTGACCTCAGAAATCCGATTCTGAAAGGAAAATTGATCTATCTCTGAAATTGACCGAGTGTTCGCCAATTTTCAGCTCTTCGGGATCAAGACCAAGAAATTCATTTTATCGTCTATTTCAATGTAGTTCGTACCCAGGAATTTGAATCTGAGAAAATGAGAATTGATCGTATCGCACTTTTCTTCTGTATTTTGACCTCAGGAACACGAATCTGTTGTCGAAATTGAGCTACGATTCTTTCTCTTCGAGATATCCTCAAATTTGTACCAAAAAACGTGGAAAAATGGGGATAACTCGGTAATTCCTGCAGATAAAACAATTCGGCTCTCAGATTCGGATTTCCGAGATCGAAATACATGAGAATAGCACGGGAAACCCAAGAAAAAAAAATGTTGATTTTCGACCGAAAAATCGATAAATATGCACAGGTTCAAATCCCTTGGGGATTTTTGGGCCAAATTTTTCTTTTTCTTGCGAATTGATCGTACGACACTTTTCTGATGTATTTTGACCTCAGAAATCCGATTCTGAAAGGAAAATTGATCTATCTCTGAAATTGACCGAGTGTTCGCCAATTTTCAGCTCTTCGGGATCAAGACCAAGAAATTCATTTTATCGTCTATTTCAATGTAGTTCGTACCCAGGAATTTGAATCTGAGAAAATGAGAATTGATCGTATCGCACTTTTCTTATGTATTTTGACTTCAGGAACACGAATCTGTTGTCGAAATTGAGCTACGATTCTTTCTTTTCGAGATATCCTCAAATTTGCACCAAAAAACGCGGAAAAATAGGGATAACTCGGTAATTCCTGCAGATAGAACAATTCGGCTCTTGGATTCGGATTTCTGAGATCGAAATACATGAGAATAGCACGGGAAACCCAAGAAAAAAAAATGTTGATTTTCGACCGAAAAATCGATAAATATGCACAGGTTCAAATCCCTTTGGGGATTTTTGGGCCAAATTTTTTTTTTTCTTGCGAATTGATCGTACGACACTTTTTCGATGTATTTTGACCTCAGAAATCCGATTCTGGAAGGAAAATTAATCTATCTCTGAAATTGACCGAGTGATCGCCAATTTTCAGCTTTTCGGGATCAAGACCAAGGAATTCATTTTATCGTCTATTTCAATGTAGTTCGTACCCAGGAATTTGAATCTGAGAAAATGAGAATTGATCGTATCGCACTCTTCTTATGTATTTTGACCTCAAGAACACGAATCTGTTGTCGAAATAGAGCTACGATTCTTTCTCTTCGAGATATCCTCAAATTTGCACCAAAAAACGCGAAAAAATGGGGATAACTCGGTAATTCCTGCAGATAAAACAATTCGGCTCTCAGATTCGGATTTCTGAGATCGAAATACATGAGAATAGCACGGGAAACCCAAGAAAAAAAAATGTTGATTTTCGACCGAAAAATCGATAAATATGCACAGGTTCAAATCCCTTTGGGGATTTTTGGGCCAAATTTTTTTTTTTCTTGCGAATTGATCGTACGACACTTTTCTGATGTATTTTGACCTCAGAAATCCGATTCTGAAAGGAAAATTGATCTATCTCTGAAATTGACCGAGTGTTCGCCAATTTTCAGCTCTTCGGGATCAAGACCAAGAAATTCATTTTATCGTCTATTTCAATGTAGTTCGTACCCAGGAATTTGAATCTGAGAAAATGAGAATTGATCGTATCGCACTTTTCTTCTGTATTTTGACCTCAGGAACACGAATCTGTTGTCGAAATTGAGCTACGATTCTTTCTCTTCGAGATATCCTCAAATTTGCACCAAAAAACGCGAAAAAATGGGGATAACTCGGTAATTCCTGCAGATAAAACAATTCGGCTCTCAGATTCGGATTTCCGAGATCGAAATACATGAGAATAGCACGGGAAACCCAAGAAAAAAAAATGTTGATTTTTGACCGAAAAATCGATAAATATGCACAGGTTCAAATCCCTTGGGGATTTTTGGGCCAAATTTTTCTTTTTCTTGCGAATTGATCGTACGACACTTTTCTGATGTATTTTGACCTCAGAAATCCGATTCTGAAAGGAAAATTGATCTATCTCTGAAATTGACCGAGTGTTCGCCAATTTTCAGCTCTTCGGGATCAAGACCAAGAAATTCATTTTATCGTCTATTTCAATGTAGTTCGTACCCAGGAATTTGAATCTGAGAAAATGAGAATTGATCGTATCGCACTTTTCTTATGTATTTTGACTTCAGGAACACGAATCTGTTGTCGAAATTGAGCTACGATTCTTTCTTTTCGAGATATCCTCAAATTTGCACCAAAAAACGCGGAAAAATAGGGATAACTCGGTAATTCCTGCAGATAGAACAATTCGGCTCTTGGATTCGGATTTCTGAGATCGAAATACATGAGAATAGCACGGGAAACCCAAGAAAAAAAAATGTTGATTTTCGACCGAAAAATCGATAAATATGCACAGGTTCAAATCCCTTTGGGGACTTTTGGGCCAAATTTTTTTTTTTTCTTGCGAATTGATCGTACGACACTTTTTTGATGTATTTTGACCTCAGAAATCCGATTTTGAAAGGAAAATTGATCTATCTCAGAAATTGACCGAGTGATCGCCACTTTTCAGCTCTTCGGGATCAAGACCAAGAAATTCATTTTATCCTCTATTTCAATGTAGTTCGTACCCAGGAATTTGAATCTGAGAAAATGAGAATTGATCGTATCGCACTTTTCTTATGTATTTTGACCTCAAGAACACGAATCTGTTGTCGAAATAGAGCTACGATTCTTTCTCTTCGAGATATCCTCAAATTTGCACCAAAAAACGCGAAAAAATGGGGATAACTCGGTAATTCCTGCAGATAGAACAATTCGACTATCGAATTCGGATTTCTGAGATCGAAATACATGAGAATAGCACGGGAAACCCAAGAAAAAAAAATGTTGATTTTCGACCGAAAAATCGATAAATATGCACAGGTTCAAATCCCTTTGGGGATTTTTGGGCCAAATTTTTTTTTTGCTTGCGAATTGATCGTACGACACTTTTCTGATGTATTTTGACCTCAGAGATCCGATTCTGAAAGGAAAATTGATCTATCTTTGAAATTGACCGAGTGTCAGCCAATTTTCAGCTCTTCGGGATCAAGACCAAGAAATTCATTTTATCGTCTATTTCAATGTAGTTCGTACCCAGGAATTTGAATCTGAGAGAATGAGAATTGATCGTATCGCACTTTTCTTATGTATTTTGACCTCAGGAACACGAATCTGTTGTCGAAATTGAGCTACGATTCTTTCTCTTCGAGATATCCTCAAATTTGTACCAAACAATGCAAAAAAATGGGGATAACTCGGTAATTCCTGCAGATAGAACAATTCGGCACTCGGATGCGGATTTCTGAGATCGAAATACACGAGGATAGCACGGGAAACCCAAGAAAAAAAAATGTTGATTTTCGACCGAAAAATCGATAAATATGCACAGGTTCAAATCCCTTTGGGGATTTTTGGGCCAAATTTTTTTTTTCTCGCGAATTGATCGTACGACACTTCTCTGATGTATTTTGACCTCAGGAATCCGATTCTGTAAGAAAAATTGATCTATCTCTGAAATTGACCGAGTGCTCGCCAATTTTCAGCTCTTCGGGATCAAGACCAAGAAATTCATTTTATCGTCTATTTCAATGTAGTTCGTACCCAGGAATTTGAATCTGAGAGAATGAGAATTGATCGTATCGCACTTTTCTTATGAATTTTGACCTCAGGAACACGAATCTGTTGTCGAAATTGAGCTACGATTCTTTCTCTTCGAGATATCCTCAAATTTGTACCAAACAATGCAAAAAAATGGGGATAACTCGGTAATTCCTGCAGATAGAACAATTCGGCACTCGGATGCGGATTTCTGAGATCGAAATACACGAGGATAGCACGGGAAACCCAAGAAAAAAAAATGTTGATTTTCGACCGAAAAATCGATAAATATGCACAGGTTCAAATCCCTTTGGGGATTTTTGGGCCAAATTTTTTTTTTCTCGCGAATTGATCGTACGACACTTCTCTGATGTATTTTGACCTCAGGAATCCGATTCTGTAAGAAAAATTGATCTATCTCTGAAATTGACCGAGTGCTCGCCAATTTTCAGCTCTTCGGGATCAAGACCAAGAAATTCATTTTATCGTCTATTTCAATGTAGTTCGTACCCAGGAATTTGAATATGAGAAAATGAGAATTGATCGTATCGCACTTTTCTTATGTATTCTGACCTCAGGAACACGAATCTGTTGTCGAAGATGAGCTACGATTCTTTCTCTTCGAGATATCCTCAAATTTGTACCAAAAAATGCGAAAAAAATGGGGATAACTCGGTGATTCCTGCAGATAGAACAATTCGGCACTCGGATTCGGATTTCTGAGATCGAAATACATGAGAATAGCACGGGAAACCCAAGAAAAAAAAATGTTGATCTTCGACCGAAAAATCGATAAATATGCACAGGTTCGAATCCCTTTGGGGATTTTTGGGCCAAATTTTTTTTTTCTCGCGAATTGATCGTACGACACTTTTCCGATGTATTTTGACCTCAGGAATCCGATTCTGAAAGGAAAATTGATCTATCTCTGAAATTGACCGAGTGATCGCCAATTTTCAGCTCTTCGGGATCAAGACCAAGAAATTCATTTTATCGTCTATTTCAATGTAGTTCGTACCCAGGAATTTGAATATGAGAAAATGAGAATTGATCGTATCGCTTTTTTCTTATGTATTTTGACCTCAGGAACACGAATCTGTTGTCGAAATTGAGCTACGATCCTTTCTCTTCGAGATATCCTCAAATTTGCACCAAAAAACGCGAAAAAATGGGGATAACTCGGTAATTCCTGCAGATAAAACAATTCGGCTCTCAGATTCGGATTTCTGAGATCGAAATACATGAGAATAGCACGGGAAACCCAAGAAAAAAAAATGTTGATTTTCGACCGAAAAATCGATAAATATGCACAGGTTCAAATCCCTTTGGGGATTTTTGGGCCAAATTTTTTTTTTTCTTGCGAATTGATCGTACGACACTTTTCTGATGTATTTTGACCTCAGAAATCCGATTCTGAAAGGAAAATTGATCTATCTCTGAAATTGACCGAGTGTTCGCCAATTTTCAGCTCTTCGGGATCAAGACCAAGAAATTCATTTTATCGTCTATTTCAATGTAGTTCGTACCCAGGAATTTGAATCTGAGAAAATGAGAATTGATCGTATCGCACTTTTCTTCTGTATTTTGACCTCAGGAACACGAATCTGTTGTCGAAATTGAGCTACGATTCTTTCTCTTCGAGATATCCTCAAATTTGCACCAAAAAACGCGAAAAAATGGGGATAACTCGGTAATTCCTGCAGATAAAACAATTCGGCTCTCAGATTCGGATTTCCGAGATCGAAATACATGAGAATAGCACGGGAAACCCAAGAAAAAAAAATGTTGATTTTTGACCGAAAAATCGATAAATATGCACAGGTTCAAATCCCTTGGGGATTTTTGGGCCAAATTTTTCTTTTTCTTGCAAATTGATCGTACGACACTTTTCTGATGTATTTTGACCTCAGAAATCCGATTCTGAAAGGAAAATTGATCTATCTCTGAAATTGACCGAGTGTTCGCCAATTTTCAGCTCTTCGGGATCAAGACCAAGAAATTCATTTTATCGTCTATTTCAATGTAGTTCGTACCCAGGAATTTGAATCTGAGAAAATGAGAATTGATCGTATCGCACTTTTCTTATGTATTTTGACTTCAGGAACACGAATCTGTTGTCGAAATTGAGCTACGATTCTTTCTTTTCGAGATATCCTCAAATTTGCACCAAAAAACGCGGAAAAATAGGGATAACTCGGTAATTCCTGCAGATAGAACAATTCGGCTCTTGGATTCGGATTTCTGAGATCGAAATACATGAGAATAGCACGGGAAACCCAAGAAAAAAAAATGTTGATTTTCGACCGAAAAATCGATAAATATGCACAGGTTCAAATCCCTTTGGGGACTTTTGGGCCAAATTTTTTTTTTTTCTTGCGAATTGATCGTACGACACTTTTTTGATGTATTTTGACCTCAGAAATCCGATTTTGAAAGGAAAATTGATCTATCTCAGAAATTGACCGAGTGATCGCCACTTTTCAGCTCTTCGGGATCAAGACCAAGAAATTCATTTTATCCTCTATTTCAATGTAGTTCGTACCCAGGAATTTGAATCTGAGAAAATGAGAATTGATCGTATCGCACTTTTCTTATGTATTTTGACCTCAAGAACACGAATCTGTTGTCGAAATAGAGCTACGATTCTTTCTCTTCGAGATATCCTCAAATTTGCACCAAAAAACGCGAAAAAATGGGGATAACTCGGTAATTCCTGCAGATAGAACAATTCGACTATCGAATTCGGATTTCTGAGATCGAAATACATGAGAATAGCACGGGAAACCCAAGAAAAAAAAATGTTGATTTTCGACCGAAAAATCGATAAATATGCACAGGTTCAAATCCCTTTGGGGATTTTTGGGCCAAATTTTTTTTTTGCTTGCGAATTGATCGTACGACACTTTTCTGATGTATTTTGACCTCAGAGATCCGATTCTGAAAGGAAAATTGATCTATCTTTGAAATTGACCGAGTGTCAGCCAATTTTCAGCTCTTCGGGATCAAGACCAAGAAATTCATTTTATCGTCTATTTCAATGTAGTTCGTACCCAGGAATTTGAATCTGAGAGAATGAGAATTGATCGTATCGCACTTTTCTTATGTATTTTGACCTCAGGAACACGAATCTGTTGTCGAAATTGAGCTACGATTCTTTCTCTTCGAGATATCCTCAAATTTGTACCAAACAATGCAAAAAAATGGGGATAACTCGGTAATTCCTGCAGATAGAACAATTCGGCACTCGGATGCGGATTTCTGAGATCGAAATACACGAGGATAGCACGGGAAACCCAAGAAAAAAAAATGTTGATTTTCGACCGAAAAATCGATAAATATGCACAGGTTCAAATCCCTTTGGGGATTTTTGGGCCAAATTTTTTTTTTCTCGCGAATTGATCGTACGACACTTCTCTGATGTATTTTGACCTCAGGAATCCGATTCTGTAAGAAAAATTGATCTATCTCTGAAATTGACCGAGTGCTCGCCAATTTTCAGCTCTTCGGGATCAAGACCAAGAAATTCATTTTATCGTCTATTTCAATGTAGTTCGTACCCAGGAATTTGAATCTGAGAGAATGAGAATTGATCGTATCGCACTTTTCTTATGAATTTTGACCTCAGGAACACGAATCTGTTGTCGAAATTGAGCTACGATTCTTTCTCTTCGAGATATCCTCAAATTTGTACCAAACAATGCAAAAAAATGGGGATAACTCGGTAATTCCTGCAGATAGAACAATTCGGCACTCGGATGCGGATTTCTGAGATCGAAATACACGAGGATAGCACGGGAAACCCAAGAAAAAAAAATGTTGATTTTCGACCGAAAAATCGATAAATATGCACAGGTTCAAATCCCTTTGGGGATTTTTGGGCCAAATTTTTTTTTTTCTCGCGAATTGATCGTACGACACTTCTCTGATGTATTTTGACCTCAGGAATCCGATTCTGTAAGAAAAATTGATCTATCTCTGAAATTGACCGAGTGCTCGCCAATTTTCAGCTCTTCGGGATCAAGACCAAGAAATTCATTTTATCGTCTATTTCAATGTAGTTCGTACCCAGGAATTTGAATATGAGAAAATGAGAATTGATCGTATCGCACTTTTCTTATGTATTCTGACCTCAGGAACACGAATCTGTTGTCGAAGATGAGCTACGATTCTTTCTCTTCGAGATATCCTCAAATTTGTACCAAAAAATGCGAAAAAATGGGGATAACTCGGTGATTCCTGCAGATAGAACAATTCGGCACTCGGATTCGGATTTCTGAGATCGAAATACATGAGAATAGCACGGGAAACCCAAGAAAAAAAAATGTTGATCTTCGACCGAAAAATCGATAAATATGCACAGGTTCGAATCCCTTTGGGGATTTTTGGGCCAAATTTTTTTTTTCTCGCGAATTGATCGTACGACACTTTTCCGATGTATTTTGACCTCAGGAATCCGATTCTGAAAGGAAAATTGATCTATCTCTGAAATTGACCGAGTGATCGCCAATTTTCAGCTCTTCGGGATCAAGACCAAGAAATTCATTTTATCGTCTATTTCAATGTAGTTCGTACCCAGGAATTTGAATATGAGAAAATGAGAATTGATCGTATCGCTTTTTTCTTATGTATTTTGACCTCAGGAACACGAATCTGTTGTCGAAATTGAGCTACGATCCTTTCTCTTCGAGATATCCTCAAATTTGTACCAAAAAATGCGAAAAAATGGGGATAACTCGGTAATTCCTGCAGATAGAACAATTCGGCACTCGGATTCGGATTTCCGAGATCGAAATACATGAGAATAGCACGGGAAACCCAAGAAAAAAAATGTTGATCTTCGACCGAAAAATCGATAAATATGCACAGGTTCGAATCCCTTTGGGGATTTTTGGGCCAAATTTTTTTTTTCTTGCGAATTGATCGTACGACACTTTTCCGATGTATTTTGACCTCAGGAATCCGATTCTGAAAGGAAAATTGATCTATCTCTGAAATTGACCGAGTGATCGCCAATTTTCAGCTCTTCGGGATCAAGACCAAGAAATTCATTTTATCGTCTATTTCAATGTAGTTCGTACCCAGGAATTTGAATCTGAGAAAATGAGAATTGATCGTATCGCACTTTTCTTATGTATTTCGACCTCAGGAACACGAATCTGTTGTCGAAATTGAGCTACGATTCTTTCTCTTCGAGATATCCTTAACTCTGTACCCAAAAACGCGAAAAAATGGGGATAACTCGGTGATTCCTGCAGATAGAACAATTCGGCTTTCTGATTCGGATTTCTGAGATCGAAATACATGAGAATAGCACGGGAAACCCAAGAAAAAAAAATGTTGATTTTCGACCGAAAAATCAATAAATATGCACAGGTTCAAATCCCTTTGGGGATTTTTGGGCCAAATTTTTTTTTTCTTGCGAATTGATCGTAGGACACTTTTTTGATGTATTTTGACCTCAGAAATCCGATTCTGAAAGGAAAATTGATCTATCTCTGAAATTGACCGAGTGATCGCCAACTTTCAGCTCTTCGGGATCAAGACCAAGAAATTCATTTTATCGTCTATTTCAATGTAGTTCGTACCCAGGAATTTGAATCTGAGGAAATGAGAATTGATCGTATCGCACTTTTCTTATGTATTTTGACCTCAGGAACACGAATCTGTTGTCGAAATTGAGCTGCGATTTTTTCTCTTCGAGATATTCTCAAATTTGCACCAAAAAACGCGAAAAAATGGGGATAACTCGGTAATTCCTGCGGATAGAACAATTCGGCTCTTGGATTCGGATTTCTGAGATCAAAATACATGAGAATAGCACGGGAAACCCAAGAAAAAAAAATGTTGATTTTCGACCGAAAAATCGATAAATATGCACAGGTTCAAATCCCTTTGGGGATTTTTGGGCCAAATTTTTTTTTTCTTGCGAATTGATCGTACGACACTTTTTTGATGTATTTTGACCTCAGAAATCCGATTCTGAAAGGAAAATTGATCTATCTCTGAAATTGACCGAGTGATCGCCAATTTTCAGCTCTTCGGGATCAAGACCAAGAAATTCATTTTATCGTCTATTTCAATGTAGTTCGTACCCAGGAATTTGAATCTGAGAAAATGAGAATTGATCGTATCGCACTTTTCTTATGTATTTCGACCTCAGGAACACGAATCTGTTGTCGAAATTGAGCTACGATTCTTTCTCTTCGAGATATCCTCAACTCTGTACCCAAAAACGCGAAAAAATGGGGATAACTCGGTGATTCCTGCAGATAGAACAATTCGGCTCATGGATTCGGATTTCTGAGATCGAAATACATGAGAATAGCACGGGAAACCCAAGAAAAAAAAATGTTGATTTTCGACCGAAAAATCAATAAATATGCACAGGTTCGAATCCCTTTGGGGATTTTTGGGCCAAATTTTTTTTTTCTTGCGAATTGATCGTACGACACTTTTTTGATGTATTTTGACCTCAGAAATCCGATTCTGAAAGGAAAATTGATCTATCTCTGAAATTGACTGAGTGATCGCCAACTTTCAGCTCTTCGGGATCAAGACCAAGAAATTCATTTTATCGTCTATTTCAATGTAGTTCGTACCCAGGAATTTGAATCTGAGGAAATGAGAATTGATCGTATCGCACTTTTCTTATGTATTTTGACCTCAGGAACACGAATCTGTTGTCGAAATTGAGCTGCGATTTTTTCTCTTCGAGATATTCTCAAATTTGCACCAAAAAACGCGAAAAAATGGGGATAACTCGGTAATTCCTGCGGATAGAACAATTCGGCTCTTGGATTCGGATTTCTGAGATCAAAATACATGAGAATAGCACGGGAAACCCAAGAAAAAAAAATGTTGATTTTCGACCGAAAAATCGATAAATATGCACAGGTTCAAATCCCTTTGGGGATTTTTGGGCCAAATTTTTTTTTTTCTTGCGAATTGATCGTACGACACTTTTCCGATGTATTTTGACCTCAGGAATCCGATTCTGAAAGGAAAATTGATCTATCTCTGAAATTGACCGAGTGATCGCCAATTTTCAGCTCTTCGGGATCAAGACCAAGAAATTCATTTTATCGTCTATTTCAATGTAGTTCGTACCCAGGAATTTGAATCTGAGAAAATGAGAATTGATCGTATCGCACTTTTCTTATGTATTTTGACCTCAGGAACACGAATCTGTTGTCGAAATTGAGCTACGATTCTTTCTTTTCGAGATATCCTCAAATTTGCACCAAAAAACGCGAAAAAATGGGGATAACTCGGTAATTCCTGCAGATAGAACAATTCGGCTCTCGGATTCGGATTTCTGAGATCGAAATACATGAGAATAGCACGGGAAACCCAAGAAAAAAAAATGTTGATTTTCGACCGAAAAATCGATAAATATGCACACGTTCAAATCCCTTTGGGGATTTTTGAGCCAAATTTTTTTTTTTCTTGCGAATTGATCGTACGACACTTTTTTGATGTATTTTGACCTCAGGAATCCGATTCTGAAAGGAAAATTGATCTATCTCTGAAATTGACCGAGTGATCGCCAACTTTCAGCTCTTCGGGATCAAGACCAAGAAATTCATTTTATCGTCTATTTCAATGTAGTTCGTACCCAGGAATTTGAATCTGAGGAAATGAGAATTGATCGTATCGCACTTTTCTTATGTATTTTGACCTCAGGAACACGAATCTGTTGTCGAAATTGAGCTACGATTTTTTCTCTTCGAGATATTCTCAAATTTGCACCAAAAAACGCGAAAAAATGAAGATAACTCGGTAATTCCCGCAGATAGAACAATTCGGCTCTCGGATTCGGACTTCTGAGATCGAAATACATGAGAATAGCACGGGAAACCCAAGAAAAAAAATGTTGATTTTCGACCGAAAAATCGATAAATATGCACAGGTTCAAATCCCTTTGGGGATTTTTGAGCCAAATTTTTTTTTTTCTTGCGAATTGATCGTACGACACTTTTTTAATGTATTTTGACCTCAGAAATCCGATTCTGAAAGGAAAATTGATCTATCTCTGAAATTGACCGAGTGATCGCCAATTTTCAGCTCTTCGGGATCAAGACCAAGAAATTCATTTTATCGTCTATTTCAATGTAGTTCGTACCCAGGAATTTGAATCTGAGAAAATGAGAATTGATCGTATCGCACTTTTCTTATGTATTTTGACCTCAGGAACACGAATCTGTTGTCGAAATTGAGCTACGATTCTTTTTCTTCGAGATATCCTCAGATTTGTACCAAAAAACGTGGAAAAATGGGGATAACTCGGTAATTCCTGCAGATAGAACAATTCGGCTCTCGGATTCGGATTTCTGAGATCGAAATACATGAGAATAGCACGGGAAACCCAAGAAAAAAAAATGTTGATTTTCGACCGAAAAATCGATAAATATGCACACGTTCAAATCCCTTTGGGGATTTTTGAGCCAAATTTTTTTTTTTCTTGCGAATTGATCGTACGACACTTTTTTGATGTATTTTGACCTCAGGAATCCGATTCTGAAAGGAAAATTGATCTATCTCTGAAATTGACCGAGTGATCGCCAACTTTCAGCTCTTCGGGATCAAGACCAAGAAATTCATTTTATCGTCTATTTCAATGTAGTTCGTACCCAGGAATTTGAATCTGAGGAATTGAGAATTGATCGTATCGCACTTTTCTTATGTATTTTGACCTCAGGAACATGAATCTGTTGTCGAAATTAAGCTACGATTTTTTCTCTTCGAGATATTCTCAAATTTGCACCAAAAAACGCGAAAAAATGGGGATAACTCGGTAATTCCCGCAGATAGAACAATTCGGCTCTCGGATTCGGATTTCTGAGATCGAAATACATGAGAATAGCACGGGAAACCCAAGAAAAAAAAATGTTGATTTTCGACCGAAAAATCGATAAATATGCACACGTTCAAATCCCTTTGGGGATTTTTGAGCCAAATTTTTTTTTTTCTTGCGAATTGATCGTACGACACTTTTTTGATGTATTTTGACCTCAGGAATCCGATTCTGAAAGGAAAATTGATCTATCTCTGAAATTGACCGAGTGATCGCCAACTTTCAGCTCTTCGGGATCAAGACCAAGAAATTCATTTTATCGTCTATTTCAATGTAGTTCGTACCCAGGAATTTGAATCTGAGGAAATGAGAATTGATCGTATCGCACTTTTCTTATGTATTTTGACCTCAGGAACACGAATCTGTTGTCGAAATTAAGCTACGATTTTTTCTCTTCGAGATATTCTCAAATTTGTACCAAAAAACGTGGAAAAATGGGGATAACTCGGTTATTCCTGCAGATAGAACAATTCGGCTCTCGGATTCGGATTTCTAAGATCGAAATACATGAGAATAGCACGGGAAACCCAAGAAAAAAAAATGTTGATTTTCGACCGAAAAATCGATAAATATGCACAGGTTCAAATCCCTTTGGGGATCTTTGGGCCAAATTTTTTTTTTTCTTGCGAATTCATCGTACGACACTTTTTTGATGTATTTTGACCTCAGAAATCCGATTCTGAGAGGAAAATTGATCTATCTCTGAAATTGACCGAGTGATCGCCAATTTTCAGCTTTTCGGGATCAAGACCAAGAAATTCATTTTATCGTCTATTTCAATGTAGTTCGTACCCAGGAATTTGAATCTGAGAGAATGAGAATTGATCGTATCGCACTTTTCTTATGTATCTTGACCTCCGGAACACGAATCTGTTGTCGAAATTGAGCTACGATTCTTTCTCTTCGAGATATCCTCAAATTTGCACCAAAAAACGCGAAAAAATGGGGATAACTCGGTAATTCCTGCAGATAGAACAATTCGGCTCTCGGATTCGGATTTCTGAGATCGAAATACATGAGAATAGCACGGGAAACTCAAGAAAAAAAAATGTTGATTTTCGACCGAAAAATCGATAAATATGCACAGGTTCAAATCCCTTTGGGGATTTTGGGCCAAATTTTTTTTTTCTTGCGAATTGATCGTACGACACTTTTCCGATGTATTTTGACCTCAGGAATCCGATTCTGAAAGGAAAATTGATCTATCTCTGAAATTGACCGAGTGATCGCCAATTTTCAGCTCTACGGGATCAAGACCAAGAAATTCATTTTATCGTCTATTTCAATGTAGTTCGTACCCAGGAATTTGAATCTGAGAAAATGAGAATTGATCGTATCGCACTTTTCTCATGTATTTTGACCTCAGGAACACGAATCTGTTGTCGAAATTGAGCTACGATTCTTTCTCTTCGAGATATCCTCAAATTTGTACCAAAAAACGTGAAAAGATGGGGATAACTCGGTAATTCCTGCAGATAGAACGATTCGTCTCTCAGATTTAGATTTCTGAGATCGGAATACATGAGAATAGCACGGGAAACCCAAGAAAAAAAAATGTTGATTTTCGACCGAAAAATCGATAAATATGCACAGGTTCAAATCCCTTGGGGATTTTTGGGCCAAATTTTTTTTTTTCTTGCGAATTCATCGTACGACACTTTTCTGATGTATTTTGACCTCAGAAATCCGATTCTAAAAGAAAAATTGATCTATCTCTGAAATTGACCGAGTGTTCGCCAATTTTCAGCTCTTCGGGATCAAGACCAAGAAATTCATTTTATCGTCTATTTCAATGTAGTTCGTACCCAGGAATTTGAATCTGAGAAAATGAGAATTGATCGTATCGCACTTTTCTTATGTATTTTGACCTCAGGAACACGAATCTGTTGTCGAAATTGAGCTACGATTCTTTCTCTCCGAGATATCCTCAAATTTGCACCAAAAAACGTGAAAAAATGGGGATAACTCGGTAATTCCCGCAGATAGAACAATTCGGCTCTCGGATTCGGATTTCTGAGATCGAAATACATGAGAATAGCACGGGAAACTCAAGAAAAAAAAATGTTGATTTTCGACCGAAAAATCGATAAATATGCACAGGTTCAAATCCCTTTGGGGATTTTTGGGCCAAATTTTTTTTTTCTTGCGAATTGATCGTACGACACTTTTCCGATGTATTTTGACCTCAGGAATCCGATTCTGAAAGGAAAATTGATCTATCTCTGAAATTGACCGAGTGATCGCCAATTTTCAGCTCTTCGGGATCAAGACCAAGAAATTCATTTTATCGTCTATTTCAATGTAGTTCGTACCCAGGAATTTGAATCTGAGGAAATGAGAATTGATCGTATCGCACTTTTCTTATGTATTTCAACCTCAGGAACACGAATCTGTTTTCGAAATTGAGCTACGATTCTTTCTCTTCGAGATATCCTCAAATTTGCACCAAAAAACGCGAAAAAATGGGGATAACTCGGTAATTCCTGCAGATAGAACAATTCGGCTCTCGGATTCGGATTTCTGAGATCGAAATACATGAGAATAGCACGGGAAACCCAAGAAAAAAAAATGTTGATTTTCGACCGAAAAATCGATAAATATGCACAGGTTCAAATCCCTTTAGGGATTTTTGGGCCAAATTTTTTTTTTTCTTGCGAATTGATCGTACGACACTTTTCTGATGTATTTTGACCTCAGGAATCCGATTCTTGAAGGAAAATTGATCTATCTCTGAAATTGACCGAGTGATCGCCAATTTTCAGCTCTTCGGGATCAAGACCAAGAAATTCATTTTATCGTCTATTTCAATGTAGTTCGTACCCAGAAATTTGAATCTGAAAGAATGAAAATTGATCGTATCGCACTTTTCTTATGTATTTTGACCTCAGGAACACGAATCTGTTGTCGAAATTGAGCTACGATTCTTTCTTTTCGAGATATCCTCAGATTTGTACCAAAAAACGTGGAAAAATGGGGATAACTCGGTTATTCCTGCAGATAGAACAATTCGGCTCTCGGATTCGGATTTCTAAGATCGAAATACATGAGAATAACACGGGAAACCCAAGAAAAAAAAATGTTGATTTTCGACCGAAAAATCGATAAATATGCACAGGTTCAAATCCCTTTAGGGATTTTTGGGCCAAATTTTTTTTTTTCTTGCGAATTGATCGTACGACACTTTTCTGATGTATTTTGACCTCAGGAATCCGATTCTGAAAGGAAAATTGATCTATCTCTGAAATTGACCGAGTGATCGCCAATTTTCAGCTCTTCGGGATCAAGACCAAGAAATTCATTTTATCGTCTATTTCAATGTAGTTCGTACCCAGGAATTTGAATCTGAGGAAATGAGAATTGATCGTATCGCACTTTTCTTATGTATTTTGACCTCAGGAACACGAATCTGTTGTCGAAATTGAGCTACGATTCTTTCTCTTCGAGATATCCTCAAATTTGCACCAAAAAACGCGAAAAAATGGGGATAACTCGGTAATTCCTGCAGATAGAACAATTCGGCTCATGGATTCGGATTTCTGAGATCGAAATACATGAGAATAGCACGGGAAACCCAAGAAAAAAAAATGTTGATTTTCGACCGAAAAATCGATAAATATGCACAGGTTCAAATCCCTTTAGGGATTTTTGGGCCAAATTTTTTTTTTTCTTGCGAATTGATCGTACGACACTTTTCTGATGTATTTTGACCTCAGGAATCCGATTCTTGAAGGAAAATTGATCTATCTCTGAAATTGACCGAGTGATCGCCAATTTTCAGCTCTTCGGGATCAAGACCAAGAAATTCATTTTATCGTCTATTTCAATGTAGTTCGTACCCAGAAATTTGAATCTGAAAGAATGAAAATTGATCGTATCGCACTTTTCTTATGTATTTTGACCTCAGGAACACGAATCTGTTGTCGAAATTGAGCTACGATTCTTTCTTTTCGAGATATCCTCAGATTTGTACCAAAAAACGTGGAAAAATGGGGATAACTCGGTTATTCCTGCAGATAGAACAATTCGGCTCTCGGATTCGGATTTCTAAGATCGAAATACATGAGAATAACACGGGAAACCCAAGAAAAAAAAATGTTGATTTTCGACCGAAAAATCGATAAATATGCACAGGTTCAAATCCCTTTGGGGATTTTTGGGCCAAATTTTTTTTTTCTTGCGAATTGATCGTACGACACTTTTCCGATGTATTTTGACCTCAGGAATCCGATTCTGAAAGGAAAATTGATTTATCTCTGAAATTGACCGAATGATCGCCAATTTTCAGCTCTTCGGGATCAAGACCAAGAAATTCATTTTATCGTCTATTTCAATGTAGTTCGTACCCAGGAATTTGAATCTGAGGAAATGAGAATTGATCGTATCGCACTTTTCTTATGTATTTTGACCTCAGGAACACGAATCTGTTGTCGAAATTGAGCTACGATTCTTTCTCTTCGAGATATCCTCAAATTTGCACCAAAAAACGCGAAAAAATGGGGATAACTCGGTAATTCCTGCAGATAGAACAATTCGGCTCATGGATTCGGATTTCTGAGATCGAAATACATGAGAATAGCACGGGAAACCCAAGAAAAAAAAATGTTGATTTTCGACCGAAAAATCGATAAATATGCACAGGTTCAAATCCCTTTAGGGATTTTTGGGCCAAATTTTTTTTTTTCTTGCGAATTGATCGTACGACACTTTTCTGATGTATTTTGACCTCAGGAATCCGATTCTGAGAGGAAAATTGATCTATCTCTGAAATTGACCGAGTGATCGCCAATTTTCAGCTCTTCGGGATCAAGACCAAGAAATTCATTTTATCGTCTATTTCAATGTAGTTCGTACCCAGGAATTTGAATCTGAGAAAATGAGAATTGATCGTATCGCACTTTTCTCATGTATTTTGACCTAAGGAACACGATTTTGTTGTCGAAATTGAGCTACGATTCTTCCTCTTCGAGATATCCTTAAATTTGCACCAAAAAACGCGAAAAAATGGGGATAACTCGGTAATTCTTGCAGATAAAACAATTCGACTCTCGGATTCGGATTTCTGAGATCGAAATACATGAGAATAGCACGGGAAACCCAAGAAAAAAAAATGTTGATTTTCGACCGAAAAATCGATAAATATGCACAGGTTCAAAGCCCTTTGGGGATTTTTGGGCCAAATTTTTTTTTTTCTTGCGAATTGATCGTACGACACTTTTTTGATGTATTTTCACCTCAGAAATCCGATTCTGAAAGGAAAATTGATCTATCTCTGAAATTGACCGAGTGTTCGCCAATTTTCAGCTCTTCGGGATCAAGACCAAGAAATTCATTTTATCGTCTATTTCAATGTAGTTCGTACCCAGGAATTTGAATCTGAGAAAATGAGAATTGATCGTATCGCACTTTTCTTATGTATCTTGACCTCCGGAACACGAATCTGTTGTCGAAATTGAGCTACGATTCTTTCTCTTCGAGATATCCTCAAATTTGCACCAAAAAACGTGAAAAAATGGGGATAACTCGGTAATTCCCGCAGATAGAACAATTCGGCTCTCGGATTCGGATTTCTGAGATCGAAATACATGAGAATAGCACGGGAAACCCAAGAAAAAAAATGTTGATTTTCGACCGAAAAATCGATAAATATGCACAGGTTCAAATCCCTTTGGGGATTTTTGGGCCAAATTTTTTTTTTCTTGCGAATTGATCGTACGACACTTTTCTGATGTATTTTGACCTCAGGAATCCGATTCTGAAAGGAAAATTGATCTATCTCTGAAATTGACCGAGTGATCGCCAATTTTCAGCTCTTCGGGATCAAGACCAAGAAATTCATTTTATCGTCTATTTCAATGTAGTTCGTACCCAGGAATTTGAATCTGAGAAAATGAGAATTGGTCGTATCGAGCTTTTCTTATGTATTTTGACCTTAGGAACACGAATCTGTTGTCGAAATTGAGCTACGATTCTTTCTTTTCGAGATATCCTCAAATTTGCACCAAAAAACGCGAAAAAATGGGGATAACTCGGTAATTCCTGCAGATAGAACAATTCGGCTCTCGGATTCGGATTTCTGAGATCGAAATACATGAGAATAGCACGGGATACCCAAAAAAAAAAAATGTTGATTTTCGACCGAAAAATCGATAAATATGCACAGGTTCAAATCCCTTTAGGGATTTTTGGGCCAAATTTTTTTTTTCTCGCGAATTGATCGTACGACTTTTTTCTGATGTATTTTGACCTCAGGAATCCGATTCTGGAAGGAAAATTGATCTATCTCTGAAATTGACCGAGTGATCGCCAATTTTCAGCTCTTCGGGATCAAGACCAAGAAATTCATTTTATCGTCTATTTCAATGTAGTTCGTACCCAGGAATTTGAATCTGAGAAAATGAGAATTGATCGTATCGCACTTTTCTCATGTATTTTGACCTCAGGAACACGATTTTGTTGTCGAAATTGAGCTACGATTCTTTCTTTTCGAGATATCCTCAAATTTGCACCAAAAAACGCGAAAAAATGGGGATAACTCGGTAATTCCTGCAGATAGAACAATTCGGCTCTCGGATTCGGATTTCTGAGATCGAAATACATGAGAATAGCACGGGAAACCCAAGAAAAAAAAATGTTGATTTTCGACCGAAAAATCGATAAATATGCACAGGTTCAAATCCCTTTGGGGATTTTTGAGCCAAATTTTTTTTTTTCCTGCGAATTGATCGTACGACACTTTTTTGATGTATTTTGACCTCAGAAATCCGATTCTGGAAGGAAAATTGATCTATCTCTGAAATTGACCGAGTGATCGCCAATTTTCAGCTCTTCGGGATCAAGACCAAGAAATTCATTTTATCGTCTATTTCAATGTAGTTCGTACCCAGGAATTTGAATCTGAGGAAATGAGAATTGATCGTATCGCACTTTTCTTATGTATTCTGACCTCAGGAACACGAATCTGTTGTCGAAATTGAGCTACGATTCTTTCTCTTCGAGATATCCTCAAATTTGCACCAAAAAACGCGAAAAAATGGGGATAACTCGGTAATTCCTGCAGATAGAACAATTCGGCTCATGGATTCGGATTTCTGAGATCGAAATACATGAGAATAGCACGGGAAACCCAAGAAAAAAAAATGTTGATTTTCGACCGAAAAATCGATAAATATGCACAGGTTCAAATCCCTTTAGGGATTTTTGGGCCAAATTTTTTTTTTTCTTGCGAATTGATCGTACGACACTTTTCTGATGTATTTTGACCTCAGGAATCCGATTCTGGAAGGAAAATTGATCTATCTCTGAAATTGACCGAGTGATCGCCAATTTTCAGCTCTTCGGGATCAAGACCAAGAAATTCATTTTATCGTCTATTTCAATGTAGTTCGTACCCAGAAATTTGAATCTGAAAGAATGAAAATTGATCGTATCGCACTTTTCTTATGTATTTTGACCTCAGGAACACGAATCTGTTGTCGAAATTGAGCTACGATTCTTTGTCTTCGAGATATCCTCAAATTTGTACCAAAAAACGTGAAAAAATGGGGATAACTCGGTAATTCCTGCAGATAGAACGATTCGTCTCTCAGATTTAGATTTCTGAGATCGAAATACATGAGAATAGCACGGGAAACCCAAGAAAAAAAAATGTTGATTTTCGACCGAAAAATCGATAAATATGCACAGGTTCAAATCCCTTTGGGGATTTTTGGGCCAAATTTTTTTTTTCTTGCGAATTGATCGTACGACACTTTTCTGATGTATTTTGACCTCAGGAATCCGATTCTGAAAGGAAAATTAATCTATCTCTGAAATTGACCGAGTGATCGCCAATTTTCAGCTCTTCAGGATCAAGACCAAGAAATTCATTTTATCGTCTATTTCAATGTAGTTCGTACCCAGGAATTTGAATCTGAGAAAATGAGAATTGGTCGTATCGAGCTTTTCTTATGTATTTTGACCTTAGGAACACGAATCTGTTGTCGAAATTGAGCTACGATTCTTTCTTTTCGAGATATCCTCAAATTTGTACCAAAAAAACGTGAAAAAATGGGGATAACTCGGTAATTCCTGCAGATAGAACGATTCGTCTCTCAGATTTAGATTTCTGAAAACAAAATACATGAGAATAGCACGGGAAACCCAAGAAAAAAAAATGTTGATTTTCGACCGAAAAATCGATAAATATGCACAGGTTCAAAGCCCTTTGGGGATTTTTGGGCCAAATTTTTTTTTTTCTTGCGAATTGATCGTACGACACTTTTTTGATGTATTTTCACCTCAGAAATCCGATTCTGAAAGGAAAATTGATCTATCTCTGAAATTGACCGAGTGTTCGCCAATTTTCAGCTCTTCGGGATCAAGACCAAGAAATTCATTTTATCGTCTATTTCAATGTAGTTCGTACCCAGGAATTTGAATCTGAGAAAATGAGAATTGGTCGTATCGAGCTTTTCTTATGTATTTTGACCTTAGGAACACGAATCTGTTGTCGAAATTGAGCTACGATTCTTTCTTTTCGAGATATCCTCAAATTTGCACCAAAAAACGCGAAAAAATGGGGATAACTCGGTAATTCCTGCAGATAGAACAATTCGGCTCTCGGATTCGGATTTCTGAGATCGAAATACATGAGAATAGCACGGGAAACCCAAGAAAAAAAAATGTTGATTTTCGACCGAAAAATCGATAAATATGCACAGGTTCAAATCCCTTTAGGGATTTTTGGGCCAAATTTTTTTTTTCTCGCGAATTGATCGTACGACTTTTTTCTGATGTATTTTGACCTCAGGAATCCGATCCTGGAAGGAAAATTGATCTATCTCTAAAATTGACCGAGTGATCGCCAATTTTCAGCTCTTCGGGATCAAGACCAAGAAATTCATTTTATCGTCTATTTCAATGTAGTTCGTACCCAGGAATTTGAATCTGAGAAAATGAGAATTGGTCGTATCGAGCTTTTCTTATGTATTTTGACCTTAGGAACACGAATCTGTTGTCGAAATTGAGCTACGATTCTTTCTTTTCGAGATATCCTCAAATTTGCACCAAAAAACGCGAAAAAATGGGGATAACTCGGTAATTCCTGCAGATAGAACAATTCGGCTCTCGGATTCGGATTTCTGAGATCGAAATACATGAGAATAGCACGGGAAACCCAAGAAAAAAAAATGTTGATTTTCGACCGAAAAATCGATAAATATGCACAGGTTCAAATCCCTTTAGGGATTTTTGGGCCAAATTTTTTTTTTCTCGCGAATTGATCGTACGACTTTTTTCTGATGTATTTTGACCTCAGGAATCCGATTCTGGAAGGAAAATTGATCTATCTCTAAAATTGACCGAGTGATCGCCAATTTTCAGCTCTTCGGGATCAAGACCAAGAAATTCATTTTATCGTCTATTTCAATGTAGTTCGTACCCAGAAATTTGAATCTGAAAGAATGAAAATTGATCGTATCGCACTTTTCTTATGTATTTTGACCTCAGGAACACGAATCTGTTGTCGAAATTGAGCTACGATTCTTTTTCTTCGAGATATCCTCAAATTTGTACCAAAAAACGTGAAAAAATGGGGATAACTCGGTAATTCCTGCAGATAGAACGATTCGTCTCTCAGATTTAGATTTCTGAGATCGAAATACATGAGAATAGCACGGGAAACCCAAGAAAAAAAAATGTTGATTTTCGACCGAAAAATCGATAAATATGCACAGGTTCAAATCCCTTTGGGGATTTTTGGGCCAAATTTTTTTTTTCTTGCGAATTGATCGTACGACTTTTTTCTGATGTATTTTGACCTCAGGAATCCGATTCTGGAAGGAAAATTGATCTATCTCTAAAATTGACCGAGTGATCGCCAATTTTCAGCTCTTCGGGATCAAGACCAAGAAATTCATTTTATCGTCTATTTCAATGTAGTTCGTACCCAGGAATTTGAATCTGAGAAAATGAGAATTAATCGTATCGCACTTTTCTTATGTATTTTGACCTCAGGAACACGAATCTGTTGTCGAATTTGAGCTACGATTCTTTCTCTTCGAGATATCCTCGAATTTGTACCAAAAAACGTGAAAAAATGGGGATAACTCGGTAATTCCTGCAGATAGAACGATTCGTCTCTCAGATTTAGATTTCTGAGATCGAAATACATGAGAATAGCACGGGAAACCCAAGAAAAAAAAATGTTGATTTTCGACCGAAAAATCGATAAATATGCACAGGTTCAAATCCCTTTGGGGATTTTTGGGCCAAATTTTTTTTTTCTTGCGAATTGATCGTACGACACTTCTCTGATGTATTTTGACCTCAGGAATCCGATTCTGAAAGGAAAATTGATCTATCTCTGAAATTGACCGAGTGATCGCCAATTTTCAGCTCTTCGGGATCAAGACCAAGAAATTCATTTTATCGTCTATTTCAATGTAGTTCGTACCCAGGAATTTGAATCTGAGAAAATGAGAATTGGTCGTATCGAGCTTTTCTTATGTATTTTGACCTTAGGAACACGAATCTGTTGTCGAAATTGAGCTACGATTCTTTCTTTTCGAGATATCCTCAAATTTGCACCAAAAAACGCGAAAAAATGGGGATAACTCGGTAATTCCTGCAGATAGAACAATTCGGCTCTCGGATTCGGATTTCTGAGATCGAAATACATGAGAATAGCACGGGAAACCCAAGAAAAAAAAATGTTGATTTTCGACCGAAAAATCGATAAATATGCACAGGTTCAAATCCCTTTAGGGATTTTTGGGCCAAATTTTTTTTTTCTCGCGAATTGATCGTACGACTTTTTTCTGATGTATTTTGACCTCAGGAATCCGATTCTGGAAGGAAAATTGATCTATCTCTAAAATTGACCGAGTGATCGCCAATTTTCAGCTCTTCGGGATCAAGACCAAGAAATTCATTTTATCGTCTATTTCAATGTAGTTCGTACCCAGAAATTTGAATCTGAAAGAATGAAAATTGATCGTATCGCACTTTTCTTATGTATTTTGACCTCAGGAACACGAATCTGTTGTCGAAATTGAGCTACGATTCTTTTTCTTCGAGATATCCTCAAATTTGTACCAAAAAACGTGAAAAAATGGGGATAACTCGGTAATTCCTGCAGATAGAACGATTCGTCTCTCAGATTTAGATTTCTGAGATCGAAATACATGAGAATAGCACGGGAAACCCAAGAAAAAGAAATGTTGATTTTCGACCGAAAAATCGATAAATATGCACAGGTTCAAATCCCTTTGGGGATTTTTGGGCCAAATTTTTTTTTTCTTGCGAATTGATCGTACGACACTTTTCTGATGTATTTTGACCTCAGGAATCCGATTCTGAAAGGAAAATTGATCTATCTCTGAAATTGACCGAGTGATCGCCAATTTTCAGCTCTTCAGGATCAAGACCAAGAAATTCATTTTATCGTCTATTTCAATGTAGTTCGTACCCAGGAATTTGAATCTGAGAAAATGAGAATTAATCGTATCGCACTTTTCTTATGTATTTTGACCTCAGGAACACGAATCTGTTGTCGAATTTGAGCTACGATTCTTTCTCTTCGAGATATCCTCGAATTTGTACCAAAAAACGTGAAAAAATGGGGATAACTCGGTAATTCCTGCAGATAGAACGATTCGTCTCTCAGATTTAGATTTCTGAGATCGAAATACATGAGAATAGCACGGGAAACCCAAGAAAAAAAAATGTTGATTTTCGACCGAAAAATCGATAAATATGCACAGGTTCAAATCCCTTGGGGATTTTTGGGCCAAATTTTTTTTTTTTTTGCGAATTGATCGTACGACACTTTTCTGATGTATTTTGACCTCAGAAATCCGATTCTGAAAGAAGAATTGATCTATCTCTGAAATTGACCGAGTGATCGCCAATTTTCAGCTCTTCGGGATCAAGACCAAGAAATTCATTTTATCGTCTATTTCAATGTAGTTTGTACCCAGGAATTTGAATATGAGAGAATGAAAATTGATCGTATCGCACTTTTTTTATGTATTTTGACCTCAGGAACACGAATCTGTTGTCGAAATTGAGCTACGATTTTTTCTCTTCGAGATATCCTCAAATTTGTACCAAAAAATGCGAAAAAATGGGGATAACTCGGTAATTCCTGCAGATAGAACAATTCGGCACTCGGATTCGGATTTTTGAGATCGAAATACATGAGAATAGCACGGGAAACCCAAAAAAAAAAATGTTGATTTTCGACCGAAAAATCGATAAATATGCACAGGTTCAAATCCCTTTGGGGATTTTTGGGCCAAATTTTTTTTTTCTTGCGAATTGGTCGTACGACACTTTTCTGATGTATTTTGACCTCAGGAATCCGATTCTGAAAGGAAAATTGATCTATCTCTGAAATTGACCGAGTGATCGCCAATTTTCAGCTCTTCGGGATCAAGACCAAGAAATTCATTTTATCGTCTATTTCAATGTAGTTCGTACCCAGGAATTTGAATCTGAGGAAATGAGAATTGATCGTATCGCACTTTTCTTATGTATTTTGACCTCAGGAACACGAATCTGTTGTCGAAATTGAGCTACGATTCTTTCTCTTCGAGATATCCTCAGATTTGTACCAAAAAACGTGGAAAAATGGGGATAACTCGGTAATTCCTGCAGATAGAACAATTCGGCTCTCGGATTCGGATTTCTAAGATCGAAATACATGAGAATAGCACGGGAAACCCAAGGAAAAAAAATGTTGATTTTCGACCGAAAAATCGATAAATATGCACAGGTTCAAATCCCTTTGGGGATTTTTGGGCCAAATTTTTTTTTTTCTTGCGAATTGATCGTACGACACTTTTTTGATGTATTTTGACCTCAGAAATCCGATTCTGAAAGGAAAATTGATCTATCTCTGAAATTGACCGAGTGATCGCCAATTTTCAGCTCTTCAGGATCAAGACCAAGAAATTCATTTTATCGTCTATTTCAATGTAGTTCGTAACCAGGAATTTGAATATGAGAAAATGAGAATTGATCGTATCGCACTTTTCTTATGTATTTTGACCTCAGGAACACGAATCTGTTGTCGAAATTGAGCTACGATTCTTTCTTTTCGAGATATCCTCAAATTTGCACCAAAAAACGCGAAAAAATGGGGATAACTCGGTAATTCCTGCAGATAGAACAATTCGGCTCTCGGATTCGGATTTCTAAGATCGAAATACATGAGAATAGCACGGGAAACCCAAGAAAAAAAAATGTTGATTTTCGACCGAAAAATCGATAAATATGCACAGGTTCAAATCCCTTTGGGGATTTTTGAGCCAAATTTTTTTTTTTCTTGCGAATTGATCGTACGACACTTTTTTGATGTATTTTGACCTCAGAAATCCGATTCTGAAAGGAAAATTGATTTATCTCTGAAATTGACCGAGTAATCGCCAATTTTCAGCTCTTCGGGATCAAGACCAAGAAATTCATTTTATCGTCTATTTCAATGTAGTTCGTACCCAGGAATTTGAATCTGAGGAAATGAGAATTGATCGTATCGCACTTTTCTTATGTATTTTGACCTCAGGAACACGAATCTGTTGTCGAAATTGAGCTACGATCCTTTTTCATCGAGATATCCTCAAATTTGCACCAAAAAACGCGAAAAAATGGGGATAACTCGGTAATTCCTGCAGATAGAACAATTCGGCTCTCGGATTCGGATTTCTGAGATCGAAATACGTGAGAATAGCACGGGAAACCCAAGAAAAAAAAATGTTGATTTTCGACCGAAAAATCGATAAATATGCACAGGTTCAAATCCCTTTAGGGATTTTTGGGCCAAATTTTTTTTTTTCTTGCGAATTGATCGTACGACACTTTTCTGATGTATTTTGACCTCAGGAATCCGATTCTGAAAGGAAAATTGATCTATCTCTGAAATTGACCGAGTGATCGCCAATTTTCAGCTCTTCGGGATCAAGACCAAGAAATTCATTTTATCGTCTATTTCAATGTAGTTCGTACCCAGAAATTTGAATCTGAAAGAATGAAAATTGATCGTATCGCACTTTTCTTATGTATTTTGACCTCAGGAACACGAATCTGTTGTCGAAATTGAGCTACGATTCTTTCTCTTCGAGATATCCTCAAATTTGCACCAAAAAACGCGAAAAAATGGGGATAACTCGGTAATTCCTGCAGATAGAACAATTCGGCTCTCGGATTCGGATTTCTGAGATCGAAATACATGAGAATAGCACGGGAAACTCAAGAAAAAAAAATGTTGATTTTCGACCGAAAAATCGATAAACATGCACAGGTTCAAATCCCTTTGGGGATTTTTGGGCCAAATTTTTTTTTCCTTGCGAATTGATCGTACGACACTTTTTCGATGTATTTTGACCTCAGAAATCCGATTCTGAAAGGAAAATTGATCTATCTCTGAAATTGACCGAGTGATCGCCAATTTTCAGCTCTTCGGGATCAAGACCAAGAAATTCATTTTATCGTCTATTTCAATGTAGTTCGTACCCAGGAATTTGAATCTGAGAGAATAAGAATTGATCGTATCGCACTTTTCTTATGTATTTTGACCTCAGGAACACGAATCTGTTGTCGAAATCGAGCTACGATTCTTTCTCTTCGAGATATCCTCAAATTTGCACCAAAAAACGCGAAAAAATGGGGATAACTCGGTAATTCCTGCAGATAGAACAATTCGGCTCTCGGATTCGGATTTCTAAGATCGAAATACATGAGAATAGCACGGGAAACCCAAGAAAAAAAATGTTGATTTTCGACCAAAAAATCGATAAATATGCACAGGTTCAAATCCCTTTGGGGATTTTTGGGCCAAATTTTTTTTTCCTTGCGAATTGATCGTACGACACTTTTTCGATGTATTTTGACCTCAGAAATCCGATTCTGAAAGGAAAATTGATCTATCTCTGAAATTGACCGAGTGATCGCCAATTTTCAGCTCTTCGGGATCAAGACCAAGAAATTCATTTTATCGTCTATTTCAATGTAGTTCGTACCCAGAAATTTGAATCTGAAAGAATGAAAATTGATCGTATCGCACTTTTCTTATGTATTTTGACCTCAGGAACACGAATCTGTTGTCGAAATTGAGCTACGATTCTTTCTCTTCGAGATATCCTCAAATTTGCACCAAAAAACGCGAAAAAATGGGGATAACTCGGTAATTCCTGCAGATAGAACAATTCGGCTCTCGGATTCGGATTTCTGAGATCGAAATACATGAGAATAGCACGGGAAACTCGAAAAAAAAAAATGTTGATTTTCGACCGAAAAATCGATAAACATGCACAGGTTCAAATCCCTTTGGGGATTTTTGGGCCAAATTTTTTTTTCCTTGCGAATTGATCGTACGACACTTTTTCGATGTATTTTGACCTCAGAAATCCGATTCTGAAAGGAAAATTGATCTATCTCTGAAATTGACCGAGTGATCGCCAATTTTCAGCTCTTCGGGATCAAGACCAAGAAATTCATTTTATCGTCTATTTCAATGTAGTTCGTACCCAGGAATTTGAATCTGAGAGAATAAGAATTGATCGTATCGCACTTTTCTTATGTATTTTGACCTCAGGAACACGAATCTGTTGTCGAAATCGAGCTACGATTCTTTCTCTTCGAGATATCCTCAAATTTGCACCAAAAAACGCGAAAAAATGGGGATAACTCGGTAATTCCTGCAGATAGAACAATTCGGCTCTCGGATTCGGATTTCTAAGATCGAAATACATGAGAATAGCACGGGAAACCCAAGAAAAAAAATGTTGATTTTCGACCAAAAAATCGATAAATATGCACAGGTTCAAATCCCTTTGGGGATTTTTGGGCCAAATTTTTTTTTTCTTGCGGATTGATCGTACGACACTTTTCCGATGTATTTTGACCTCAGGAATCCGATTCTGAAAGGAAAATTGATCTATCTCTGAAATTGACCGAGTGATCGCCAATTTTCAGCTTTTCGGGATCAAGACCAAGAAATTCATTTTATCGTCTATTTCAATGTAGTTCGTACCCAGGAATTTGAATCTGAGAAAATGAGAATTGATCGTATCGCTTTTTTCTTATGTATTTTGACCTCAGGAACACGAATCTGTTGTCGAAATTGAGCTACGATTCTTTCTTTTCGAAATATCCTCAAATTTGCACCAAAAAACGCGAAAAAATGGGGATAACTCGGTAATTCCTGCAGATAGAACAATTCGGCTCTCGGATTCGGATTTCTGAGATCGAAATACATGAGAATAGCACGGGAAACCCGAAAAGAAAATGTTGATTTTCGACCGAAAAATCGATAAATATGCACAGGTTCCAATCCCTTTAGGGATTTTTGAGCAAATTTTTTTTTTTCTTGCGAATTGATCGTACGACACTTTTTTGATGTATTTTGACCTCAGAAATCCGATTCTGAAAGGAAAATTGATCTATCTCTGAAATTGACCGAGTGATCGCCAATTTTCAGCTCTTCGGGATCAAGACCAAGAAATTCATTTTATCGTCTATTTCAATGTAGTTCGTACCCAGGAATTTGAATCTGAGAAAATGAGAATTGATCGTATCGCACTTTTCTTATGTATTTTGACCTCAGGAACACGAATCTGTTGTCGAAATTGAGCTACGATTCTTTCTCTTCGAGATATCCTCAAATTTGCACCAAAAAACGCGAAAAAATGGGGATAACTCGGTAATTCCTGCAGATAGAACAATTCGGCTCCCGGATTCGGATTTCTGAGATCGAAATACATGAGAATAGCACGGAAAACCCAAGAAAAAAAAATGTTGATTTTCGACCGAAAAATCGATAAACATGCACAGGTTCAAATCCCTTTGGGGATTTTTGGGCCAAATTTTTTTTTCCTTGCGAATTGATCGTACGACACTTTTTCGATGTATTTTGACCTCAGAAATCCGATTCTGAAAGGAAAATTGATCTATCTCTGAAATTGACCGAGTGATCGCCAATTTTCAGCTCTTCGGGATCAAGACCAAGAAATTCATTTTATCGTCTATTTCAATGTAGTTCGTACCCAGGAATTTGAATCTGAGAGAATAAGAATTGATCGTATCGCACTTTTCTTATGTATTTTGACCTCAGGAACACGAATCTGTTGTCGAAATCGAGCTACGATTCTTTCTCTTCGAGATATCCTCAAATTTGCACCAAAAAACGCGAAAAAATGGGGATAACTCGGTAATTCCTGCAGATAGAACAATTCGGCTCTCGGATTCGGATTTCTGAGATCGAAATACATGAGAATAGCACGGGAAACTCAAGAAAAAAAAATGTTGATTTTCGACCGAAAAATCGATAAACATGCACAGGTTCAAATCCCTTTGGGGATTTTTGGGCCAAATTTTTTTTTCCTTGCGAATTGATCGTACGACACTTTTTCGATGTATTTTGACCTCAGAAATCCGATTCTGAAAGGAAAATTGATCTATCTCTGAAATTGACCGAGTGATCGCCAATTTTCAGCTCTTCGGGATCAAGACCAAGAAATTCATTTTATCGTCTATTTCAATGTAGTTCGTACCCAGGAATTTGAATCTGAGAAAATGAGAATTGATCGTATCGCTTTTTTCTTATGTATTTTGACCTCAGGAACACGAATCTGTTGTCGAAATTGAGCTACGATTCTTTCTTTTTGAAATATCCTCAAATTTGCACCAAAAAACGCGAAAAAATGGGGATAACTCGGTAATTCCTGCAGATAGAACAATTCGGCTCTCGGATTCGGATTTCTGAGATCGAAATACATGAGAATAGCACGGGAAACCCGAAAAGAAAATGTTGATTTTCGACCGAAAAATCGATAAATATGCACAGGTTCAAATCCCTTTAGGGATTTTTGAGCCAAATTTTTTTTTTTCTTGCGAATTGATCGTACGACACTTTTTTGATGTATTTTGACCTCAGAAATCCGATTCTGAAAGGAAAATTGATCTATCTCTGAAATTGACCGAGTGATCGCCAATTTTCAGCTCTTCGGGATCAAGACCAAGAAATTCATTTTATCGTCTATTTCAATGTAGTTCGTACCCAGGAATTTGAATCTGAGAAAATGAGAATTGATCGTATCGCACTTTTCTTATGTATTTTGACCTCAGGAACACGAATCTGTTGTCGAAATTGAGCTACGATTCCTTCTCTTCGAGATATCCTCAAATTTGCACCAAAAAACGCGAAAAAATGGGGATAACTCGGTCATTCCTGCAGATAGAACAATTCGGCTCTCGGATTCGGATTTCTTAGATCGAAATACATGAGAATAGCACGGGAAACCCGAAAAGAAAATGTTGATTTTCGACCGAAAAATCGATAAATATGCACAGGTTCAAATCCCTTTAGGGATTTTTGAGCCAAATTTTTTTTTTTCTTGCGAATTGATCGTACGACACTTTTTGATGTATTTTGACCTCAGAAATCCGATTCTGAAAGGAAAATTGATCTATCTCTGAAATTGACCGAGTGATCGCCAATTTTCAGCTCTTCGGGATCAAGACCAAGAAATTCATTTTATCGTCTATTTCAATGTAGTTCGTACCCAGGAATTTGAATCTGAGAAAATGAGAATTGATCGTATCGCACTTTTCTTATGTATTTTGACCTCAGGAACACGAATCTGTTGTCGAAATTGAGCTACGATTCCTTCTCTTCGAGATATCCTCAAATTTGCACCAAAAAACGCGAAAAAATGGGGATAACTCGGTAATTCCTGCAGATAGAACAATTCGGCTCTCGGATTCGGATTTCTTAGATCGAAATACATGAGAATAGCACGGGAAACCCGAAAAGAAAATGTTGATTTTCGACCGAAAAATCGATAAATATGCACAGGTTCAAATCCCTTTGGGGATTTTTGGGCCAAATTTTTTTTTTCTTGCGAATTGATCGTACGACACTTTTCCGATGTATTTTGACCTCAGGAATCCGATTCTGAAAGGAAAATTGATCTATCTCTGAAATTGACCGAGTGATCGCCAATTTTCAGCTCTTCGGGATCAAGACCAAGAAATTCATTTTATCGTCTATTTCAATGTAGTTCGTACCCAGGAATTTGAATCTGAGAAAATAAGAATTGATCGTATCGCACTTTTCTTATGTATTTCGACCTCAGGAACACGAATCTGTTGTCGAAATTGAGCTACGATTCTTTTTCTTCGAGATATCCCCAGATTTGTACCAAAAAACGTGGAAAAATGGGGATAACTCGGTTATTCCTGCAGATAGAACAATTCGGCTCTCGGATTCGGATTTCTAAGATCGAAATACATGAGAATAGCACGGGAAACCCAAGAAAAAAAATGTTGATTTTCGACCAAAAAATCGATAAATATGCACAGGTTCAAATCCCTTTGGGGATTTTTGGGCCAAATTTTTTTTTTCTTGCGAATTGATCGTACGACACTTTTCCGATGTATTTTGACCTCAGGAATCCGATTCTGAAAGGAAAATTGATCTATCTCTGAAATTGACCGAGTGATCGCCAATTTTCAGCTCTTCGGGATCAAGACCAAGAAATTCATTTTATCGTCTATTTCAATGTAGTTCGTACCCAGGAATTTGAATCTGAGAAAATAAGAATTGATCGTATCGCACTTTTCTTATGTATTTTGACCTCAGGATCACGAATCTGTTGTCGAAATTGAGCTACGATTCTTTTTCTCCGAGATATCCTCAGATTTGTACCAAAAAACGTAGAAAAATGGGGATAACTCGGTTATTCCTGCAGATAGAACAATTTGGCTCTCGGATTCGGATTTCTAAGATCGAAATACATGAGAATAGCACGGGAAACCCAAGAAAAAAAAATGTTGATTTTCGACCAAAAAATCGATAAATATGCACAGGTTCAAATCCCTTTGGGGATTTTTGGGCCAAATTTTTTTTTTCTTGCGAATTGATCGTACGACACTTTTTCGATGTATTTTGACCTCAGGAATCCGATTCTGAAAGGAAAATTGATCTATCTCTGAAATTGACCGAGTGATCGCCAATTTTCAGCTCTTCGGGATCAAGACCAAGAAATTCATTTTATCGTCTATTTCAATGTAGTTTGTACCCAGGAATTTGAATCTGAGAGAATGAGAATTGATCGTATCGCACTTTTCTTATGTATTTTGACCTCAGGAACACGAATCTGTTGTCGAAATTGAGCTACGATTCTTTCTCTTCGAGATATCCTCAAATTTGTACCAAAAAACGCGAAAAAATGGGGATAACTCGGTAATTCCTGCAGATAGAACAATTCGGCTCTCGGATTCGGATTTCTGAGATCGGAATACATGAGAATAGCACGGGAAACCCGAGAAAAAAAAATGTTGATTTTCGACCAAAAAATCGATAAATATGCACAGGTTCAAATCCCTTTGGGGATTTTTGGGCCAAATTTTTTTTTTTCTTGCGAATTGATCGTACGACACTTTTCTGATGTATTTTGACCTCAGAAATCCGATTCTAAAAGGAAAATTGATCTATCTCTGGAATTGACCGAGTGTTCGCCAATTTTCAGCTCTTCGGGATCAAGACCAAGAAATTCATTCTATCGTCTATTTCAATGTAGTTCGTACCCAGGAATTTGAATCTGAGAGAATGAGAATCGATCGTATCGATCTTTTCTTATGTATTTTGACCTCAGGAACACGAATCTGTTGTCGAAATTGAGCTACGATTCTTTCTCTTCGAGATATCCTCGAATTTGCACCAAAAAACGCGAAAAAATGGGGATAACTCGGTAATTCCTGCAGATAGAACAATTCGGCTTTCGGATTCGGATTTCTGAAATCGAAATACATGAGAATAGCACGGGAAACCCAAGAAGAAAAAATGTTGATTTTTGACCAAAAAATCGATAAATATGCACAGGTTCAAATCCCTTTGGGGATTTTTGGGCCAAATTTTTTTTTTCTTGCCTATTGATCGTACGACACTTTTCTGATGTAATTTGACCTCAGGAATCCGATTCTGAAAGGAAAATTGATCTATCTCTGAAATTGACCGAGTGATCGCCAATTTTCAGCTTTTCGGGATCACGACCAAGAAATTCATTTTATCGTCTATTTCAATGTAGTTTGTACCCAGGAATTTGAATCTGAGGGAATGAGAATTGATCGTATCGCTTTTTTCTCATGTATTTTGACCTCAGGAACACGAATCTGTTGTCGAAATTGAGCTACGATTTTTTCTCTTCGAAATATCCTCAAATTTGCAGCAAAAAACGCGAAAAAATGGGGATAACTCGGTAATTCCTGCAGATAGAACAATTCGGCACTCGGATTCGGATCTCTGAAATCGAAATACATAAGAATAGCACGGGAAACCCAAGAGAAAAAAATGTTGATTCTCAACCGAAAAATCGATAAATATGCACAGGTTCAAATTCCTTTAGGGATTTTCGGGCCAAATTTTTTTTTTTCTTGCGAATTGATCGTACGACACTTTTCTGATGTATTTTGACCTCAGAAATCCAATTCTGGAAGGAAAATTGATCTATCTCTGAAATTGACCGAGTGTTCGCCAATTTTCAGCTCTTCGGGATCAAGACCAAGAAATTCATTTTATCGTCTATTTCAATGTAGTTCGTACCCAGGAATTTGAATCTGAGAGAATGAGAAACGATCGTATCGCACTTTTCTTATGTATTTTGACCTCAGGAACACGAATCTGTTGTCGAAATTGAGCTACGATTTTTTCTCTTCGAGATATCCTCAAATTTGTACCAAAAAACGCGAAAAAATGGGGATAACTCGGTAATTCCTGCAGATAGAACAATTCGGCTTTCGGATTCGGATTTCTCAGATCGAAATACATGAGAATAGCACGGGAAACCCAACAAAAAAAAATGTTGATTTTTGACCAAAAAATCGATAAATATGCACAGGTTCAAATCCCTTTGGGGATTTTTGGGCCAAATTTTTTTTTTCTTGCCTATTGATCGTACGACACTTTTCTGATGTAATTTGACCTCAGGAATCCGATTCTGAAAGGAAAATTGATCTATCTCTGAAATTGACCGAGTGATCGCCAATTTTCAGCTTTTCGGGATCACGACCAAGAAATTCATTTTATCGTCTATTTCAATGTAGTTTGTACCCAGGAATTTGAATCTGAGAGAATGAGAATTGATCGTATCGCACTTTTCTTATGTATTTTGACCTCAGGAACACGAATCTGTTGTCGAAATTGAGCTACGATTCTTTCTCTTCGAGATATCCTCAAATTTGTACCAAAAAACGCGAAAAAATGGGGATAACTCGGTAATTCCTGCAGATAGAACAATTCGGCTCTCGGATTCGGATTTCTGAGATCGAAATACATGAGAATAGCACGGGAAACCTAAGAGAAAAAAATGTTGATTCTCGACCGAAAAATCGATAAATATGCACAGGTTCAAATTCCTTTGGGGATTTTTGGGCCAAATTTTTTTTTTTCTTGCGAATTGATCGTACGACACTTTTCTGATGTATTTTGACCTCAGGAATCCGATTCTGGAAGGAAAATTGATCTATCTCTGAAATTGACCGAGTGTGCGCCAATTTTCAGCTCTTCGGGATCAAGACCAAGAAATTCATTTTATCGTCTATTTCAATGTAGTTCGTACCCAGGAATTTGAATCTGAGAGAATGAGAATCGATCGTATCGATCTTTTCTTATGTATTTTGACCTCAGGAACACGAATCTGTTGTCGAAATTGAGCTACGATTCTTTCTCTTCGAGATATCCTCTAATTTGCACCAAAAAACGCGAAAAAATGGGGATAACTCGGTAATTCCTGCAGATAGATCAATTCGGCTTTCGGATTCGGATTTCTGAGATCGAAATACATGAGAATAGCACGGGAAATTCAAGAAAAAAAAATGTTGATTTTCGACCGAAAAATCGATAAATATGCACAGGTTCAAATCCCTTTGGGGATTTTTGGGCCAAATTTTTTTTTTCTTGCCTATTGATCGTACGACACTTTTCTGATGTATTTTGACCTCAGGAATCCGATTCTGAAAGGAAAATTGATCTATCTCTGAAATTGACCGAGTGATCGCCAATTTTCAGCTTTTCGGGATCACGACCAAGAAATTCATTTTATCGTCTATTTCGATGTAGTTTGTACCCAGGAATTTGAATCTGAGGAAATGAGAATTGATCGTATCGCTTTTTTCTCATGTATTTTGACCTCAGGAACACGAATCTGTTGTCGAAATTGAGCTACGATTTTTTCTCTTCGAAATATCCTCGAATTTGCACCAAAAAACGCGAAAAAATGGGGATAACTCGGTAATTCCTGCAGATAGAACAATTCGGCACTCGGATTCGGATCTCTGAGATCGAAATACATAAGAATAGCACGGGAAACCCAAGAGAAAAAAATGTTGATTCTCAACCGAAAAATCGATAAATATGCACAGGTTCAAATTCCTTTGGGGATTTTCGGGCCAAATTTTTTTTTTTCTTGCGAATTGATCGTACGACACTTTTCTGATGTATTTTGACCTCAGAAATCCAATTCTGGAAAGAAAATTGATCTATCTCTGAAATTGACCGAGTGTTCGCCAATTTTCAGCTCTTCGGGATCAAGACCAAGAAATTCATTTTATCGTCTATTTCAATGTAGTTCGTACCCAGGAATTTGAATCTGAGAGAATGAGAAACGATCGTATCGCACTTTTCTTATGTATTTTGACCTCAGGAACACGAATCTGTTGTCGGAATTGAGCTACGATTTTTTCTCTTCGAGATATCCTCAAATTTGTACCAAAAAACGCGAAAAAATGGGGATAACTCGGTAATTCCTGCAGATAGAACAATTCGGCTCTCGGATTCGGATTTCTGAGATCGAAATACATGGGAATAGCACGGGAAACCCAAGAAAAAAAAATGTTGATTCTCGACCGAAAAATCGATAAATATGCACAGCGTCAAATCCCTTTGGGGATTTTTGGGCCAAATTTTTTTTTTTCTTGCGAATTGATCGTACGACACTTTTCTGATGTATTTTGACCTCAGGAATCCGATTCTGAAAGGAAAATTGATCTATCTATGAAATTGACCGTGTGATCGCCAATTTCCAGCTCTTCGGGATCAAGACCAAGAAATTCATTTTATCGTCTATTTCAATGAAGTTCGTACCCAGGAATTTGAATCTGAGAGAATGAGAATCGATCGTATCGCACTTTTTTTATGTATTTTGACCTCAGGAACACGAATCTGTTGTCGAAATTGAGCTACGATTCTTTCTCTTCGAGATATCCTCAAATTTGTACCAAAAAACGCGAAAAAAAGGGGATAACTCGGTAATTCCTGCAGATAGAACAATTCGGCTCTCGGATTCGGATTTCTGAGATCGAAATACATGAAAATAGCACGGGAAACCCAAGAAAAAAAAATGTTGATTTTCGAACGAAAAATCGATAAATATGCTGAGGTTCAAATCCCTTTGGGGATTTTTGGGCCAGATTTTTTTTTTTCTTGCGAATTGATCGTACGACACTTTTTTGATGTATTTTGACCTCAGAAATCCGATTCGAAAAGGAAAATTGATCCATCTCTGAAATTGACCGTGTGATCGCCAATTTCCAGCTCTTCGGGATCAAGACCAAGAAATTCATTTTATCGTCTATTTCAATGTAGTTCGTACCCAGGAATTTGAATCTGAGAGAATGAGAAACGATCGTATCGCACTTTTCTTAAATATTTTGACCTCAGGAACACGAATCTGTTGTCGAAATTGAGCTACGATTCTTTCTCTTCGAAATATCCTCAAATTTGTACCAAAAAATGCGAAAAAATGTGGATAACTCGGTAATTCCTGCAGATAGAACAATTCGGCATTCGGATTCGGATTTCTGAGATCGAAATACATGAGAATAGCACGGGAAACCCAAGAAAAAAAAATGTTGATTTTCGACCGAAAAATCGATAAATATGCACAGGTTCAAATCCCTTTGGGGATTTTTGGGCCAAATTTTTTTTTTCCTTGCGAATTGATGGTACGACACTTTTTCGATGTATTTTGACCTCAGGAATCCGATTCTGAAAGGAAAATTGATCTATCTCTAAAATTGACCGAGTGATCGCCAATTTTCAGCTCTTCGGGATCAAGACCAAGGAATTCATTTTATCGTCTATTTCAATGTAGTTCGTACCCAGGAATTTGAATCTGAGAGAATGAGAAACGATCGTATCGCACTTTTCTTATGTATTTTGACCTCAGGAACACGAATCTGTTGTCGAAATTAAGCTACGATTCTTTTTCTTCGAGATATCCTCAAATTTGCACCAAAAAACGCGAAAAAATGGGGATAACTCGGTAATTCCTGCAGATAGAACAATTCGGCTCTCGGATTCGGATTTCTGAGATCGAAATACATGAGAATAGCACGGAAAACCCGGGAAAGAAAAATGTTGATTTTCGACCGAAAAATCGATAAATATGCACAGCGTCAAATCCCTTTGGGGATTTTTGGGCCAAATTTTTTTTTTCTTGCCTATTGATCGTACGACACTTTTCTGAAGTATTCTGTCTTTAGGAATCCGATTCTGAAAGGAAAATTGATCTATCTCCGAAATTGACCGAGTGATCGCGAATTTTCAGCTCTTCGGGATCAAGACCAAGAAATTCATTTTATCGTCTATTTCAATGTAGTTCGTACCCAGGAATTTGAATCTGAGAGAATGAGAAACGATCGTATCGCACTTTTCTTATGTATTTTGACCTCAGGAACACGAATCTGTTGTTGAAATTGAGCTACGATTCTTTCTCTTCGAGATATCCTCAAATTTGTACCAAAAAATGCGAAAAAATGTGGATAACTCGGTAATTCCTGCAGATAGAACAATTCGGCATTCGGATTCGGATTTCTGAGATCGAAATACATGAGAATAGCACGGGAAACCCAAGAAAAAAAAATGTTGATTTTCGACCGAAAAATCGATAAATATGCACAGGTTCGAATCCCTTTGGGGGTTTTTGGGCCAAATTTTTTTTTCACTTGCGAATTGATCGTACGACACTTTTTCGATGTATTTTGACCTCAGAAATCCGATTCTGAAAGGAAAATTGATCTATCTCTGAAATTGATCGAGTGTTCGCCAATTTTCAGCTCTTCGGGATCAAGTCCAAGAAATTCATTTTATCGTCTATTTCAATGTAGTTCGTACCCAGGAATTTGAATCTGAGAGAATGAGAAACGATCGTATCGCACTTTTCTTATGTATTTTGACCTCAGGAACACGAATCTGTTGTCGAAATTGAGCTACGATTCTTTCTCTTCGAGATATCCTCAAATTTGTACCAAAAAACGCGAAAAAATGGGGATAACTCGGTAATTCCTGCAGATAGAACAATTCGGCATTCGGATTCGGATTTCTGAGATCGAAATACATGAGAATAGCACGGGAAACCCAAGAAAAAAAAATGTTGATTTTCGACCGAAAAATCGATAAATATGCACAGGTTCAAATCCCTTTGGGGATTTTTGGGCCAAATTTTTTTTTTCCTTGCGAATTGATGGTACGACACTTTTTCGATGTATTTTGACCTCAGGAATCCGATTCTGAAAGGAAAATTGATCTATCTCTAAAATTGACCGAGTGATCGCCAATTTTCAGCTCTTCGGGATCAAGACCAAGGAATTCATTTTATCGTCTATTTCAATGTAGTTCGTACCCAGGAATTTGAATCTGAGAGAATGAGAAACGATCGTATCGCACTTTTCTTATGTATTTTGACCTCAGGAACACGAATCTGTTGCCGAAATTGAGCTACGATTTCTTCTCTTCGAGATATCCTCAAATTTGTACCAAAAAACGCGAAAAAATGAGGATAACTCGGTAATTCCCGCAGATAGAACAATTCGGCTCTCGGATTCGGATTTCTGAGATCGAAATACATGAGAATAGCACGGGAAACCCGATAAAAAAAAATGTTGATTTTCGACCGAAAAATCGATAAATATGCACAGGTTCAAATCCCTTTGGGGATTTTTGAGCCAAATTTTTTTTTTTCTTGCGAATTGATCGTACGACACTTTTCTGATGTATTTTGACTTCAGAAATCCGATTCTGGAAGAAAAATTGATCTATCTCTGAAATTGACCGAGTGTTCGCCAATTTTCATTCCTTCGGGATCAAGACCAAGAAATTCATTTCATCGTCTATTTCAATGTAGTCCGTACCCACGAATTTGAATCTGAGAAAATAAGAATTGATCGTATCGCACTTTTCTTATGTATTTTGACCTCAGGAACCCGAATCTGTTGTCGAAATTGAGCTACGATTCTTTCTCTTCGAGATATCCTCAAATTTGCACCAAAAAACGCGAAAAAATGGGGATAACTCGGTAATTCCTGCAGATAGAACAATTCGGCTCTCGAATTCGGATTTCTGAGTTCGGAATACATGAGAATAGCACGGGAAACCCGAGAAAAAAAAATGTTGATTTTCGACCGAAAAATCGATAAATATGCACAGGTTCAAATCCCTTTGGGGATTTCTGGGCCAAATTTTTTTTTTCTTGCGAATTGATCGTACGACACTTTTCTGATGTATTTTGACCTCAGGAATCCGATTCTGAAAGGGAAATTGATCTATCTCTGAAATTGACCGAGTGATCGCCAATTTTCAGCTCTTCGGGATCAAGACCAAGAAATTCATTTTATCGTCTATTTCAATGTAGTTCGTACCCAGGAATTTGGATCTGAGAAAATGAGAATTGATCGTATCGCACTTTTCTTATCTATTTTGACCTCAGAAACACGAATCTGTTGCCGAAATTGAGCTACGATTTCTTCTCTTCGAGATATCCTTAAATTTGTACCAAAAAACGCGAAAAAATGAGGATAACTCGGTAATTCCCGCAGATAGAACAATTCGGCTCTCGGATTCGGATTTTTCAGATCGAAATACATGAGAATAGCACGGGAAACCCGATAAAAAAAAATGTTGATTTTCGACCGAAAAATCGATAAATATGCACAGGTTCAAATCCCTTTGGGGATTTTTGAGCCAAATTTTTTTTTTTCTTGCGAATTGATCGTTCGACACTTTTCTGATGTATTTTGACCTCAGGAATCCGATTCTGAAAGGAAAATTGATCTATCTCTGAAATTGATCGAGTGTTCGCCAATTTTCAGCTCTTCGGGATCAAGTCCAAGAAATTCATTTTATCGTCTATTTCAATGTAGTTCGTACCCAGGAATTTGAATCTGAGAGAATGAGAAACGATCGTATCGCACTTTTCTTATGTATTTTGACCTCAGGAACACGAATCTGTTGTCGAAATTGAGCTACGATTCTTTCTCTTCGAGATATCCTCAAATTTGTACCAAAAAACGCGAAAAAATGGGGATAACTCGGTAATTCCTGCAGATAGAACAATTCGGCTCTCGGATTCGGATTTCTGAGATCGAAATACATGGGAATAGCACGGGAAACCCAAGAAAAAAAAATGTTGATTCTCGACCGAAAAATTGATAAATATGCACAGCGTCAAATCCCTTTGGGGATTTTTGGGCCAAATTTTTTTTTTTCTTGCGAATTGATCGTACGACACTTTTCTGATGTATTTTGACCTCAGGAATCCGATTCTGAAAGGAAAATTGATCTATCTATGAAATTGACCGTGTGATCGCCAATTTCCAGCTCTTCGGGATCAAGACCAAGAAATTCATTTTATCGTCTATTTCAATGTAGTTCGTACCCAGGAATTTGAATCTGAGAGAATGAGAATCGATCGTATCGCACTTTTCTTATTTATTTTGACCTCAGGAACACGAATCTGTTGTCGAAATTGAGCTACGATTCTTTCTCTTCGAGATATCCTCAAATTTGCACCAAAAAACGCGAAAAAATGGGGATAACTCGGTAATTCCTGCAGATAGAACAATTCGGCTCTCGGATTCGGATTTCTGAGATCGAAATACATAGGAATAGCACGGGAAACCCAAGAAAAAAAAATGTTGATTTTCGAACGAAAAATCGATAAATATGCACAGGTTCAAATCCCTTTGGGGATTTTTGGGCCAAATTTTTTTTTTTCTTGCGAATTGATCGTACGACACTTTTTTGATGTATTTTGACCTCAGAAATCCGATTCGAAAAGAAGAATTGATCCATCTCTGAAATTGACCGTGTGATCGCCAATTTCCAGCTCTTCGGGATCAAGACCAAGAAATTCATTTTATCGTCTATTTCAATGTAGTTCGTACCCAGGAATTTGAATCTGAGAGAATGAGAATCGATCGTATCGCACTTTTCTTATTTATTTTGACCTCAGGAACACGAATCTGTTGCCGAAATTGAGCTACGATTTCTTCTCTTCGAGATATCCTCAAATTTGTACCAAAAAACGCGAAAAAATGGGGATAACTCGGTAATTCCTGCAGATGGAACAATTCGGCTCTCGGATTCGGATTTCTGAGATCGAAATACATGAGAATAGCACGGGAAACCCAAGAAAAAAAAATGTTGATTTTCGACCGAAAAATCGATGAATATGCACAGGTTCAAATCCCTTTGGGGATTTTTGGGCCAAATTTTTTTTTTCTCTTGCGAATTGATCGTACGACACTTTTCTGATGTATTTTGACCTCAGAAATCCGATTCTGGAAGAAAAATTGATCTATCTCTGAAATTGACCGAGTGATCGTTAATTTCCAGCTCTTCGGGATCAAGACCAAGAAATTCATTTTATCGTCTATTTCAATGAAGTTCGTACCCAGGAATTTGAATCTGAGAAAATGAGAATTGATCGTATCGCACTTTTCTTATCTATTTTGACCTCAGAAACACGAATCTGTTGTCGATATTAAGCTACGATTTTTTATCTTCGAGATATCCTTAAATTTGCACCAAAAAACGCGAAAAAATGGGGATAACTCGGTAATTCCTGCAGATAAAACAATTCGGCTCTCGGATTCGGATTTCTGAGATCGAACTACATGAGAATAGCACGGGAAACCCAAGAAAAAAAAATGTTGATTTTCGACCGAAAAATCGATAAATATGCACAGGTTCAAATCCCTTTGGGGATTTCTGGGCCAAATTTTTTTTTTCTTGCGAATTGATCGTACGACACTTTTCTGATGTATTTTGACTTCAGAAATCTGATTCTGGAAGGAAAATTGATCTATCTCTGAAATTGACCGAGTGATCGCCAATTTTCAGCTCTTCGGGATGAAGACCAAGAAATTCATTTTATCGTCTATTTCAATGTAGTTCGTACCCAGGAATTTGAATCTGAGAAAATGAGAATCGATCGTATCGCACTTTTCTTATGTATTTTGACCTCAGGAACACGAATCTGTTGTCGAAATTGAGCTACGATTCTTTCTCTTCGAGATATCCTCAAATTTGTACCAAAAAACGCAAAAAAATGGGGATAACTCGGTAATTCCTGCAGATAGAACAATTCGGCTCACGGATTCGGATTTCTGAGATCGAAATACATGAAAATAGCACGGGAAACCCAAGAAAAAAAAATGTTGATTTTCGACCGAAAAATCGATAAATATGCACAGGTTCAAATCCCTTTGGGGATTTTTGGGCCAAATTTTTTTTTTTCTTGCGAATTGATCGTACGACACTTTTCTGATGTATTTTGACCTCAGAAATCCGATTCTGGAAGAAAAATTGATCTACCTCTGAAATTGACCGAGTGTTCGCCAATTTTCAGCTCTTCGGGATCAAGACCAAGAAATTCATTTTATCGTCTATTTCAATGTAGTTCGTACCCAGGAATTTGAATCTGAGGAAATGAGAATTGATCGTATCGCACTTTTCTTATGTATTTTGACCTCAGGAACACGAATCTGTTGTCGAAATTGAGCTACGATTTTTTCTTTTCGAGATATCCTCAAATCTGTACCAAAAAACGCGAAAAAATTGGGATAACTCGGTAATTCCTGCAGATAGAACAATTCGGCTCTCGGATTCGGATTTCTGAGATCGAAATACATGAGAATAGCACGGGAAACCTAAGGAAAAAAAATGTTGATTTTCGACCGAAAAATCGATAAATATGCACAGGTTCAAATCCCTTTGGGGATTTTTGGGCCAAATTTTTTTTTTCTTGCGAATTGATCGTACGACTTTTTTCTGATGTATTTTGACCTCAGGAATCCGATTCTGGAAGGAAAATTAATCTATCTCTGAAATTGACCGAGTGTTCGCCAATTTTCAGCCCTTCGGGATCAAGACCAAGACATTCATTTTATCGTCTATTTCAATGTAGTTCGTACCCAGGAATTTGAATCTGAGAAAATGAGAATTGATCGTATCGCACTTTTCTTATGTATTTTGACCTCAGAAACACGAATCTGTTGTCGAAATTGAGCTACGATTCTTTCTCTTCGAGATATCCTCAAATTTGCACCAAAAAACGCGAAAAAATGGGGATAACTCGGTAATTCCTGCAGATAGAACAATTCGGCTCTCGGATTCGGATTTCTGAGATCGAACTACATGAGAATAGCACGGGAAACCCAAGAAAAAAAAATGTTGATTTTCGACCGAAAAATCGATAAATATGCACAGGTTCAAATCCCTTTGGGGATTTCTGGGCCAAATTTTTTTTTTCTTGCGAATTGATCGTACGACACTTTTCTGATGTATTTTGACCTCAGAAATCCGATTCTCGAAGAAAAATTGATCTATCTCTGAAATTGACCGAGTGTTCGCCAATTTTCAGCTCTTCGGGATCAAGACCAAGAAATTCATTTTATCGTCTATTTCAATGTAGTTCGTACCCAGGAATTTGAATCTGAGAGAATGAGAATTGATCGTATCGCACTTTTCTTATGTATTTTGACCTCAGGAACACGAATCTGTTGTCGAAATTGAGCTACGATTCTTTCTCTTCGAGATATCCTCAAATTTGCACCAAAAAACGCGAAAAAATGGGGATAACTCGGTAATTCCTGCAGATAAAACAATTCGACTCTCGGATTCGGATTTCTGAGATCGAAATACATGAGAATAGCACGGGAAACCCAAGAAAAAAAAATGTTGATTTTCGACCGAAAAATCGATAAATATGCACAGGTTCAAATCCCTTTGGGGATTTTTGGGCCAAATTTTTTTTTTCTTGCGAATTGATCGTACGACACTTTTCTGATGTATTTTGACCTCAGGAATCCGATTCTGAAAGGAAAATTAATTTATCTCTGAAATTGACCGAGTGATCGCCAATTTTCAGCTCTTCGGGATCAAGACCAAGAAATTCATTTTATCGTCTATTTCAATGTAGTTCGTACCCAGGAATTTGAATCTGAGAGAATGAGAATTGATCGTATCGCTTTTTTCTTATGTATTTTGACCTCAGGAACACGAATCTGTTGTCGAAATCGAGCTACGATTCTTTCTTTTCGAAATATCCTCAAATTTGCACCAAAAAACGCGAAAAAATGGGGATAACTCGGTAATTCCTGCAGATAGAACAATTCGGCTCTCGGATTCGGATTTCTGAGATCGAACTACATGAGAATAGCACGGGAAACCCGAGAAAAAAAAATGTTGATTTTCGACCGAAAAATCGATAAATATGCACAGGTTCAAATCCCTTTGGGGATTTCTGGGCCAAATTTTTTTTTTCTTGCGAATTGATCGTACGACACTTTTCTGATGTATTTTGACCTCAGGAATCCGATTCTGAAAGGGAAATTGATCTATCTCTGAAATTGACCGAGTGATCGCCAATTTTCAGCTCTTCGGGATCAAGACCAAGAAATTCATTTTATCGTCTATTTCAATGTAGTTCGTACCCAGGAATTTGAATCTGAGAGAATGAGAAACGATCGTATCGCACTTTCCTTATGTATTTTGACCTCAGGAACACGAATCTGTTGTCGAAATTGAGCTACGATTCTTTCTCTTCGAGATATCCTCAAATTTGTACCAAAAAACGCAAAAAAATGGGGATAACTCGGTAATTCCTGCAGATAGAACAATTCGGCTCACGGATTCGGATTCCTGAGATCGAAATACATGAAAATAGCACGGGAAACCCAAGAAAAAAAAATGTTGATTTTCGACCGAAAAATCGATAAATATGCACAGGTTCAAATCCCTTTGGGGATTTTTGAGCCAAATTTTTTTTTTTCTTGCGAATTGATCGTACGACACTTTTCTGATGTATTTTGACCTCAGGAATCCGATTCTGAAAGGAAAATTGATCTATCTCTGAAATTGACCGAGTGTTCGCCAATTTTCAGCTCTTCGGGATCAAGACCAAGAAATTCATTTTATCGTCTATTTCAATGTAGTTCGTACCCAGGAATTTGAATCTGAGAGAATGAGAAACGATCGTATCGCACTTTTCTTATGTATTTTGACCTCAGGAACACGAATCTGTTGTCGAAATTGAGCTACGATTCTTTTTCTTCGAGATATCCTCAAATTTGTACCAAAAAATGCGAAAAAATGGGAATAACTCGGTAATTCCTGCAGATAGAACAATTCGGCATTCGGATTCGGATTTCTGAGATCGAAATACATGAGAATAGCACGGGAAACCCAAGAAAAAAAAATGTTGATTTCCGACCGAAGAATCGATAAATATGCACAGGTTCAAATCCCTTTAGGGATTTTTGGGCCAAATTTTTTTTTTTCTTGCGAATTGATCGTACGACACTTTTCTGATGTATTTTGACCTCAGGAATCCGATTCTGGAAGGAAAATTGATCTATCTCTGAAATTGACCGAGTGATCGCCAATTTTCAGCTCTTCGGGATCAAGACCAAGAAATTCATTTTATCGTCTATTTCAATGTAGTTCGTACCCAGGAATTTGAATCTGAGAGAATGAGAAACGATCGTATCGCACTTTTCTTATGTATTTTGACCTCAGGAACACGAATCTGTTGTCGAAATTGAGCTACGATTCTTTTTCTTCGAGATATCCTTAAATTTGCACCAAAAAACGCGAAAAAATGGGGATAACTCGGTAATTCCTGCAGATAGAACAATTCGGCTCTCGGATTCGGATTTCTGAGATCGAAATACATAAGAATAGCACGGAAAACCCGAGAAAAAAAAATGTTGATTTTCGACCGAAAAATCGATAAATATGCACAGCGTCAAATCCCTTTGGGGATTTTTGGGCCAAATTTTTTTTTCCTTGCCTATTGATCGTACGACACTTTTCTGAAGTATTTTGTCTTCAGGAATCCGATTCTGAAAGGTAAATTGATCTATCTCCGAAATTGACCGAGTGATCGCGAATTTTCAGCTCTTCGGGATCAAGACCAAGAAATTCATTTTATCGTCTATTTCAATGTAGTTCGTACCCAGGAATTTGAATCTGAGAGAATGAGAAACGATCGTATCGCACTTTTCTTAAATATTTTGACCTCAGGAACACGAATCTGTTGTTGAAATTGAGCTACGATTCTTTCTCTTCGAGATATCCTCAAATTTGTACCAAAAAACGTGGAAAAATGGGGATAACTCGGTAATTCCTGCAGATAGAACAATTCGGCTCTCGGATTCAGATTTCTGAGTTCGAAATACATGAGAATAGCACGGGAAACCCAAGAAAAAAAAATGTTGATTTTCGACCGAAAAATCGATAAATATGCACAGGTCCAAATCCCTTTGGGGATTTTTGGGCCAAATTTTTTTTTTTTCTTGCGAATTGATCGTACGACACTTTTCTGATGTATTTTGACCTCAGAAATCCGATTCTGGAAGGGAAATTGATCTATCTCTGAAATTGACCGAGTGTTCGCCAATTTTCAGCTCTTCGGGATCAAGACCAAGGAATTCATTTCATCGTCTGATTCAATGTAGTTCGTACCCAGGAATTTGAATCTAAAAGAATGAGAAACGATCGTATCGCACTTTTCTTATGTATTTCGACCTCAGGAACACGAATCTGTTGTCGAAATTGAGCTACGATCCTTCCTTTTCGAGATATCCTCAAATTTGTACCAAAAAACGCGAAAAAATGGGGATAACTCGGTAATTCCTGCAGATAGAACAATTCGGCTTTCGGATTCGGATTTCTGAGATCGAAATACATGAGAATAGCACGGGAAACCCAAGAAAGAAAAATGTTGATTTTCGACCGAAAAATCGATAAATATGCACAGGTTCAAATCCCTTTGGGGATTTTTGGGCCAAATTTTTTTTTTTCTTGCGAATTGATCGTACGACACTTTTTTGATGTATTTTGACCTCAGAAATCCGATTTTGAAAGAAAAATTGATCTATCTCAGAAATTGACCGAGTGATCGCCAATTTTCAGCTCTTCGGGATCAAGACCAAGAAATTCATTTTATCGTCTATTTCAATGTAGTTCGTACCCAGGAATTTGAATCTGAGAAAATGAGAATTGATCGTATCGCACTTTTCTTATGTATTTTGACCTCAGGAACACGAATCTGTTGTCGAAATTGAGCTACGATTCTTTTTCTTCGAGATATCCTCAAATTTGTACCAAGAAACGTGGAAAATTGGGGATAACTCGGTAATTCCTGCAGATAGAACAATTCGGCTCTCGGATTCGGATTTCTGAGATCGAAATACATGAGAATAGCACGGGAAACCCAAGAAAAAAAAAATGTTGATTTTCGACCGAAAAATCGATAAATATGCACAGGTTCAAATCCCTTTGGGGATTTTTGGGCCAAATTTTTTTTTTCTTGCGAATTGATCGTACGACACTTTTCTGATGTATTTTGACCTCAGAAATCCGATTCTGAAAGGAAAATTGATCTATCTCTGAAATTGACCGAGTGTTCGCCAATTTTCAGCTCTTCGGGATCAAGACCAAGAAATTCATTTTATCGTCTATTTCAATGTAGTTCGTACCCAGGAATTTGAATCTGAAAAAATAAGAATTGATCGTATCGCACTTTTCTTATGTATTTGGACCTCAGGAACACGAATCTGTTGTCGAAATTGAGCTACGATCCTTTCTCTTCGAGATATCCTCAAATTTGTACCAAAAAACGCGAAAAAATGGGTATAACTCGGTAATTTCTGCAGATAGAACAATTCGGCTCTCGGATTCGGATTTCTGAGATCGAAATACATGAGAATAGCACGAGAAACCCAAGAAAAAAAAATGTTGATTTTCGACCGAAAAATCGATAAATATGCACAGGTTCAAATCCCTTTGGGGATTTTTGGGCCAAATTTTTTTTTTTCTCGCGAATTGATCGTACGACACTTTTCTGATGTTTTTTGACCTCAGAAATCCGATTCTGGAAGGAAAATTGATCTATCTCTGAAATTGACCGAGTGTTCGCCAATTTTCAGCTCTTCGGGATCAAGACCAAGAAATTCATTTTATCGTCTGATTCAATGTAGTTCGTACCCAGGAATTTGAATCTAAAAGAATGAGAAACGATCGTATCGCACTTTTTTTAAATATTTTGACCTCAGGAACACGAATCTGTTGTTGAAATTGAGCTACGATTCTTTCTCTTCGAGATATCCTCAAATTTGTACCAAAAAACGTGGAAAAATGGGGATAACTCGGTAATTCCTGCAGATAGAACAATTCGGCTCCCGGATTCAGATTTCTGAGTTCGAAATACATGAGAATAGCACGGGAAACCCAAGAAAAAAAAATGTTGATTTTCGACCGAAAAATCGATAAATATGCACAGGTCCAAATCCCTTTGGGGATTTTTGGGCCAAATTTTTTTTTTTTCTTGCGAATTGATCGTACGACACTTTTCTGATGTATTTTGACCTCAGAAATCCGATTCTGGAAGGGAAATTGATCTATCTCTGAAATTGACCGAGTGTTCGCCAATTTTCAGCTCTTCGGGATCAAGACCAAGGAATTCATTTCATCGTCTGATTCAATGTAGCGAACAGGAATTTGAATCTAAAAGAATGAGAAACGATCGTATCGCACTTTTCTTATGTATTTCGACCTCAGGAACACGAATCTGTTGTCGAAATTAAGCTACGATTCTTCCTTTTCGAGATATCCTCAAATTTGTACCAAAAAACGCGAAAAAATGGGGATAACTCGGTAATTCCTGCAGATAGAACAATTCGGCTTTCGGATTCGGTTTTCTGAGATCGAAATACATGAGAATAGCACGGGAAACCCAAGAAAGAAAAATGTTGATTTTCGACCGAAAAATCGATAAATATGCACAGGTTCAAATCCCTTTGGGGATTTTTGGGCCAAATTTTTTTTTCACTTGCGAATTGATCGTACGACACTTTTTCGATGTATTTTGACCTCAGAAATCCGATTCTGAAAGGAAAATTGATCTATCTCTGAAATTGACCGAGTGATCGCCAATTTTCAGCTCTTCGTGATCAAGACCAAGGAATTCATTTTATCGTCTATTTCAATGTAGTTTGTACCCAGGAATTTGAATCTGAGAAAATGAAAATTGATCGTATTGCACTTTTCTCATGTATTTTGACCTCAGGAACACGAATCTGTTGTCGAAATTGAGCTACGATTCTTTTTTTTCGAGATATCCTCAAATTTGCACCAAAAAACGCGTAAAAATAGGGATAACTCGGTAATTCCTGCAGATAGAACAATTCGGCTCTCGGATTCGGATTTCTGAGATCGAAATACATGAGAATAGCACGGGAAACCCAAGAAAAAAAAATGTTGATTTTCGACCGAAAAATCGATAAATATGCACAGGTTCAAATCCCTTTGGGGATTTTTGGGCCAAATTTTTTTTTTTCTTGCGAATTGATCGTACGACACTTTTCTGATGTATTTTGACCTCAGAAATCCGATTCTGAAAGGAAAATTGATCTATCTCTGAAATTGACCGAGTGTTCGCCAATTTTCAGCTCTTCGGGATCAAGACCAAGAAATTCATTTTATCGTCTATTTCAATGTAGTTCGTACCCAGGAATTTGAATCTGAGAAAATAAGAATTGATCGTATCGCACTTTTCTTATGTATTTGGACCTCAGGAACACGAATCTGTTGTCGAAATTGAGCTACGATCCTTTCTCTTCGAGATATCCTCAAATTTGTACCAAAAAACGCGAAAAAATGGGTATAACTCGGTAATTTCTGCAGATAGAACAATTCGGCTCTCGGATTCGGATTTCTGAGATCGAAATACATGAGAATAGCACGAGAAACCCAAGAAAAAAAAATGTTGATTTTCGACCGAAAAATCGATAAATATGCACAGGTTCAAATCCCTTTGGGGATTTTTGGGCCAAATTTTTTTTTTTCTCGCGAATTGATCGTACGACACTTTTCTGATGTTTTTTGACCTCAGAAATCCGATTCTGGAAGGAAAATTGATCTATCTCTGAAATTGACCGAGTGTTCGCCAATTTTCAGCTCTTCGGGATCAAGACCAAGAAATTCATTTTATCGTCTGATTCAATGTAGTTCGTACCCAGGAATTTGAATCTAAAAGAATGAGAAACGATCGTATCGCACTTTTTTTATGTATTTCGACCTCAGGAACACGAATCTGTTGTCGAAATTGAGCTACGATTCTTCCTTTTCGAGATATCCTCAAATTTGTACCAAAAAACGCGAAAAAATGGGGATAACTCGGTAATTCCTGCAGATAGAACAATTCGGCTCTCGGATTCGGATTTCTGAGATCGAAATACATGAGAATAGCACGGAAAACCCAAGAAAAAAAAATGTTGATTTTCGACCGAAAATTCGATAAATATGCACAGGTTCAAATCCCTTGGGGATTTTTGGGCCAAATTTTTTTTTTCTTGCGAATTGATCGTACGACACTTTTTTGATGTATTTTGACCTCAGGAATCCGATTCTGGAAGGAAAATTGATCTATTTCTGAAATTGACCGAGTGATCGCCAATTTTCAGCTCTTCGGGATCAAGACCAAGAAATTCATTTTATCGTCTATTTTAATGTAGTTCGTACCCAGGAATTTGAATCTGAGAAAATAAGAATTGATCGTATCGCACTTTTCTTATGTATTTGGACCTCAGGAACACGAATCTGTTGTCGAAATTGAGCTACGATTTTTTCTCTTCGAGATATCCTCAAATTTGTACCAAAAAACGCGAAAAAATGGGTATAACTCGGTAATTTCTGCAGATAGAACAATTCGGCTCTCGGATTCGGATTTCTGAGATCGAAATACATGAGAATAGCACGAGAAACCCAAGAAAAAAAAATGTTGATTTTCGACCGAAAAATCGATAAATATGCACAGGTTCAAATCCCTTTGGGGATTTTTGGGCCAAATTTTTTTTTTTTCTCGCGAATTGATCGTACGACACTTTTCTGATGTTTTTTGACCTCAGAAATCCGATTCTGGAAGGAAAATTGATCTATCTCTGAAATTGACCGAGTGTTCGCCAATTTTCAGCTCTTCGGGATCAAGACCAAGAAATTCATTTTATCGTCTATTTCAATGTAGTTCGTACCCAGGAATTTGAATCTGAGAAAATAAGAATTGATCGTATCGCACTTTTCTTATGTATTTTGACCTCAGGAACACGAATCTGTTGTCGAATCTGAGCTACGATTTTTTCTCTTCGAGATATCCTCAAATTTGTACCTAAGAACGCGAAAAAATGGGGATAACTCGGTAATTCCTGCAGATAGAACAATTCGGCTCTCGGATTCGGATTTCTGAGATCGAAGTACATGAGAATAGCACGGAAAACCCAAGAAAAAAAAATGTTGATTTTCGACCGAAAATTCGATAAATATGCACAGGTTCAAATCCCTTTGGGGATTTTTGGGCCAAATTTTTTTTTTTCTTGCGAATTGATCGTACGACACTTTTCTGATGTTTTTTGACCTCAGAAATCCGATTCTGGGAGGAAAATTGATCTATCTCTGAAATTGACCGAGTGATCGCCAATTTTCAGCTCTTCGGGATCAAGACCAAGAAATTCATTTTATCGTCTATTTCAATGTAGTTCGTACCCAGGAATTTGAATCTGAGAAAATGAGAATTGATCGTATCACACTTTTCTTATGTATTTTGACCTCAGGAACACGAATCTGTTGTCGAAATTGAGCTACGATTTTTTCTCTTCGAAATATCCTCAAATTTGTACCAAAAAACGCGAAAAAATGGGGATAACTCGGTAATTCCTGCAGATAGAACAATTCGGCTCTCGGATTCGGATTTCTGAGATCGAAATACATGAGAATAGCACGGGAAACCCAAGAAAAAAAAATGTTGATTTTCGACTAAAAAATCGATAAATATGCACAGGTTCAAATCCCTTGGGGATTTTTGGGCCAAATTTTTTTTTTTTTTGCGAATTGATCGTACGACACTTTTTTGATGTATTTTGACCTCAGGAATCCGATTCTGGAAGGAAAATTGATCTATCTCTGAAATTGACCGAGTGTTCGCCAATTTTCAGCTCTTCGGGATCAAGACCAAGAAATTCATTTTATCGTCTATTTCAATGTAGTTCGTACCCAGGAATTTGAATCTGAGAAAATAAGAATTGATCGTATCGCACTTTTCTTAAATATTTTGACCTCAGGAACACGAATCTGTTGTCGAATCTGAGCTACGATTTTTTCTCTTCGAGATATCCTCAAATTTGTACCTAAGAACGCGAAAAAATGGGGATAACTCGGTAATTCCTGCAGATAGAACAATTCGGCTCTCGGATTCGGATTTCTGAGATCGAAGTACATGAGAATAGCACGGAAAACCCAAGAAAAAAAAATGTTGATTTTCGACCGAAAATTCGATAAATATGCACAGGTTCAAATCCCTTTGGGGATTTTTGGGCCAAATTTTTTTTTTTCTCGCGAATTGATCGTACGACACTTTTCTGATGTTTTTTGACCTCAGAAATCCGATTCTGGGAGGAAAATTGATCTATCTCTGAAATTGACCGAGTGTTCGCCAATTTTCAGCTCTTCGGGATCAAGACCAAGAAATTCATTTTATCGTCTATTTCAATGTAGTTCGTACCCAGGAATTTGAATCTGAGAAAATAAGAATTGATCGTATCGCACTTTTCTTAAATATTTTGACCTCAGGAACACGAATCTGTTGTCGAATCTGAGCTACGATTTTTTCTCTTCGAGATATCCTCAAATTTGTACCTAAGAACGCGAAAAAATGGGGATAACTCGGTAATTCCTGCAGATAGAACAATTCGGCTCTCGGATTCGGATTTCTGAGATCGAAGTACATGAGAATAGCACGGAAAACCCAAGAAAAAAAAATGTTGATTTTCGACCGAAAATTCGATAAATATGCACAGGTTCAAATCCCTTTGGGGATTTTTGGGCCAAATTTTTTTTTTTCTTGCGAATTGATCGTACGACACTTTTCTGATGTTTTTTGACCTCAGAAATCCGATTCTGGGAGGAAAATTGATCTATCTCTGAAATTGACCGAGTGATCGCCAATTTTCAGCTCTTCGGGATCAAGACCAAGAAATTCATTTTATCGTCTATTTCAATGTAGTTCGTACCCAGGAATTTGAATCTGAGAAAATGAGAATTGATCGTATCACACTTTTCTTATGTATTTTGACCTCAGGAACACGAATCTGTTGTCGAAATTGAGCTACGATTTTTTCTCTTCGAAATATCCTCAAATTTGTACCAAAAAACGCGAAAAAATGGGGATAACTCGGTAATTCCTGCAGATAGAACAATTCGGCTCTCGGATTCGGATTTCTGAGATCGAAATACATGAGAATAGCACGGGAAACCCAAGAAAAAAAAATGTTGATTTTCGACCAAAAAATCGATAAATATGCACAGGTTCAAATCCCTTGGGGATTTTTGGGCCAAATTTTTTTTTTTTTGCGAATTGATCGTACGACACTTTTTTGATGTATTTTGACCTCAGGAATCCGATTCTGGAAGAAAAATTGATCTATCTCTGAAATTGACCGAGTGATCGCCAATTTTCAGCTCTTCGGGATCAAGACCAAGAAATTCATTTTATCGTCTATTTCAATGTAGTTCGTACCCAGGAATTTGAATCTGAGAAAATGAGAATTGATCGTATCACACTTTTCTTATGTATTTTGACCTCAGGAACACGAATCTGTTGTCGAAATTGAGCTACGATTTTTTCTCTTCGGAAGATCCTCAAATTTGTACCAAAAAACGCGAAAAAATGGGGATAACTCGGTAATTCCTGCAGATAGAACAATTCGGCTCTCGGATTCGAATTTTTGAGATCGAAATACATGAGAATAGCACGGGAAACCCAAGAAAAAAAAATGTTGATTTTCGACCGAAAAATCGATAAATATGCACAGGTTCAAATCCCTTTGGGGATTTTTGAGCCGAATTTTTTTTTTTCTTGCGAATTGATCGTACGACACTTTTCCGATGTATTGTGACCTCAGAAATCCGATTCTGAAAGGAAAATTGATCTATCTCTGAAATTGACCGAGTGATCGCCAATTTTCAGCTCTTCGGGATCAAGACCAAGAAATTCATTTTATCGTCTATTTCAATGTAGTTCGTACCCAGGAATTTGAATCTGAGAAAATGAGAATTGATCGTATCGCACTTTTCTTATGTATTTTGACCTCAGGAACACGAATCTGTTGTCGAAATTGAGCTACGATTTTTTCTCTTCGGAAGATCCTCAAATTTGTACCAAAAAACGCGAAAAAATGGGGATAACTCGGTAATTCCTGCAGATAGAACAATTCGGCTCTCGGATTCGAATTTTTGAGATCGAAATACATGAGAATAGCACGTGAAACCCAAGAAAAAAAAATGTTGATTTTCGACCGAAAATTCGATAAATATGCACAGGTTCAAATCCCTTGGGGATTTTTGGGCCAAATTTTTTTTTTTTTGCGAATTGATCGTACGACACTTTTTTGATGTATTTTGACCTCAGGAATCCGATTCTGGAAGAAAAATTGATCTATCTCTGAAATTGACCGAGTGATCGCCAATTTTCAGCTCTTCGGGATCAAGACCAAGAAATTCATTTTATCGTCTATTTCAATGTAGTTCGTACCCAGGAATTTGAATCTGAGAGAATGAGAATTGATCGTATCGCACTTTTCTTATGTATTTTGACCTCAGGAACACAAATCTGTTGTCGAAATTGGGCTACGATTCTTTCTCTTCGAGATATCCTCAAATTTGCACCAAAAAACGCGAAAAAATGGGGATAACTCGGTAATTCCTGCAGATAGAACAATTCGGCTTTCGGATTCGGATTTCTGAGATCGAATTACATGAGAATAGCACGGGAAACCCGAAAAAAAAATTTTGATTTTCGACCGAAAAATCGATAAATATGCACAGGTTCAAATCCCTTTGGGGATTTTTGGGCCAAATTTTTTTTTTCTCGCGAATTGATCGTACGACACTTTCCTGATGTATTTTGACCTCAGGAATCCGATTCTGAAAGGAAAATTGATCTATCTCTGAAATTGACCGAGTGTTCGCCAATTTTCAGCTCTTCGGGATCAAGACCAAGAAATTCATTTTATCGTCTATTTCAATGTAGTTCGTACCCAGGAATTTGAATCTGAGAAAATAAGAATTGATCGTATCGCACTTTTCTTATGTATTTTGACCTCAGGAACACGAATCTGTTGTCGAAATTGAGCTACGATTTTTTCTCTTCGAGATATCCTCAAATCTGTACCAAAAAACGCGAAAAAATGGGGATAACTCGGTAATTCCTGCAGATAGAACAATTCGGCTCTCGGATTCGGATTTCTGAGATCGAAATACATGAGAATAGCACGGAAAACCCAAGAAAAAAAAATGTTGATTTTCGACCGAAAAATCGATAAATATGCACAGGTTCAAATCCCTTTGGGGATTTTTGGGCCAAATTTTTTTTTTTCTTGCGAATTGATCGTACGACACTTTTCCGATGTATTTTGACCTCAGAGATCCGATTCCGTAAGGAAAATTGATCTATCTCTGAAATTGACCGAGTGATCGCCAATTTTCAGCTCTTCGGGATCAAGACCAAGAAATTCATTTTATCGTCTATTTCAATGTAGTTCGTACCCAGGAATTTGAATCTGAGAAAATGAGAATTGATCGTATCGCACTTTTCTTATGTATTTTGACCTCAGGAACACGAATCTGTTGTCGAAATTGAGCTACGATTCTTTCTCTTCGAGATATCCTCAAATCTGTACCAAAAAACGCGAAAAAATGGGGATAACTCGGTAATTCCTGCAGATAGAACAATTCGGCTCTCGGATTCGGATTTCTGAGATCGAAATACATGAGAATAGCACGGGAAACCCAAGAAAAAAAAATGTTGATTTTCGACCGAAAAATCGATAAATATGCACAGGTTCAAATCCCTTTGGGGATTTTTGGGCCAAATTTTTTTTTTCTTGCGAATTGATCGTACGACACTTTTCCGATGTATTTTGACCTCAGGAATCCGATTCTGAAAGGAAAATTGATCTATCTCTGAAATTGACCGAGTTATCGCCAATTTTCAGCTCTACGGGATCAAGACCAAGAAATTCATTTTATCGTCTATTTCAATGTAGTTCGTACCCAGGAATTTGAATCTGAGAAAATGAGAATTGATCGTATCGCACTTTTCTTATGTATTTTGACCTTAGGAACACGAATCTGTTGTCGAAATTGAGCTACGATTCTTTCTCTTCGAGATATCCTCAAATATGTACCAAAAAACGTGAAAAGATGGGGATAACTCGGTAATTCCTGCAGATAGAACAATTCGGCTCTCGGATTCGGATTTCTGAGATCGAAATACATGAGAATAGCACGGGAAACCCAAGAAAAAAAAATGTTGATTTTCGACCGAAAAATCGATAAATATGCACAGGTTCAAATCCCTTTGGGGATTTTTGGGCCAAATTTTTTTTTTCTTGCGAATTGATCGTACGACACTTTTCTGATGTATTTTGACCTCAGGAATCCGATTCTGAAAGGAAAATTGATCTATCTCTGAAATTGACCGAGTGATCGCCAATTTTCAGCTCTTCGGGATCAAGACCAAGAAATTCATTTTATCGTCTATTTCAATGTAGTTCGTACCCAGGAATTTGAATCTGAGAAAATGAGAATTAATCGTATCGCACTTTTCTTATGTATTTTGACCTCAGGAACACGAATCTGTTGTCGAAATTGAGCTACGATTTTTTCTCTTCGAGATATCCTCAACTCTGTACCAAAAAACGCGAAAAAATGGGGATAACTCGGTAATTCCTGCAGATAGAACAATTCGGCTCTCGGATTCGGATTTCTGTGATCGAAATACATGAGAATAGCACGGGAAACCCAAGAAAAAAAAATGTAGATTTTCGACCGAAAAATCGATAAATATGCACAGGTTCAAATCCCTTTGGGGATTTTTGAGCCAAATTTTTTTTTTTCTTGCGAATTGATCGTACGACACTTTTTTGATGTATTTTGACCTCAGAAATCCGATTCTGAAAAAAAATTGATCTATCTCTGAAATTGACCGAGTGTTCGCCAATTTTCAGCTCTTCGGGATCAAGACCAAGAAATTCATTTTATCGTCTATTTCAATGTAGTTCGTACCTAGGAATTTGAATCTGAGAAAATGAGAATTGATCGTATCGCACTTTTCTTATGTATTTTGACCTCAGGAACACGAATCTGTTGTCGAAATTGAGCTACGATTCTTTCTCTTCGAGATATCCTCAAATTTGCACCAAAAAACGTGAAAAAATGGGGATAACTCGGTAATTCCCGCAGATAGAACAATTCGGCTCTCGGATTCGGATTTCTGAGATCGAAATACATGAGAATAGCACGGGAAACCCAAGAAAAAAAAATGTTGATTTTCGACCGAAAAATCGATAAATATGCCTAGGTTCAAATCCCTTTGGGGATTTTTGGGCCAAATTTTTTTTTTCCTTGCGAATTGATCGTACGACACTTTTCTGATGGATTTTGACCTCAGAAATCCGATTTTGAAAGGAAAATTGATCTATCTCTGAAATTGACCGAGTGATCGCCAATTTTCAGCTCTTCGGGATCAAGACCAAGAAATTCATTTTATCGTCTATTTCAATGTAGTTCGTACCCAGGAATTTGAATCTGAGAAAATGAGAATTGATCGTATCGCACTTTTCTTATGTATTTTGACCTCAGGAACACGAATCTGTTGTCGAAATTGAGCTACGATTCTTTCTCTTCGAGATATCCTCAGATTTGTACCAAAAAACGTGGAAAAATGGGGATAACTCGGTTTTTCCTGCAGATAGAACAATTCGGCTCTCGGATTCGGATTTCTAAGATCGAAATACATGAGAATAGCACGGGAAACCCAAGAAAAAAAAATGTTGATTTTCGACCGAAAAATCGATAAATATGCACAGGTTCAAATCCCTTGGGGATTTTTGGGCCAAATTTTTTTTTTTTCGCGAATTGATCGTACGACACTTTTCTGATGTATGTGATCAGTTTTTTTATGTTTTATTCAAATAGACCAGGTGATAATAATCATAACAATAATATACTAATAATAATTGAAATTTTTATATAAAGAATGGGCAGCTCATCGGAACTCCTCAGATCCCGAAAGGATGTACTTGTCCTTACGTATTTTTAGCCAATAATTAAAAGCATGGGCTAATATTGCTTTGATCTGTTGACCAGGTACTTGAAGAATATAAGTGAACGGTTCCAGCAATTTGCATTCTATAATCCATAGGCAATATAAATGTGTGTGATCTGATGCCGTACTTGCAGTTGAAAATTACGGTGGTATACGCCGATTTTCAAGTTGGTCGATATGATATTGTCTTTTTTCCTTTTTATATTCTAATTGATGCGTTCAAAAGCGATCTGCATCCTCAATACGTGCGATCAGACACAATTGCGATTGTCGGTATACGTATCTTATTATATGTCACTCTGCCTGGGGGATTACTTTCACTTCAAATTCGACCGTTGTGATTTGAGGATGATCATTAAACTATCCATGACACAGATATACCGTCTTATTTATCACTTGGCTAGACAATTGATTGTATTACGATTATTATTATCATCATTGGTTAAACGTTGAATTATTTGTTCACATTACATTCTGCACGTTCATTATTAGTACGGATGATTTAAAATCGTTCGAACTTCTACGTCAAATTTGTGGGCTGAGCAACGGACGTTTCGAAACTGTCTTCCTGGTTGTCTTCCCCAGAGTCTTGATCCGGGTCCTCTCCTTCTTCCTCAAATTCCGTGGCGCACTTGATCCATGAGACGGGCGGGCAATTTAACTGGTTACATTTTCCCCCCTTTTGTAAAGGTGGGATCTGTGCATACTTTACAAACTCAAAATTTTCTATTTTAACGTAATGACCACTCATTCATCCATTCATACGTAACTCTTCTAATTATCTATGCATACAACATTTGTTGTTGGTCTTAATATTAATACATTTCATTTCGTCAGCCTATAACTAATTTTCCCAATGGTTTTGATCGTCAATGATTTTCTATTTCAAGATTATGTGGTTGAGGAATTTATTGGACAATTAAGACTGTGGATGGCCCTTTCTCTTCAGCATGGTTGAGAGGAATGATATTTCCGTAAATTTATTCTATTATGTATTCCTTTTATTTCGGTATGGTTTTCTGGATGAGATAGCATGAAGGCATTTTTGCCAATTTCTTTAACAATCTTATATGGACCATGATAGATGTGAAAAAATTTATGAATTACTCTGTCGGAAGCATTAGATGGTCTCGGTATTTTTAATAGTACTAAGTCATTTACATTCAACTTTACCTTCGTTACTGTTTTTTGTTGCTTTTGTCGTTTCTTAAAATTTTTAAATAGTCTTTCTTGTGCAAGTATTATTTTGGTTTCGTGATTTATTTCTGTACTGTGGGGGTATGGTATCAGCTCTCGTATTTTTTCACGTGGTTGACTACCAAAATGTAATTCTATAGGGGTATATCCAGTGCTGGAATGGGCAGTGATATTAAGTAATTCTTGTATTTGGGGTATAAATGTTGCCCATTTTGTATGTTGGTTCGCGCACAAAGTTCTGAATAACCTCCCTAGCTCTCTCATCACCCTTTCCGTAGGGTTAGATTGCGGATGTTTTATACTTGAGTAGATTGTTCTTATCCCCTGATCATTTAGTGTTTTCTTCCAATTATGTGATGTGAATTGCGTACCATTGTCAGCAAGTATCCTTTTCGGTTTTCCCATATATGGTATATATTTTTCTAATATTTTTTTCAAACTGATTTGAGTTGTGGCTCTCTTAACAGCATATAAATTTACGTATTTGGAAAAGGCGTCGATTATAACAAAAATGTACTGTACCCCCCCTTTTGAACGTGGCAACGGACCGTAATAGTCCACAGTTATTAAATCACCAGGCTTATCTGACTTGACCATTTCATATTCACCTTCCATTTTTACTGATAAATATTTAACCCTCTGGCACAAATCACAAGTAGTTGTTAATTTCTTTATGTGTTTCGCCATTCCCTTCCAATAATAATTTTGCTTTAGGTATTGTAGAAGTTTATATTGACCTGGGTGTCCTAATTTTTCATGGGTATATTGGATTAATTTGTTTATTAATTTATCCGGTACAACAATTCGCCAATGACTCTCTTTCGGGTTATGTTGGAAGAGTATTTCATTATGTATCTTAAAATATGGTTCGGGGTCTCTTTCCGACATGTTCTTTAATTTATTGGATATCCACGTATCTTGTTGTTGTAAAGTTTTGAGATTTCTGAAATCTTTGATAAGATCCTTATCTAACGTCATATCATATATTTTGTTCGCCATTTTCTTATTATCACATTTCTGGCTACATATTAAAACATTCGACTCTAATTGGGATATTATCAACTTTTCCGCTTCTATTTCCATACTAAATTTTCCTTCCGGGTTCCTACTTATAAAATCAGCCATTATATTATCTTTACCTCTGCAGTATTCTATGTCAAAGGAGTATTCTTGTAATAATAAATTCCATCGGATCAATCGTGCATTATGAAAAGTGGTATTTTTTAAAAAGGTTAGACTCTTATGATCTGTGATTATCGTGAATTTAGTTCCCATTATATACGTTCTAAATTTTTGTACAGCATATATTACGGCTAACAATTCTTTTTCCGTAGTCGTATAGTGAATTTCTGGATTTGTGAGGCAACGACTTACAACCGATACTAAGTAATGATTTCCTTCATCATCCCTTTGATAAAGAATTCCCGAAATTCCTTTATCACTAGCATCCGTTTGTACTATAAATGGTTTTGTTGGGAGAAAATGATGTAATATAATGCTTTTTGTGAAATTATCCTTTAAATCTTTATATGCGTTTGCTAATTCTTTAGTCCAATTCCAAGGTTCATTTTTCTTTAATAATTTTCTAAACGGATTCATATAGCACGCATGTTTTAGGCTAAATTGTCGGTAATAATTGCATACGCCTAAAAATTGTTGCAACTGTTTCTTATTTTTGGGTGTTTCGAAATTTTTGATTATTTTTAATTTATCTGGGTCAGGTCTTATCCCTTCATTCGACAATATAAATCCTAAAAATTTAATAGACGTTTGACAAAATTTTGACTTTTCCAATTTCAATGTAAAGTTATGTTCGTTCAATTTTTTAAATATTATCTCTAGGTGATTCATATGTTCTTCAAAACTGGGTGATGTAATCAGCAAATCATCTATATAACACGTCAAAAATTTTGAATGTTCGTTCCCTAATGCAAAATTTAGAGCTCTTATAAATCCGCTCCCTGCAGTTTTAAGTCCAAAGGGGACTCTACAAAACTGGTATAATTGTGATCCGTGTAAAAAAGCTGTATACGGTCGTGAATTTTTTTCTAATGGTACTTGCCAGTATCCATGAGTCAGGTCTATTGTTGACATAAATTTCGTTCCATGATGATTTTGCAAAAGTTCAGAAATCGGTGGGGGACTCTCGTTATCAGATTCAATTACTTCATTTAAATATCGCGCATCCAAACAAATTCGGATTTTTGTATCATCTTTTCGTACTACTCTCAAAGGGTTACAGTATGGGCTTATGGATCTTTCGATAATCCCCATCTTTAACATATTTTTTATCTCTTCATCAACTTTTTCCCTCAATGATAGCGGAATCGGGTATGATTTTCTAATTATCGGATTTCGTTTGGTTAATTTTATCTCATGTTCATAAACTTGGGTGCATCCTGGCTTATTGGAAAACAATGTTTGATATTTTTCTAAAAGTTTTACAACAGTTTCTACCTGAGTTGGATCAAGTGAAGTTAGATTACTCGCGATGTTTGAAACTTCCTTGAAAAAATTATGATCCCCTCCTGTCCTCAGATACTCTTCGTCATTTGGTTCATTTTCTATTTCTTTCAATTCGTTAATTTCACATATATATTCTATATCGCTATTTTTATCACTTTCAATTTCAATTTCATCATCAAATATATTATTACTTATTTCTCGATCCTCTTCACTCATATTATTATTTACAGGCATCGAGTTAAACAAAAGACTTATATGTTCTACGTCTTCACACAATATTTCATCATCAATTTCATTATTTTCCACACAAGGTGTATCGTCAATGTCATTCATCATTTGATTCTTTTCAATTTCATTTGCCATGGTATCATTAGATAATTGTACATTTCGAGTTTGCTTATTTTCTAAATCTAATTCAAGTTTTCTCATGTTACTAATTTGTATCAGGGTTTCATCTTGGTCATTTGAGGACATCAATTTATTCAAAGGTTCCAAATCAAACGACACCGCTCCAATACCGATACGAAGACCATTTACTTCTATAGTCCGACTTTTATAATTTAATATCACATTGTTCTGCAATAACCAATCGTTTCCAAGTATTAAACTATGAGATAAAAAGGGTATTACCAAAAATGTATGAGTAATTGACTGCCCATCCAAATTAATCGTTAAGAAAATTTGTTTTTTTACTGTAATTGATCTTTTCCCTATAGCTGGGATTACTTCTAATTTGCTAACTGGAAATATTTCAAGATTTCTTATATTACTTAACTGACTAAAAAAATCCTCTGAGATACACGTTATTTGGCTTCCCGTATCCAAAAGTGCAGACTTTTTTAAGCCAAAAACATTTACCGAGACATGTGGACATTTTGGTATTTTTGCCTTTTTATAAGTGTTTACTTTATTTTTCTGTATATCATATGATAGGTCCTTAATGTAATCAAAGGGTTCACGACACGCCATTGGACCTTGGCTTAACGCGCCGTTAATTAGTTTAAATTTTGTTGGCGATTTTTATTTTGTTGAGGATTATATACATTGTTTTGATGATAATACTGTCTCTGCGAACTATCATAATGCTCATTGTTTTGTGTGCGATAATACGAAGGTGGCGGATATCTCGTGTTTGGCAACAAGAAAGGTTCTGAGTTGGACGAGAACTCTTGGGAATTTGAATCAAACTGATTCTGAAGTTGTTGACGTTTCGAATTTGACCAGTATCTATTTTGATGGTTAATCCCACTAACCTTGACGTTCGAATCATTGTTATTATACACTGGGTATCTGCGTTTCTCTCTATCTCTATCTTCATTTGCTAGATCTAATTGAGCTATTGCTGATTCTACTGCATTATTATCAGACAAATTAACAGAAACTAAAGCCTCTCTAACTCTAACAGGCATTTGTTGTATTATACTATAGTTTATTTCGTAATCCGTTAATTTTGGTTCGAAATACTGAGCCTCTTTCGTTTGTTTTAAATAATATGTCTGTAAACTATTGTCACTTGCTCTATATCTACGTGATGACCATCGATTCTTTTCTCTTATTCTAATCGCTACCGAATAAAATTCTGTTAGAAACGTCATTTTAAATTCTTCATATGTGTTGAATCTGCTCTTTTTTCCATCTAGCCAAATTTTAGCTCTACCCTCCAATGCTCCGTGAATAACTAATAATTTTTGTTCTACCGGCACTCGTTTTAAGATAAAATAATTTTCCAAGTCATTAATGAATTCTTTAGGGTTCATGCTATTTTCTCCAGAAAACTTTGGTACTTTTATCTCTACATTAAATGATTGTAAATGATTTATCAAACCTCCAACCAACCTTGTTTCAACATTACTCTGCGGATTCTCAACTAATCTTTCGGTTATTCTACGCTGTCTGTCATTTTCATCACGTAGTCGTTGAATTTCCGCACATAAGTCGTCCTGCGATTGTCTTTCCATCATTATTCTTTCCAGTTCATTTTTCTGTGCTGTTAATTTTTGCCGTTCCAGTCTTAATTTCCTCATTTCCTCAGCCATATTCTCTGTCGCGGACGTGTTTCCTTCCTCAGTCATTCTGTATTTGATAATTCGACCACTACGGGTTGTAAGATTCCTACAAATAATAGTTTTATTATGTTTGCCCATGAATTTCTTAAAGGTAACTAATTTTTTACACACTCATGCACACATTTATTCCTATTTCTATCGAGCCACTGCGTTGGGCGCCATTTTGTGATCAGTTTTTTTATGTTTTATTTAAATAGACCAGGTGATAATAATCATAACAATAATATACTAATAATAATTGAAATTTTTATATAAAGAATGGGCAGCTCATCGGAACTCCTCAGATCCCGACAGGATGTACTTGTCCTTACGTATTTTTAGCCAATAATTAAAAGCATGGGCTAATATTGCTTTGATCTGTTGACCAGGTACTTGAAGAATATAAGTGAACGGTTCCAGCAATTTGCATTCTATAATCCATAGGCAATATAAATGTGTGTGATCTGATGCCGTACTTGCAGTTGAAAATTACGGTGGTATACGCCGATTTTCAAGTTGGTCGATATGATATTGTCTTTTTTCCTTTTTATATTCTAATTGATGCGTTCAAAAGCGATCTGCATCTTCAATACGTGCGATCAGACACAATTGCGATTGTCGGTATACGTATCTTATTATATGTCACTCTGCCTGGGGGATTACTTTCACTTCAAATTCGACCGTTGTGATTTGAGGATGATCATTAAACTATCCATGACACAGATATACCGTCTTATTTATCACTTGGCTAGACAATTGATTGTATTACGATTATTATTATCATCATTGGTTAAACGTTGAATTATTTGTTCACATTACATTCTGCACGTTCATTATTAGTACGGATGATTTAAAATCGTTCGAACTTCTACGTCAAATTTGTGGGCTGAGCAACGGACGTTTCGAAACTGTCTTCCTGGTTGTCTTCCCCAGAGTCTTGATCCGGGTCCTCTCCTTCTTCCTCAAATTCCGTGGCGCACTTGATCCATGAGACGGGCGGGCAATTTAACTGGTTACATGTATTTTGACCTCAGAAATCCGATTCTGAAAGGAAAATTGATCTATCTCTGAAATTGACCGAGTGATCGCCAATTTTCAGCTTTTCGGGATCAAGACCAAGAAATTCATTTTATCGTCTATTTCAATGTAGTTCGTACCCAGGAATTTGAATCTGAGAAAATGAGAATTGATCGTATCGCACTTTTCTTATGTATTTTGACCTCAGGAACACGAATCTGTTGTCGAAATTGAGCTACGATTCTTTCTCTTCGAGATATCCTCAGATTTGTACCAAAAAACGTGGAAAAATGGGGATAACTCGGTTATTCCTGCAGATAAAACAATTCGGCTCTCGGATTCGGATTTCTGAGATCGAAATACATGAGAATAGCACGGGAAACCCGAAAAAAAAATGTTGATTTTCGACCGAAAAATCGATAAATATGCACAGGTTCAAATCCCTTTGGGGATTTTTGGGCCAAATTTTTTTTTTTCTTGCGAATTGATCGTACGACACTTTTTTGATGTATTTTGACCTCAGAAATCCGATTCTGAAAGGAAAATTGATCTATCTCTGAAATTGACCGAGTGATCGCCAATTTTCAGCTTTTCGGGATCAAGACCAAGAAATTCATTTTATCGTCTATTTCAATGTAGTTCGTACCCAGGAATTTGAATCTGAGAAAATGAGAATTGATCGTATCGCACTTTTCTTATGTATTTTGACCTCAGGAACACGAATCTGTTGTCGAAATTGAGCTACGATTCTTTCTCTTCGAGATATCCTCAAATTTGTACCAAAAAACGTGGAAAAATGGGGATAACTCGGTAATTCCTGCAGATAGAACAATTCGGCTCTCGGATTCGGATTTCTGAGATCGAAATACATGAGAATAGCACGGGAAACCCAAGAAAAAAAAATGTTGATTTTCGACCGAAAAATCGATAAATATGCACAGGTTCAAATCCCTTTGGGGATTTTTGAGCCAAATTTTTTTTTTTCTTGCGAATTGATCGTACGACACTTTTTTGATGTATTTTGACCTCAGAAATCCGATTCTGGAAGGAAAATTGATCTATCTCTGAAATTGACCGAGTGATCGCCAATTTTCAGCTCTTCGGGATCAAGACCAAGAAATTCATTTTATCGTCTATTTCAATGTAGTTCGTACCCAGGAATTTGAATCTGAGGAAATGAGAATTGATCGTATCGCACTTTTCTTATGTATTTTGACCTCAGGAACACGAATCTGTTGTCGAAATTGAGCTACGATTCTTTCTCTTCGAGATATCCTCAAATTTGCACCAAAAAACGCGAAAAAATGGGGATAACTCGGTAATTCCTGCAGATAGAACAATTCGGCTCTCGGATTCGGATTTCTGAGATCGAAATACATGAGAATAGCACGGGAAACCCAAGAAAAAAAAATGTTGATTTTCGACCGAAAAATCGATAAATATGCACAGGTTCAAATCCCTTTGGGGATTTTTGGGCCAAATTTTTTTTTTTCTTGCGAATTGATCGTACGACACTTTTCTGATGTATTTTGACCTCAGGAATCCGATTCTGAAAGGAAAATTGATCTATCTCTGAAATTGACCGAGTGATCGCCAATTTTCAGCTCTTCGGGATCAAGACCAAGAAATTCATTTTATCGTCTATTTCAATGTAGTTCGTACCCAGGAATTTGAATCTGAGGAAATGAGAATTGATCGTATCGCACTTTTCTTATGTATTTTGACCTCAGGAACACGAATCTGTTGTCGAAATTGAGCTACGATTCTTTCTCTTCGAGATATCCTCAAATTTGCACCAAAAAACGCGAAAAAATGGGGATAACTCGGTAATTCCTGCAGATAAAACAATTCGGCTCTCGGATTCGGATTTCTGAGATCGAAATACATGAGAATAGCACGGGAAACTCAAGAAAAAAAAATGTTGATTTTCGACCGAAAAATCGATAAATATGCACAGGTTCAAATCCCTTTGGGGATTTTTGGGCCAAATTTTTTTTTTCTTGCGAATTGATCGTACGACACTTTTCCGATGTATTTTGACCTCAGGAATCCGATTCTGAAAGGAAAATTGATCTATCTCTGAAATTGACCGAGTGATCGCCAATTTTCAGCTCTACGGGATCAAGACCAAGAAATTCATTTTATCGTCTATTTCAATGTAGTTCGTACCCAGGAATTTGAATCTGAGAAAATGAGAATTGATCGTATCGCACTTTTCTTATGTATTTTGACCTCAGGAACACGAATCTGTTGTCGAAATTGAGCTACGATTCTTTCTTTTCGAGATATCCTCAAATTTGCACCGAAAAACGCGAAAAAATGGGGATAACTCGGTAATTTCTGCAGATAGAACAATTCGGCTCTCGGATTCGGATTTCTGAGATCGAAATACATGAGAATAGCACGGGAAACCCAAGAAAAAAAAATGTTGATTTTCGACCGAAAAATCGATAAATATGCACAGGTTCAAATCCCTTTGGGGATTTTTGGGCCAAATTTTTTTTTTTCTTGCGAATTGATCGTACGACACTTTTCTGATGTATTTTGACCTCAGGAATCCGATTCTGAAAGGAAAATTGATCTATCTCTGAAATTGACCGAGTGATCGCCAATTTTCAGCTCTTCGGGATCAAGACCAAGAAATTCATTTTATCGTCTATTTCAATGTAGTTCGTACCCAGGAATTTGAATCTGAGGAAATGAGAATTGATCGTATCGCACTTTTCTTATGTATCTTGACCTCAGGAACACGAATCTGTTGTCGAAATTGAGCTACGATTCTTTCTCTTCGAGATATCCTCAAATTTGCACCAAAAAACGCGAAAAAATGGGGATAACTCGGTAATTCCTGCAGATAGAACAATTCGGCTCTCGGATTCGGATTTCTGAGATCGAAATACATGAGAATAGCACGGGAAACTCAAGAAAAAAAAATGTTGATTTTCGACCGAAAAATCGATAAATATGCACAGGTTCAAATCCCTTTGGGGATTTTTGGGCCAAATTTTTTTTTTCTTGCGAATTGATCGTACGACACTTTTCCGATGTATTTTGACCTCAGGAATCCGATTCTGAAAGGAAAATTGATCTATCTCTGAAATTGACCGAGTGATCGCCAATTTTCAGCTCTACGGGATCAAGACCAAGAAATTCATTTTATCGTCTATTTCAATGTAGTTCGTACCCAGGAATTTGAATCTGAGAAAATGAGAATTGATCGTATCGCACTTTTCTTATGTATTTTGACCTCAGGAACACGAATCTGTTGTCGAAATTGAGCTACGATTCTTTCTCTTCGAGATATCCTCAAATTTGTACCAAAAAACGTGAAAAGATGGGGATAACTCGGTAATTCCTGCAGATAGAACGATTCGTCTCTCAGATTTAGATTTCTGAGATCGGAATACATGAGAATAGCACGGGAAACCCAAGAAAAAAAAATGTTGATTTTCGACCGAAAAATCGATAAATATGCACAGGTTCAAATCCCTTTGGGGATTTTTGAGCCAAATTTTTTTTTTCTTGCGAATTGATCGTACGACACTTTTCCGATGTATTTCGACCTCAGGAATCCGATTCTGAAAGGAAAATTGATCCATCTCTGAAATTGACCGAGTGATCGCCAATTTTCAGCTCTTCGGGATCAAGACCAAGAAATTCATTTTATCGTCTATTTCAATGTAGTTCGTACCCAGGAATTTGAATCTGAGAGAATGAGAATTGATCGTATCGCACTTTTCTTATGTATTTTGACCTCAGAAACACGAATCTGTTGTCGAAATTGAGCTACGATTTTTTCTCTTCGAGATATCCTCAAATTTGTACCAAAAAACGTGGAAAAATGGGAATAACTCGGTTATTCCTGCAGATAGAACAATTCGGCTCTCGGATTCGGATTTCTAAGATCGAAATACATGAGAATAGCACGGAAAACCCAAGAAAAAAAAATGTTGATTTTCGACCGAAAAATCGATAAATATGCACAGGTTCAAATCCCTTTGGGGATTTTTGGGCCAAATTTTTTTTTTTCTTGCGAATTGATCGTACGACACTTTTCTGATGTATTTTGACCTCAGAGATCCGATTCCGGGAGGAAAATTGATCTATCTCTGAAATTGACCGAGTGTTCGCCAATTTCCAACTCTTCGGGATCAAGACCAAGAAACTCATTTTATCGTCTATTTCAATGTAGTTCGTACCCAGGAATTTGAATCTGAGAGAATGAGAATTGATCGTATCGCAATTTTCTTATGTATTTTGACCTCAGAAACACGAATCTGTTGTCGAAATTGAGCTACGATTCTTTCTCTTCGAGATATCCTCAAATCTGTACCAAAAAACGCGAAAAAATGGGGATTACTCGGTAATTCCTGCAGATAGAACAATTCGGCTCTCGGATTCGGATTTCTGAGATCGAAATACATGAGAATAGCACGGGAAACCCAAGAAAAAAAAATGTTGATTTTCGACCGAAAAATCGATAAATATGCACAGGTTCAAATCCCTTTGGGGATTTTCGGGCCAAATTTTTTTTTTCTCGCGAATTGATCGTACGACACTTTTCTGATGTATTTTGACCTCAGGAATCCGATTCTAAAAGGAAAATTGATCTATCTCTGAAATTGACCGAGTAATCGCCAATTTTCAGCTCTTCGGGATCAAGACCAAGAAATTCATTTTATCGTCTATTTCAATGTAGTTCGTACCCAGGAATTTGAATCGGAGAGAATGAGAATTGATCGTATCGCAATTTTCTTATGTATTTTGACCTCAGGAACACGAATCTGTTGTCGAAATTGAGCTACGATTCTTTCTCTTCGAGATATCCTCAAATCTGTACCAAAAAACGCGAAAAAATGGGGATTACTCGGTAATTCCTGCAGATAGAACAATTCGGCACTCGGATTCGGATTTCTGAGATCGAAATACATGAGAATAGCACGGGAAACCCAAGAAAAAAAAAAGTTGATTTTCGACCAAAAAATCGATAAATATGCACAGGTTCAAATCCCTTTGGGGATTTTTGGGCCAAATTTTTTTTTTCTCGCGAATTGATCGTACGACACTTTTCTGATGTATTTTGACCTCAGGAATCCGATTCTGAAAGGAAAATTGATCTATCTCTGAAATTGACCGAGTGATCGCCAATTTTCAGCTCTTCGGGATCAAGACCAAGAAATTCATTTTATCGTCTATTTCAATGTAGTTCGTACCCAGGAATTTGAATCTGAGAAAATGAGAATTGATCGTATCGCACTTTTCTTATGTATTTTGACCTCAGGAACACGAATCTGTTGTCGAAATTAAGCTACGATTTTTTCTCTTCGAGATATCCTCAACTCTGTACCAAAAAACGCGAAAAAATGGGGATAACTCGGTAATTCCTGCAGATAGAACAATTCGGCTCTCGAATTCGGATTTCTGAGATCGAAATACATGAGAATAGCACGGGAAACCCAAGAAAAAAAAATGTAGATTTTCGACCGAAAAATCGATAAATATGCACAGGTTCAAATCCCTTTGGGGATTTTTGGGCCAAATTTTTTTTTTTCTTGCGAATTGATCGTACGACACTTGTCTGAAGTATTTTGACCCCAGAGATCCGATTCCGGAAGGAAAATTGATCTATCTTTGAAATTGACCGAGTGTTCGCCAATTTTCAGCTCTTCGGGATCAAGACCAAGAAATTCATTTTATCGTCTATTTCAATGTAGTTCGTACCCAGGAATTTGAATCTGAGAGAATGAGAATTGATCGTATCGCACTTTTCTCATGTATTTGGACCTCAGGAACACGAATCTGTTGTCGAAATTGAGCTACGATCCTTTTTCTTCGAGATATCCTCAAATTTGCACCAAAAAACGTGAAAAAATGGGGATTACTCGGTAATTCCTGCAGATAGAACAATTCGGCTCTCGGATTCGGATTTCTGAGATCGAAATACATGATAATAGCACGGGAAACCCAAGAACAAAAAATGTTGATTTTCGACCGAAAAATCGATAAATATGCACAGGTTCAAATCCCTTTGGGGATTTTTGGGCCAAATTTTTTTTTTCTCGCGAATTGATCGTACGACACTTTTCTGATGTATTTTGACCTCAGGAATCCGATTCTGAGAGGAAAATTGATCTATCTCTAAAATTGACCGAGTGATCGCCAATTTTCAGCTCTTCGGGATCAAGACCAAGAAATTCATTTTATCGTCTATTTCAATGTAGTTCGTACCCAGGAATTTGAATCTGAGTAAATGAGAATTGATCGTATCGCACTTTTCTCATGTATTTTGACCTCAGGAACACGAATCTGTTGTCGAAATTGAGCTACGATTTTTTCTCTTCGAGATATCCTCAAATTTGCACCAAAAAACGCGAAAAAATTGGGATAACTCGGTAATTCCTGCAGATAGAACAATTCGGCTCTCGGATTCGGATTTCTGAGATCGAAATACATGAGAATAGCACGGGAAACCCAAGAAAAAAAAATGTTGATTTTCGACCGAAAAATCGATAAATATGCACAGGTTCAAATCCCTTTGGGGATTTTTGGGCCAAATTTTTTTTTTCTTGCGAATTGATCGTACGACACTTTTCCGATGTATTTTGACCTCAGGAATCCGATTCTGAAAGGAAAATTGATCAATCTCTGAAATTGACCGAGTGATCGCCAATTTTCAGCTCTCCGGCATCAAGACCAAGAAATTCATTTTATCGTCTATTTCAATGTAGTTCGTACCCAGGAAATTCGAATCTGAGAAAATGAGAATCGATCGTATCGCACTTTTCTTATGTATTTTGACCTCAGGAACACGAATCTGTTGTCGAAATTGAGCTACGATACTTTCTTTTCGAGATATCCTCAAATTTGTACCAAAGAATGCGAAAAAATGGGGATAACTCGGTAATTCCTGCAGATAGAACAATTCGGCACTCGGATTCGGATTTCTGAGATCGAAATACATGAGAATAGCACGGGAAACCCAAAAAAAAAAAATGTTGATTTTCGACCGAAAAATCGATAAATATGCACAGGTTCAAATCCCTTTGGGGATTTTTGGGCCAAATTTTTTTTTTCTCGCGAATTGATCGTACGACACTTGTCTGAAGTATTTTGACCTCAGAGATCCGATTCCGGAAGGAAAATTGATCTATCTTTGAAATTGACCGAGTGTTCGCCAATTTTCAGCTCTTCGGGATCAAGACCAAGAAATTCATTTTATCGTCTATTTCAATGTAGTTCGTACCCAGGAATTTGAATCTGAGAGAATGAGAATTGATCGTATCGCACTTTTCTCATGTATTTGGACCTCAGGAACACGAATCTGTTGTCGAAATTGAGCTACGATCCTTTCTTTTCGAGATATCCTCAAATTTGCACCAAAAAACGTGAAAAAATGGGGATTACTCGGTAATTCCTGCAGATAGAACAATTCGGCTCTCGGATTCGGATTTCTGAGATCGAAATACATGATAATAGCACGGGAAACCCAAGAACAAAAAATGTTGATTTTCGACCGAAAAATCGATAAATATGCACAGGTTCAAATCCCTTTGGGGATTTTTGGGCCAAATTTTTTTTTTCTCGCGAATTGATCGTACGACACTTTTCTGATGTATTTTGACCTCAGGAATCCGATTCTGAGAGGAAAATTGATCTATCTCTAAAATTGACCGAGTGATCGCCAATTTTCAGCTCTTCGGGATCAAGACCAAGAAATTCATTTTATCGTCTATTTCAATGTAGTTCGTACCCAGGAATTTGAATCTGAGAAAATGAGAATTGATCGTATCGCACTTTTCTCATGTATTTTGACCTCAGGAACACGAATCTGTTGTCGAAATTGAGCTACGATTTTTTCTCTTCGAGATATCCTCAAATTTGCACCAAAAAACGCGAAAAAATTGGGATAACTCGGTAATTCCTGCAGATAGAACAATTCGGCTCTCGGATTCGGATTTCTGAGATCGAAATACATGAGAATAGCACGGGAAACTCAAGAAAAAAAAATGTTGATTTTCGACCGAAAAATCGATAAATATGCACAGGTTCAAATCCCTTTGGGGATTTTCGGGCCAAATTTTTTTTTTTCTTGCGAATTGATCGTACGACACTTTTCCGATGTATTTTGACCTCAGGAATCCGATTCTGAAAGGAAAATTGATCTATCTCTGAAATTGACCGAGTGATCGCCAATTTTCAGCTCTTCGGGATCAAGACCAAGAAATTCATTTTATCGTCTATTTCAATGTAGTTCGTACCCAGGAATTTGAATCTGAGAAAATGAGAATTGATCGTATCGCACTTTTCTTATGTATTTTGACCTCAGGAACACGAATCTGTTGTCGAAATTGAGCTACGATTCTTTCTCTTCGAGATATCCTCAAATTTGCACCAAAAAAGGCGAAAAAATGGGGATAGATCGGTGATTCCTGCAGATAGAACAATTCGGCTCTCGGATTCGGATTTCTGAGATCGAAATACATGAGAATAGCACGGGAAACCCAAGAAGAAAAAATGTTGATTTTCGACCGAAAAATCGATAAATATGCACAGGTTCAAATCCCTTTGGGGATTTTTGGGCCAAATTTTTTTTTTTCTTGCGAATTGATCGTACGACACTTTTCTGATGTATTTTGACCTCAGGAATCCGATTCTGAAAGGAAAATTGATCTATCTCTGAAATTGACCGAGTGATCGCCAATTTTCAGCTCTTCGGGATCAAGACCAAGAAATTCATTTTATCGTCTATTTCAATGTAGTTCGTACCCAGGAATTTGAATCTGAGAAAATGAGAATTGATCGTATCGCACTTTTCTTATGTATTTTGACCTCAGGAACACGAATCTGTTGTCGAAATTGAGCTACGATTCTTTCTCTTCGAGATATCCTCAAATTTGCACCAAAAAACGCGAAAAAATGGGGATAACTCGGTAATTCCTGCAGATAGAACAATTCGGCTCTCGGATTCGGATTTCTGAGATCGAAATACATGAGAATAGCACGGGAAACCCAAGAAAAAGAAATGTTGATTTTCGACCGAAAAATCGATAAATATGCACAGGTTCAAATCCCTTTGGGGATTTTTGGGCCAAATTTTTTTTTTTCTTGCGAATTGATCGTACGACACTTTTCTGATGTATTTTGACCTCAGGAATCCGATTCTGAAAGGAAAATTGATCTATCTCTGAAATTGACCGAGTTATCGCCAATTTTCAGCTCTACGGGATCAAGACCAAGAAATTCATTTTATCGTCTATTTCAATGTAGTTCGTACCCAGGAATTTGAATCTGAGAAAATGAGAATTGATCGTATCGCACTTTTCTTATGTATTTTGACCTTAGGAACACGAATCTGTTGTCGAAATTGAGCTACGATTCTTTCTCTTCGAGATATCCTCAAATATGTACCAAAAAACGTGAAAAGATGGGGATAACTCGGTAATTCCTGCAGATAGAACAATTCGGCTCTCGGATTCGGATTTCTGAGATCGAAATACATGAGAATAGCACGGGAAACCCAAGAAAAAAAAATGTTGATTTTCGACCGAAAAATCGATAAATATGCACAGGTTCAAATCCCTTTGGGGATTTTTGGGCCAAATTTTTTTTTTCTTGCGAATTGATCGTACGACACTTTTCTGATGGATTTTGACCTCAGGAATCCGATTCTGAAAGGAAAATTGATCTATCTCTGAAATTGACCGAGTGATCGCCAATTTTCAGCTCTTCGGGATCAAGACCAAGAAATTCATTTTATCGTCTATTTCAATGTAGTTCGTACCCAGGAATTTGAATCTGAGAAAATGAGAATTAATCGTATCGCACTTTTCTTATGTATTTTGACCTCAGGAACACGAATCTGTTGTCGAAATTGAGCTACGATTTTTTCTCTTCGAGATATCCTCAACTCTGTACCAAAAAACGCGAAAAAATGGGGATAACTCGGTAATTCCTGCAGATAGAACAATTCGGCTCTCGGATTCGGATTTCTGAGATCGAAATACATGAGAATAGCACGGGAAACCCAAGAAAAAAAAATGTAGATTTTCGACCGAAAAATCGATAAATATGCACAGGTTCAAATCCCTTTGGGGATTTTTGAGCCAAATTTTTTTTTTTCTTGCGAATTGATCGTACGACACTTTTTTGATGTATTTTGACCTCAGAAATCCGATTCTGAAAGGAAAATTGATCTATCTCTGAAATTGACCGAGTGATCGCCAATTTTCAGCTCTTCGGGATCAAGACCAAGAAATTCATTTTATCGTCTATTTCAATGTAGTTCGTACCCAGGAATTTGAATCTGAGAAAATGAGAATTGATCGTATCGCACTTTTCTTATGTATTTTGACCTCAGGAACACGAATCTGTTGTCGAAATTGAGCTACGATTCTTTCTCTTCGAGATATCCTCAAATTTGCACCAAAAAACGCGAAAAAATGGGGATAACTCGGTAATTCCTGCAGATAGAACAATTCGGCTCCCGGATTCGGATTTCTGAGATCGAAATACATGAGAATAGCACGGGAAACCCAAGAAAAAAAAATGTTGATTTCCGACCGAAAAATCGATAAATATGCACAGGTTCAAATCCCTTTGGGGATTTTTGGGCCAAATTTTTTTTTTTCTTGCGAATTCATCGTACGACACTTTTTTGATGTATTTTGACCTCAGAAATCCGATTCTGAAAGGAAAATTGATCTATCTCTGAAATTGACCGAGTGATCGCCAATTTTCAGCTTTTCGGGATCAAGACCAAGAAATTCATTTTATCGTCTATTTCAATGTAGTTCGTACCCAGGAATTTGAATCTGAGAAAATGAGAATTGATCGTATCGCACTTTTCTTATGTATTTTGACCTCAGGAACACGAATCTGTTGTCGAAATTGAGCTACGATTCTTTCTTTTCGAGATATCCTCAGATTTGTACCAAAAAACGTGGAAAAATGGGGATAACTCGGTAATTCCTGCAGATAGAACAATTCGGCTCTCGGATTCGGATTTCTGAGATCGAAATACATGAGAATAGCACGGGAAACCCAAGAAAAAAAAATGTAGATTTTCGACCGAAAAATCGATAAATATGCACAGGTTCAAATCCCTTTGGGGATTTTTGGGCCAAATTTTTTTTTTTCTTGCGAATTCATCGTACGACACTTTCCTGATGGATTTTGACCTCAGGAATCCGATTCTGAAAGGAAAATTGATCTATCTCTGAAATTGACCGAGTGATCGCCAATTTTCAGCTCTTCGGGATCAAGACCAAGAAATTCATTTTATCGTCTATTTCAATGTAGTTCGTACCCAGGAATTTGAATCTGAGAAAATGAGAATTAATCGTATCGCACTTTTCTTATGTATTTTGACCTCAGGAACACGAATCTGTTGTTGAAATTGAGCTACGATTCTTTCTCTTCGAGATATCCTCAGATTTGTACCAAAAAACGTGGAAAAATGGGGATAACTCGGTTATTCCTGCAGATAGAACAATTCGGCTCTCGGATTCGGATTTCTAAGATCGAAATACATGAGAATAGCACGGGAAACCCAAGAAAAAAAAATGTTGATTTTCGACCGAAAAATCGATAAATATGCACAGGTTCAAATCCCTTGGGGATTTTTGGGCCAAATTTTTTTTTTTTCGCGAATTGATCGTACGACACTTTTCTGATGTATGTGATCAGTTTTTTTATGTTTTATTTAAATAGACCAGGTGATAATAATCATAACAATAATATACTAATAATAATTGAAATTTTTATATAAAGAATGGGCAGCTCATCGGAACTCCTCAGATCCCGACAGGATGTACTTGTCCTTACGTATTTTTAGCCAATAATTAAAAGCATGGGCTAATATTGCTTTGATCTGTTGACCAGGTACTTGAAGAATATAAGTGAACGGTTCCAGCAATTTGCATTCTATAATCCATAGGCAATATAAATGTGTGTGATCTGATGCCGTACTTGCAGTTGAAAATTACGGTGGTATACGCCGATTTTCAAGTTGGTCGATATGATATTGTCTTTTTTCTTTTTTATATTCTAATTGATGCGTTCAAAAGCGATCTGCATCCTCAATACGTGCGATCAGACACAATTGCGATTGTCGGTATACGTATCTTATTATATGTCACTCTGCCTGGGGGATTACTTTCACTTCAAATTCGACCGTTGTGATTTGAGGATGATCATTAAACTATCCATGACACAGATATACCGTCTTATTTATCACTTGGCTAGACAATTGATTGTATTACGATTATTATTATCATCATTGGTTAAACGTTGAATTATTTGTTCACATTACATTCTGCACGTTCATTATTAGTACGGATGATTTAAAATCGTTCGAACTTCTACGTCAAATTTGTGGGCTGAGCAACGGACGTTTCGAAACTGTCTTCCTGGTTGTCTTCCCCAGAGTCTTGATCCGGGTCCTCTCCTTCTTCCTCAAATTCCGTGGCGCACTTGATCCATGAGACGGGCGGGCAATTTAACTGGTTACATTTTCCCCCCTTTTGTAAAGGTGGGATCTGTGCATACTTTACAAACTCAAAATTTTCTATTTTAACGTAATGACCACTCATTCATCCATTCATACGTAACTCTTCTAATTATCTATGCATACAACATTTGTTGTTGGTCTTAATATTAATACATTTCATTTCGTCAGCCTATAACTAATTTTCCCAATGGTTTTGATCGTCAATGATTTTCTATTTCAAGATTATGTGGTTGAGGAATTTATTGGACAATTAAGACTGTGGATGGCCCTTTCTCTTCAGCATGGTTGAGAGGAATGATATTTCCGTAAATTTATTCTATTATGTATTCCTTTTATTTCGGTATGGTTTTCTGGATGAGATAGCATGAAGGCATTTTTGCCAATTTCTTTAACAATCTTATATGGACCATGATAGATGTGAAAAAATTTATGAATTACTCTGTCGGAAGCATTAGATGGTCTCGGTATTTTTAATAGTACTAAGTCATTTACATTCAACTTTACCTTCGTTACTGTTTTTTGTTGCTTTTGTCGTTTCTTAAAATTTTTAAATAGTCTTTCTTGTGCAAGTATTATTTTGGTTTCGTGATTTATTTCTGTACTGTGGGGGTATGGTATCAGCTCTCGTATTTTTTCACGTGGTTGACTACCAAAATGTAATTCTATAGGGGTATATCCAGTGCTGGAATGGGCAGTGATATTAAGTAATTCTTGTATTTGGGGTATAAATGTTGCCCATTTTGTATGTTGGTTCGCGCACAAAGTTCTGAATAACCTCCCTAGCTCTCTCATCACCCTTTCCGTAGGGTTAGATTGCGGATGTTTTATACTTGAGTAGATTGTTCTTATCCCCTGATCATTTAGTGTTTTCTTCCAATTATGTGATGTGAATTGCGTACCATTGTCAGCAAGTATCCTTTTCGGTTTTCCCATATATGGTATATATTTTTCTAATATTTTTTTCAAACTGATTTGAGTTGTGGCTCTCTTAACAGCATATAAATTTACGTATTTGGAAAAGGCGTCGATTATAACAAAAATGTACTGTACCCCCCCTTTTGAACGTGGCAACGGACCGTAATAGTCCACAGTTATTAAATCACCAGGCTTATCTGACTTGACCATTTCATATTCACCTTCCATTTTTACTGATAAATATTTAACCCTCTGGCACAAATCACAAGTAGTTGTTAATTTCTTTATGTGTTTCGCCATTCCCTTCCAATAATAATTTTGCTTTAGGTATTGTAGAAGTTTATATTGACCTGGGTGTCCTAATTTTTCATGGGTATATTGGATTAATTTGTTTATTAATTTATCCGGTACAACAATTCGCCAATGACTCTCTTTCGGGTTATGTTGGAAGAGTATTTCATTATGTATCTTAAAATATGGTTCGGGGTCTCTTTCCGACATGTTCTTTAATTTATTGGATATCCACGTATCTTGTTGTTGTAAAGTTTTGAGATTTCTGAAATCTTTGATAAGATCCTTATCTAACGTCATATCATATATTTTGTTCGCCATTTTCTTATTATCACATTTCTGGCTACATATTAAAACATTCGACTCTAATTGGGATATTATCAACTTTTCCGCTTCTATTTCCATACTAAATTTTCCTTCCGGGTTCCTACTTATAAAATCAGCCATTATATTATCTTTACCTCTGCAGTATTCTATGTCAAAGGAGTATTCTTGTAATAATAAATTCCATCGGATCAATCGTGCATTATGAAAAGTGGTATTTTTTAAAAAGGTTAGACTCTTATGATCTGTGATTATCGTGAATTTAGTTCCCATTATATACGTTCTAAATTTTTGTACAGCATATATTACGGCTAACAATTCTTTTTCCGTAGTCGTATAGTGAATTTCTGGATTTGTGAGGCAACGACTTACAACCGATACTAAGTAATGATTTCCTTCATCATCCCTTTGATAAAGAATTCCCGAAATTCCTTTATCACTAGCATCCGTTTGTACTATAAATGGTTTTGTTGGGAGAAAATGATGTAATATAATGCTTTTTGTGAAATTATCCTTTAAATCTTTATATGCGTTTGCTAATTCTTTAGTCCAATTCCAAGGTTCATTTTTCTTTAATAATTTTCTAAACGGATTCATATAGCACGCATGTTTTAGGCTAAATTGTCGGTAATAATTGCATACGCCTAAAAATTGTTGCAACTGTTTCTTATTTTTGGGTGTTTCGAAATTTTTGATTATTTTTAATTTATCTGGGTCAGGTCTTATCCCTTCATTCGACAATATAAATCCTAAAAATTTAATAGACGTTTGACAAAATTTTGACTTTTCCAATTTCAATGTAAAGTTATGTTCGTTCAATTTTTTAAATATTATCTCTAGGTGATTCATATGTTCTTCAAAACTGGGTGATGTAATCAGCAAATCATCTATATAACACGTCAAAAATTTTGAATGTTCGTTCCCTAATGCAAAATTTAGAGCTCTTATAAATCCGCTCCCTGCAGTTTTAAGTCCAAAGGGGACTCTACAAAACTGGTATAATTGTGATCCGTGTAAAAAAGCTGTATACGGTCGTGAATTTTTTTCTAATGGTACTTGCCAGTATCCATGAGTCAGGTCTATTGTTGACATAAATTTCGTTCCATGATGATTTTGCAAAAGTTCAGAAATCGGTGGGGGACTCTCGTTATCAGATTCAATTACTTCATTTAAATATCGCGCATCCAAACAAATTCGGATTTTTGTATCATCTTTTCGTACTACTCTCAAAGGGTTACAGTATGGGCTTATGGATCTTTCGATAATCCCCATCTTTAACATATTTTTTATCTCTTCATCAACTTTTTCCCTCAATGATAGCGGAATCGGGTATGATTTTCTAATTATCGGATTTCGTTTGGTTAATTTTATCTCATGTTCATAAACTTGGGTGCATCCTGGCTTATTGGAAAACAATGTTTGATATTTTTCTAAAAGTTTTACAACAGTTTCTACCTGAGTTGGATCAAGTGAAGTTAGATTACTCGCGATGTTTGAAACTTCCTTGAAAAAATTATGATCCCCTCCTGTCCTCAGATACTCTTCGTCATTTGGTTCATTTTCTATTTCTTTCAATTCGTTAATTTCACATATATATTCTATATCGCTATTTTTATCACTTTCAATTTCAATTTCATCATCAAATATATTATTACTTATTTCTCGATCCTCTTCACTCATATTATTATTTACAGGCATCGAGTTAAACAAAAGACTTATATGTTCTACGTCTTCACACAATATTTCATCATCAATTTCATTATTTTCCACACAAGGTGTATCGTCAATGTCATTCATCATTTGATTCTTTTCAATTTCATTTGCCATGGTATCATTAGATAATTGTACATTTCGAGTTTGCTTATTTTCTAAATCTAATTCAAGTTTTCTCATGTTACTAATTTGTATCAGGGTTTCATCTTGGTCATTTGAGGACATCAATTTATTCAAAGGTTCCAAATCAAACGACACCGCTCCAATACCGATACGAAGACCATTTACTTCTATAGTCCGACTTTTATAATTTAATATCACATTGTTCTGCAATAACCAATCGTTTCCAAGTATTAAACTATGAGATAAAAAGGGTATTACCAAAAATGTATGAGTAATTGACTGCCCATCCAAATTAATCGTTAAGAAAATTTGTTTTTTTACTGTAATTGATCTTTTCCCTATAGCTGGGATTACTTCTAATTTGCTAACTGGAAATATTTCAAGATTTCTTATATTACTTAACTGACTAAAAAAATCCTCTGAGATACACGTTATTTGGCTTCCCGTATCCAAAAGTGCAGACTTTTTTAAGCCAAAAACATTTACCGAGACATGTGGACATTTTGGTATTTTTGCCTTTTTATAAGTGTTTACTTTATTTTTCTGTATATCATATGATAGGTCCTTAATGTAATCAAAGGGTTCACGACACGCCATTGGACCTTGGCTTAACGCGCCGTTAATTAGTTTAAATTTTGTTGGCGATTTTTATTTTGTTGAGGATTATATACATTGTTTTGATGATAATACTGTCTCTGCGAACTATCATAATGCTCATTGTTTTGTGTGCGATAATACGAAGGTGGCGGATATCTCGTGTTTGGCAACAAGAAAGGTTCTGAGTTGGACGAGAACTCTTGGGAATTTGAATCAAACTGATTCTGAAGTTGTTGACGTTTCGAATTTGACCAGTATCTATTTTGATGGTTAATCCCACTAACCTTGACGTTCGAATCATTGTTATTATACACTGGGTATCTGCGTTTCTCTCTATCTCTATCTTCATTTGCTAGATCTAATTGAGCTATTGCTGATTCTACTGCATTATTATCAGACAAATTAACAGAAACTAAAGCCTCTCTAACTCTAACAGGCATTTGTTGTATTATACTATAGTTTATTTCGTAATCCGTTAATTTTGGTTCGAAATACTGAGCCTCTTTCGTTTGTTTTAAATAATATGTCTGTAAACTATTGTCACTTGCTCTATATCTACGTGATGACCATCGATTCTTTTCTCTTATTCTAATCGCTACCGAATAAAATTCTGTTAGAAACGTCATTTTAAATTCTTCATATGTGTTGAATCTGCTCTTTTTTCCATCTAGCCAAATTTTAGCTCTACCCTCCAATGCTCCGTGAATAACTAATAATTTTTGTTCTACCGGCACTCGTTTTAAGATAAAATAATTTTCCAAGTCATTAATGAATTCTTTAGGGTTCATGCTATTTTCTCCAGAAAACTTTGGTACTTTTATCTCTACATTAAATGATTGTAAATGATTTATCAAACCTCCAACCAACCTTGTTTCAACATTACTCTGCGGATTCTCAACTAATCTTTCGGTTATTCTACGCTGTCTGTCATTTTCATCACGTAGTCGTTGAATTTCCGCACATAAGTCGTCCTGCGATTGTCTTTCCATCATTATTCTTTCCAGTTCATTTTTCTGTGCTGTTAATTTTTGCCGTTCCAGTCTTAATTTCCTCATTTCCTCAGCCATATTCTCTGTCGCGGACGTGTTTCCTTCCTCAGTCATTCTGTATTTGATAATTCGACCACTACGGGTTGTAAGATTCCTACAAATAATAGTTTTATTATGTTTGCCCATAAATTTCTTAAAGGTAACTAATTTTTTACACACTCATGCACACATTTATTCCTATTTCTATCGAGCCACTGCGTTGGGCGCCATTTTGTGATCAGTTTTTTTATGTTTTATTTAAATAGACCAGGTGATAATAATCATAACAATAATATACTAATAATAATTGAAATTTTTATATAAAGAATGGGCAGCTCATCGGAACTCCTCAGATCCCGACAGGATGTACTTGTCCTTACGTATTTTTAGCCAATAATTAAAAGCATGGGCTAATATTGCTTTGATCTGTTGACCAGGTACTTGAAGAATATAAGTGAACGGTTCCAGCAATTTGCATTCTATAATCCATAGGCAATATAAATGTGTGTGATCTGATGCCGTACTTGCAGTTGAAAATTACGGTGGTATACGCCGATTTTCAAGTTGGTCGATATGATATTGTCTTTTTTCCTTTTTATATTCTAATTGATGCGTTCAAAAGCGATCTGCATCTTCAATACGTGCGATCAGACACAATTGCGATTGTCGGTATACGTATCTTATTATATGTCACTCTGCCTGGGGGATTACTTTCACTTCAAATTCGACCGTTGTGATTTGAGGATGATCATTAAACTATCCATGACACAGATATACCGTCTTATTTATCACTTGGCTAGACAATTGATTGTATTACGATTATTATTATCATCATTGGTTAAACGTTGAATTATTTGTTCACATTACATTCTGCACGTTCATTATTAGTACGGATGATTTAAAATCGTTCGAACTTCTACGTCAAATTTGTGGGCTGAGCAACGGACGTTTCGAAACTGTCTTCCTGGTTGTCTTCCCCAGAGTCTTGATCCGGGTCCTCTCCTTCTTCCTCAAATTCCGTGGCGCACTTGATCCATGAGACGGGCGGGCAATTTAACTGGTTACATGTATTTTGACCTCAGAAATCCGATTCTGAAAGGAAAATTGATCTATCTCTGAAATTGACCGAGTGATCGCCAATTTTCAGCTTTTCGGGATCAAGACCAAGAAATTCATTTTATCGTCTATTTCAATGTAGTTCGTACCCAGGAATTTGAATCTGAGAAAATGAGAATTGATCGTATCGCACTTTTCTTATGTATTTTGACCTCAGGAACACGAATCTGTTGTCGAAATTGAGCTACGATTCTTTCTCTTCGAGATATCCTCAAATTTGTACCAAAAAACGTGGAAAAATGGGGATAACTCGGTTATTCCTGCAGATAAAACAATTCGGCTCTCGGATTCGGATTTCTAAGATCGAAATACATGAGAATAGCACGGGAAACCCGAAAAAAAAATGTTGATTTTCGACCGAAAAATCGATAAATATGCACAGGTTCAAATCCCTTTGGGGATTTTTGGGCCAAATTTTTTTTTTTCTTGCGAATTGATCGTACGACACTTTTTTGATGTATTTTGACCTCAGAAATCCGATTCTGAAAGGAAAATTGATCTATCTCTGAAATTGACCGAGTGATCGCCAATTTTCAGCTCTTCGGGATCAAGACCAAGAAATTCATTTTATCGTCTATTTCAATGTAGTTCGTACCCAGGAATTTGAATCTGAGAAAATGAGAATTGATCGTATCGCACTTTTCTTATGTATTTTGACCTCAGGAACACGAATCTGTTGTCGAAATTGAGCTACGATTCTTTCTCTTCGAGATATCCTCAAATTTGTACCAAAAAACGTGGAAAAATGGGGATAACTCGGTAATTCCTGCAGATAGAACAATTCGGCTCTCGGATTCGGATTTCTGAGATCGAAATACATGAGAATAGCACGGGAAACCCAAGAAAAAAAAATGTTGATTTTCGACCGAAAAATCGATAAATATGCACAGGTTCAAATCCCTTTGGGGATTTTTGAGCCAAATTTTTTTTTTTCTTGCGAATTGATCGTACGACACTTTTTTGATGTATTTTGACCTCAGAAATCCGATTCTGGAAGGAAAATTGATCTATCTCTGAAATTGACCGAGTGATCGCCAATTTTCAGCTTTTCGGGATCAAGACCAAGAAATTCATTTTATCGTCTATTTCAATGTAGTTCGTACCCAGGAATTTGAATCTGAGAAAATGAGAATTGATCGTATCGCACTTTTCTTATGTATTTTGACCTCAGGAACACGAATCTGTTGTCGAAATTGAGCTACGATTCTTTCTCTTCGAGATATCCTCAAATTTGTACCAAAAAACGTGGAAAAATGGGGATAACTCGGTAATTCCTGCAGATAGAACAATTCGGCTCTCGGATTCGGATTTCTGAGATCGAAATACATGAGAATAGCACGGGAAACCCAAGAAAAAAAAATGTTGATTTTCGACCGAAAAATCGATAAATATGCACAGGTTCAAATCCCTTTGGGGATTTTTGAGCCAAATTTTTTTTTTTCTTGCGAATTGATCGTACGACACTTTTTTGATGTATTTTGACCTCAGGAATCCGATTCTGAAAGGAAAATTGATCTATCTCTGAAATTGACCGAGTGTTCGCCAATTTTCAGCTCTTCGGGATCAAGACCAAGAAATTCATTTTATCGTCTATTTCAATGTAGTTCGTACCCAGGAATTTGAATCTGAGAAAATAAGAATTGATCGTATCGCACTTTTCTTATGTATTTTGACCTCAGGAACACGAATCTGTTGTCGAAATTGAGCTACGATTTTTTCTCTTCGAGATATCCTCAAATCTGTACCAAAAAACGCGAAAAAATGGGGATAACTCGGTAATTCCTGCAGATAGAACAATTCGGCTCTCGGATTCGGATTTCTGAGATCGAAATACATGAGAATAGCACGGAAAACCCAAGAAAAAAAAATGTTGATTTTCGACCGAAAAATCGATAAATATGCACAGGTTCAAATCCCTTTGGGGATTTTTGGGCCAAATTTTTTTTTTTCTTGCGAATTGATCGTACGACACTTTTCCGATGTATTTTGACCTCAGAGATCCGATTCCGTAAGGAAAATTGATCTATCTCTGAAATTGACCGAGTGATCGCCAATTTTCAGCTCTTCGGGATCAAGACCAAGAAATTCATTTTATCGTCTATTTCAATGTAGTTCGTACCCAGGAATTTGAATCTGAGAAAATGAGAATTGATCGTATCGCACTTTTCTTATGTATTTTGACCTCAGGAACACGAATCTGTTGTCGAAATTGAGCTACGATTCTTTCTCTTCGAGATATCCTCAAATCTGTACCAAAAAACGCGAAAAAATGGGGATAACTCGGTAATTCCTGCAGATAGAACAATTCGGCTCTCGGATTCGGATTTCTGAGATCGAAATACATGAGAATAGCACGGGAAACCCAAGAAAAAAAAATGTTGATTTTCGACCGAAAAATCGATAAATATGCACAGGTTCAAATCCCTTTGGGGATTTTTGGGCCAAATTTTTTTTTTCTTGCGAATTGATCGTACGACACTTTTCCGATGTATTTTGACCTCAGGAATCCGATTCTGAAAGGAAAATTGATCTATCTCTGAAATTGACCGAGTTATCGCCAATTTTCAGCTCTACGGGATCAAGACCAAGAAATTCATTTTATCGTCTATTTCAATGTAGTTCGTACCCAGGAATTTGAATCTGAGAAAATGAGAATTGATCGTATCGCACTTTTCTTATGTATTTTGACCTTAGGAACACGAATCTGTTGTCGAAATTGAGCTACGATTCTTTCTCTTCGAGATATCCTCAAATATGTACCAAAAAACGTGAAAAGATGGGGATAACTCGGTAATTCCTGCAGATAGAACAATTCGGCTCTCGGATTCGGATTTCTGAGATCGAAATACATGAGAATAGCACGGGAAACCCAAGAAAAAAAAATGTTGATTTTCGACCGAAAAATCGATAAATATGCACAGGTTCAAATCCCTTTGGGGATTTTTGGGCCAAATTTTTTTTTTCTTGCGAATTGATCGTACGACACTTTTCTGATGTATTTTGACCTCAGGAATCCGATTCTGAAAGGAAAATTGATCTATCTCTGAAATTGACCGAGTGATCGCCAATTTTCAGCTCTTCGGGATCAAGACCAAGAAATTCATTTTATCGTCTATTTCAATGTAGTTCGTACCCAGGAATTTGAATCTGAGAAAATGAGAATTGATCGTATCGCACTTTTCTTATGTATTTTGACCTCAGGAACACGAATCTGTTGTCGAAATTGAGCTACGATTTTTTCTCTTCGAGATATCCTCAACTCTGTACCAAAAAACGCGAAAAAATGGGGATAACTCGGTAATTCCTGCAGATAGAACAATTCGGCTCTCGGATTCGGATTTCTGTGATCGAAATACATGAGAATAGCACGGGAAACCCAAGAAAAAAAAATGTAGATTTTCGACCGAAAAATCGATAAATATGCACAGGTTCAAATCCCTTTGGGGATTTTTGAGCCAAATTTTTTTTTTTCTTGCGAATTGATCGTACGACACTTTTTTGATGTATTTTGACCTCAGAAATCCGATTCTGAAAAAAAATTGATCTATCTCTGAAATTGACCGAGTGTTCGCCAATTTTCAGCTCTTCGGGATCAAGACCAAGAAATTCATTTTATCGTCTATTTCAATGTAGTTCGTACCTAGGAATTTGAATCTGAGAAAATGAGAATTGATCGTATCGCACTTTTCTTATGTATTTTGACCTCAGGAACACGAATCTGTTGTCGAAATTGAGCTACGATTCTTTCTCTTCGAGATATCCTCAAATTTGCACCAAAAAACGCGAAAAAATGGGGATAACTCGGTAATTCCCGCAGATAGAACAATTCGGCTCTCGGATTCGGATTTCTGAGATCGAAATACATGAGAATAGCACGGGAAACCCAAGAAAAAAAAATGTTGATTTTCGACCGAAAAATCGATAAATATGCCTAGGTTCAAATCCCTTTGGGGATTTTTGGGCCAAATTTTTTTTTTCCTTGCGAATTGATCGTACGACACTTTTCTGATGTATTTTGACCTCAGAAATCCGATTTTGAAAGGAAAATTGATCTATCTCTGAAATTGACCGAGTGATCGCCAATTTTCAGCTCTTCGGGATCAAGACCAAGAAATTCATTTTATCGTCTATTTCAATGTAGTTCGTACCCAGGAATTTGAATCTGAGAAAATGAGAATTGATCGTATCGCACTTTTCTTATGTATTTTGACCTCAGGAACACGAATCTGTTGTCGAAATTGAGCTACGATTCTTTCTCTTCGAGATATCCTCAGATTTGTACCAAAAAACGTGGAAAAATGGGGATAACTCGGTTTTTCCTGCAGATAGAACAATTCGGCTCTCGGATTCGGATTTCTAAGATCGAAATACATGAGAATAGCACGGGAAACCCAAGAAAAAAAAATGTTGATTTTCGACCGAAAAATCGATAAATATGCACAGGTTCAAATCCCTTGGGGATTTTTGGGCCAAATTTTTTTTTTTTCGCGAATTGATCGTACGACACTTTTCTGATGTATGTGATCAGTTTTTTTATGTTTTATTCAAATAGACCAGGTGATAATAATCATAACAATAATATACTAATAATAATTGAAATTTTTATATAAAGAATGGGCAGCTCATCGGAACTCCTCAGATCCCGACAGGATGTACTTGTCCTTACGTATTTTTAGCCAATAATTAAAAGCATGGGCTAATATTGCTTTGATCTGTTGACCAGGTACTTGAAGAATATAAGTGAACGGTTCCAGCAATTTGCATTCTATAATCCATAGGCAATATAAATGTGTGTGATCTGATGCCGTACTTGCAGTTGAAAATTACGGTGGTATACGCCGATTTTCAAGTTGGTCGATATGATATTGTCTTTTTTCCTTTTTATATTCTAATTGATGCGTTCAAAAGCGATCTGCATCCTCAATACGTGCGATCAGACACAATTGCGATTGTCGGTATACGTATCTTATTATATGTCACTCTGCCTGGGGGATTACTTTCACTTCAAATTCGACCGTTGTGATTTGAGGATGATCATTAAACTATCCATGACACAGATATACCGTCTTATTTATCACTTGGCTAGACAATTGATTGTATTACGATTATTATTATCATCATTGGTTAAACGTTGAATTATTTGTTCACATTACATTCTGCACGTTCATTATTAGTACGGATGATTTAAAATCGTTCGAACTTCTACGTCAAATTTGTGGGCTGAGCAACGGACGTTTCGAAACTGTCTTCCTGGTTGTCTTCCCCAGAGTCTTGATCCGGGTCCTCTCCTTCTTCCTCAAATTCCGTGGCGCACTTGATCCATGAGACGGGCGGGCAATTTAACTGGTTACATTTTCCCCCCTTTTGTAAAGGTGGGATCTGTGCATACTTTACAAACTCAAAATTTTCTATTTTAACGTAATGACCACTCATTCATCCATTCATACGTAACTCTTCTAATTATCTATGCATACAACATTTGTTGTTGGTCTTAATATTAATACATTTCATTTCGTCAGCCTATAACTAATTTTCCCAATGGTTTTGATCGTCAATGATTTTCTATTTCAAGATTATGTGGTTGAGGAATTTATTGGACAATTAAGACTGTGGATGGCCCTTTCTCTTCAGCATGGTTGAGAGGAATGATATTTCCGTAAATTTATTCTATTATGTATTCCTTTTATTTCGGTATGGTTTTCTGGATGAGATAGCATGAAGGCATTTTTGCCAATTTCTTTAACAATCTTATATGGACCATGATAGATGTGAAAAAATTTATGAATTACTCTGTCGGAAGCATTAGATGGTCTCGGTATTTTTAATAGTACTAAGTCATTTACATTCAACTTTACCTTCGTTACTGTTTTTTGTTGCTTTTGTCGTTTCTTAAAATTTTTAAATAGTCTTTCTTGTGCAAGTATTATTTTGGTTTCGTGATTTATTTCTGTACTGTGGGGGTATGGTATCAGCTCTCGTATTTTTTCACGTGGTTGACTACCAAAATGTAATTCTATAGGGGTATATCCAGTGCTGGAATGGGCAGTGATATTAAGTAATTCTTGTATTTGGGGTATAAATGTTGCCCATTTTGTATGTTGGTTCGCGCACAAAGTTCTGAATAACCTCCCTAGCTCTCTCATCACCCTTTCCGTAGGGTTAGATTGCGGATGTTTTATACTTGAGTAGATTGTTCTTATCCCCTGATCATTTAGTGTTTTCTTCCAATTATGTGATGTGAATTGCGTACCATTGTCAGCAAGTATCCTTTTCGGTTTTCCCATATATGGTATATATTTTTCTAATATTTTTTTCAAACTGATTTGAGTTGTGGCTCTCTTAACAGCATATAAATTTACGTATTTGGAAAAGGCGTCGATTATAACAAAAATGTACTGTACCCCCCCTTTTGAACGTGGCAACGGACCGTAATAGTCCACAGTTATTAAATCACCAGGCTTATCTGACTTGACCATTTCATATTCACCTTCCATTTTTACTGATAAATATTTAACCCTCTGGCACAAATCACAAGTAGTTGTTAATTTCTTTATGTGTTTCGCCATTCCCTTCCAATAATAATTTTGCTTTAGGTATTGTAGAAGTTTATATTGACCTGGGTGTCCTAATTTTTCATGGGTATATTGGATTAATTTGTTTATTAATTTATCCGGTACAACAATTCGCCAATGACTCTCTTTCGGGTTATGTTGGAAGAGTATTTCATTATGTATCTTAAAATATGGTTCGGGGTCTCTTTCCGACATGTTCTTTAATTTATTGGATATCCACGTATCTTGTTGTTGTAAAGTTTTGAGATTTCTGAAATCTTTGATAAGATCCTTATCTAACGTCATATCATATATTTTGTTCGCCATTTTCTTATTATCACATTTCTGGCTACATATTAAAACATTCGACTCTAATTGGGATATTATCAACTTTTCCGCTTCTATTTCCATACTAAATTTTCCTTCCGGGTTCCTACTTATAAAATCAGCCATTATATTATCTTTACCTCTGCAGTATTCTATGTCAAAGGAGTATTCTTGTAATAATAAATTCCATCGGATCAATCGTGCATTATGAAAAGTGGTATTTTTTAAAAAGGTTAGACTCTTATGATCTGTGATTATCGTGAATTTAGTTCCCATTATATACGTTCTAAATTTTTGTACAGCATATATTACGGCTAACAATTCTTTTTCCGTAGTCGTATAGTGAATTTCTGGATTTGTGAGGCAACGACTTACAACCGATACTAAGTAATGATTTCCTTCATCATCCCTTTGATAAAGAATTCCCGAAATTCCTTTATCACTAGCATCCGTTTGTACTATAAATGGTTTTGTTGGGAGAAAATGATGTAATATAATGCTTTTTGTGAAATTATCCTTTAAATCTTTATATGCGTTTGCTAATTCTTTAGTCCAATTCCAAGGTTCATTTTTCTTTAATAATTTTCTAAACGGATTCATATAGCACGCATGTTTTAGGCTAAATTGTCGGTAATAATTGCATACGCCTAAAAATTGTTGCAACTGTTTCTTATTTTTGGGTGTTTCGAAATTTTTGATTATTTTTAATTTATCTGGGTCAGGTCTTATCCCTTCATTCGACAATATAAATCCTAAAAATTTAATAGACGTTTGACAAAATTTTGACTTTTCCAATTTCAATGTAAAGTTATGTTCGTTCAATTTTTTAAATATTATCTCTAGGTGATTCATATGTTCTTCAAAACTGGGTGATGTAATCAGCAAATCATCTATATAACACGTCAAAAATTTTGAATGTTCGTTCCCTAATGCAAAATTTAGAGCTCTTATAAATCCGCTCCCTGCAGTTTTAAGTCCAAAGGGGACTCTACAAAACTGGTATAATTGTGATCCGTGTAAAAAAGCTGTATACGGTCGTGAATTTTTTTCTAATGGTACTTGCCAGTATCCATGAGTCAGGTCTATTGTTGACATAAATTTCGTTCCATGATGATTTTGCAAAAGTTCAGAAATCGGTGGGGGACTCTCGTTATCAGATTCAATTACTTCATTTAAATATCGCGCATCCAAACAAATTCGGATTTTTGTATCATCTTTTCGTACTACTCTCAAAGGGTTACAGTATGGGCTTATGGATCTTTCGATAATCCCCATCTTTAACATATTTTTTATCTCTTCATCAACTTTTTCCCTCAATGATAGCGGAATCGGGTATGATTTTCTAATTATCGGATTTCGTTTGGTTAATTTTATCTCATGTTCATAAACTTGGGTGCATCCTGGCTTATTGGAAAACAATGTTTGATATTTTTCTAAAAGTTTTACAACAGTTTCTACCTGAGTTGGATCAAGTGAAGTTAGATTACTCGCGATGTTTGAAACTTCCTTGAAAAAATTATGATCCCCTCCTGTCCTCAGATACTCTTCGTCATTTGGTTCATTTTCTATTTCTTTCAATTCGTTAATTTCACATATATATTCTATATCGCTATTTTTATCACTTTCAATTTCAATTTCATCATCAAATATATTATTACTTATTTCTCGATCCTCTTCACTCATATTATTATTTACAGGCATCGAGTTAAACAAAAGACTTATATGTTCTACGTCTTCACACAATATTTCATCATCAATTTCATTATTTTCCACACAAGGTGTATCGTCAATGTCATTCATCATTTGATTCTTTTCAATTTCATTTGCCATGGTATCATTAGATAATTGTACATTTCGAGTTTGCTTATTTTCTAAATCTAATTCAAGTTTTCTCATGTTACTAATTTGTATCAGGGTTTCATCTTGGTCATTTGAGGACATCAATTTATTCAAAGGTTCCAAATCAAACGACACCGCTCCAATACCGATACGAAGACCATTTACTTCTATAGTCCGACTTTTATAATTTAATATCACATTGTTCTGCAATAACCAATCGTTTCCAAGTATTAAACTATGAGATAAAAAGGGTATTACCAAAAATGTATGAGTAATTGACTGCCCATCCAAATTAATCGTTAAGAAAATTTGTTTTTTTACTGTAATTGATCTTTTCCCTATAGCTGGGATTACTTCTAATTTGCTAACTGGAAATATTTCAAGATTTCTTATATTACTTAACTGACTAAAAAAATCCTCTGAGATACACGTTATTTGGCTTCCCGTATCCAAAAGTGCAGACTTTTTTAAGCCAAAAACATTTACCGAGACATGTGGACATTTTGGTATTTTTGCCTTTTTATAAGTGTTTACTTTATTTTTCTGTATATCATATGATAGGTCCTTAATGTAATCAAAGGGTTCACGACACGCCATTGGACCTTGGCTTAACGCGCCGTTAATTAGTTTAAATTTTGTTGGCGATTTTTATTTTGTTGAGGATTATATACATTGTTTTGATGATAATACTGTCTCTGCGAACTATCATAATGCTCATTGTTTTGTGTGCGATAATACGAAGGTGGCGGATATCTCGTGTTTGGCAACAAGAAAGGTTCTGAGTTGGACGAGAACTCTTGGGAATTTGAATCAAACTGATTCTGAAGTTGTTGACGTTTCGAATTTGACCAGTATCTATTTTGATGGTTAATCCCACTAACCTTGACGTTCGAATCATTGTTATTATACACTGGGTATCTGCGTTTCTCTCTATCTCTATCTTCATTTGCTAGATCTAATTGAGCTATTGCTGATTCTACTGCATTATTATCAGACAAATTAACAGAAACTAAAGCCTCTCTAACTCTAACAGGCATTTGTTGTATTATACTATAGTTTATTTCGTAATCCGTTAATTTTGGTTCGAAATACTGAGCCTCTTTCGTTTGTTTTAAATAATATGTCTGTAAACTATTGTCACTTGCTCTATATCTACGTGATGACCATCGATTCTTTTCTCTTATTCTAATCGCTACCGAATAAAATTCTGTTAGAAACGTCATTTTAAATTCTTCATATGTGTTGAATCTGCTCTTTTTTCCATCTAGCCAAATTTTAGCTCTACCCTCCAATGCTCCGTGAATAACTAATAATTTTTGTTCTACCGGCACTCGTTTTAAGATAAAATAATTTTCCAAGTCATTAATGAATTCTTTAGGGTTCATGCTATTTTCTCCAGAAAACTTTGGTACTTTTATCTCTACATTAAATGATTGTAAATGATTTATCAAACCTCCAACCAACCTTGTTTCAACATTACTCTGCGGATTCTCAACTAATCTTTCGGTTATTCTACGCTGTCTGTCATTTTCATCACGTAGTCGTTGAATTTCCGCACATAAGTCGTCCTGCGATTGTCTTTCCATCATTATTCTTTCCAGTTCATTTTTCTGTGCTGTTAATTTTTGCCGTTCCAGTCTTAATTTCCTCATTTCCTCAGCCATATTCTCTGTCGCGGACGTGTTTCCTTCCTCAGTCATTCTGTATTTGATAATTCGACCACTACGGGTTGTAAGATTCCTACAAATAATAGTTTTATTATGTTTGCCCATGAATTTCTTAAAGGTAACTAATTTTTTACACACTCATGCACACATTTATTCCTATTTCTATCGAGCCACTGCGTTGGGCGCCATTTTGTGATCAGTTTTTTTATGTTTTATTTAAATAGACCAGGTGATAATAATCATAACAATAATATACTAATAATAATTGAAATTTTTATATAAAGAATGGGCAGCTCATCGGAACTCCTCAGATCCCGACAGGATGTACTTGTCCTTACGTATTTTTAGCCAATAATTAAAAGCATGGGCTAATATTGCTTTGATCTGTTGACCAGGTACTTGAAGAATATAAGTGAACGGTTCCAGCAATTTGCATTCTATAATCCATAGGCAATATAAATGTGTGTGATCTGATGCCGTACTTGCAGTTGAAAATTACGGTGGTATACGCCGATTTTCAAGTTGGTCGATATGATATTGTCTTTTTTCCTTTTTATATTCTAATTGATGCGTTCAAAAGCGATCTGCATCCTCAATACGTGCGATCAGACACAATTGCGATTGTCGGTATACGTATCTTATTATATGTCACTCTGCCTGGGGGATTACTTTCACTTCAAATTCGACCGTTGTGATTTGAGGATGATCATTAAACTATCCATGACACAGATATACCGTCTTATTTATCACTTGGCTAGACAATTGATTGTATTACGATTATTATTATCATCATTGGTTAAACGTTGAATTATTTGTTCACATTACATTCTGCACGTTCATTATTAGTACGGATGATTTAAAATCGTTCGAACTTCTACGTCAAATTTGTGGGCTGAGCAACGGACGTTTCGAAACTGTCTTCCTGGTTGTCTTCCCCAGAGTCTTGATCCGGGTCCTCTCCTTCTTCCTCAAATTCCGTGGCGCACTTGATCCATGAGACGGGCGGGCAATTTAACTGGTTACATGTATTTTGACCTCAGAAATCCGATTCTGAAAGGAAAATTGATCTATCTCTGAAATTGACCGAGTGATCGCCAATTTTCAGCTTTTCGGGATCAAGACCAAGAAATTCATTTTATCGTCTATTTCAATGTAGTTCGTACCCAGGAATTTGAATCTGAGAAAATGAGAATTGATCGTATCGCACTTTTCTTATGTATTTTGACCTCAGGAACACGAATCTGTTGTCGAAATTGAGCTACGATTCTTTCTCTTCGAGATATCCTCAGATTTGTACCAAAAAACGTGGAAAAATGGGGATAACTCGGTTATTCCTGCAGATAGAACAATTCGGCTCTCGGATTCGGATTTCTAAGATCGAAATACATGAGAATAGCACGGGAAACCCGAAAAAAAAATGTTGATTTTCGACCGAAAAATCGATAAATATGCACAGGTTCAAATCCCTTTGGGGATTTTTGGGCCAAATTTTTTTTTTTCTTGCGAATTGATCGTACGACACTTTTTTGATGTATTTTGACCTCAGAAATCCGATTCTGAAAGGAAAATTGATCTATCTCTGAAATTGACCGAGTGATCGCCAATTTTCAGCTCTTCGGGATCAAGACCAAGAAATTCATTTTATCGTCTATTTCAATGTAGTTCGTACCCAGGAATTTGAATCTGAGAAAATGAGAATTGATCGTATCGCACTTTTCTTATGTATTTTGACCTCAGGAACACGAATCTGTTGTCGAAATTGAGCTACGATTCTTTCTCTTCGAGATATCCTCAAATTTGTACCAAAAAACGTGGAAAAATGGGGATAACTCGGTAATTCCTGCAGATAGAACAATTCTCGGCTCTCGGATTCGGATTTCTGAGATCGAAATACATGAGAATAGCACGGGAAACCCAAGAAAAAAAAATGTTGATTTTCGACCGAAAAATCGATAAATATGCACAGGTTCAAATCCCTTTGGGGATTTTTGGGCCAAATTTTTTTTTTGCATGCGAATTGATCGTACGACACTTTTCTGATGTATTTTGACCTCAGAGATTCGATTCCGGAAGGAAAATTGATCTATCTTTGAAATTGACCGAGTGTTCGCCAATTTTCAACTCTTCGGGATCAAGACCAAGAAACTCATTTTATCGTCTATTTCAATGTAGTTCGTACCCAGGAATTTGAATCTGAGAGAATGAGAATTGATCGTATCGCACTTTTCTTATGTATTTTGACCTCAGTAACACGAATCTGTTGTCGAAATTAAGCTACGATTTTTTCTCTTCGAGATATCCTCAACTCTGTACCAAAAAACGCGAAAAAATGGGGATAACTCGGTAATTCCTGCAGATAGAACAATTCGGCTCTCGGATTCGGATTTTTGAGATCGAAATACATGAGAATAGCACGGGAAACCCAAGAAAAAAAAATGTAGATTTTCGACCGAAAAATCGATAAATATGCACAGGTTCAAATCCCTTTGGGGATTTTTGGGCCAAATTTTTTTTTTTCTTGCGAATTGATCGTACGACACTTGTCTGAAGTATTTTGACCTCAGAAATCCGATTCTGAAAGGAAAATTGATCTATCTCTGAAATTGACCGAGTGATCGCCAATTTTCAGCTTTTCGGGATCAAGACCAAGAAATTCATTTTATCGTCTATTTCAATGTAGTTCGTACCCAGGAATTTGAATCTGAGAAAATGAGAATTGATCGTATCGCACTTTTCTTATGTATTTTGACCTCAGGAACACGAATCTGTTGTCGAAATTGAGCTACGATTCTTTCTCTTCGAGATATCCTCAGATTTGTACCAAAAAACGTGGAAAAATGGGGATAACTCGGTAATTCCTGCAGATAGAACAATTCGGCACTCGGATTCGGATTTCTGAGATCGAAATACATGAGAATAGCACGGGAAACCCAAGAAAAAAAAATGTTGATTTTCGACCGAAAAATCGATAAATATGCACAGGTTCAAATCCCTTTGGGGATTTTTGGGCCAAATTTTTTTTTTTCTTGCGAATTGATCGTACGACACTTTTCTGATGTATTTTGACCTCAGAGATCCGATTCCGGAAGGAAAATTGATCTATCTCTGAAATTGACCGAGTGATCGCCAATTTCCAACTCTTCGGGATCAAGACCAAGAAACTCATTTTATCGTCTATTTCAATGTAGTTCGTACCCAGGAATTTGAATCTGAGAGAATGAGAATTGATCGTATCGCAATTTTCTTATGTATTTTGACCTCAGGAACACGAATCTGTTGTCGAAATTGAGCTACGATTCTTTCTCTTCGAGATATCCTCAAATCTGTACCAAAAAACGCGAAAAAATGGGGATTACTCGGTAATTCCTGCAGATAGAACAATTCGGCTCTCGGATTCGGATTTCTGAGATCGAAATACATGAGAATAGCACGGGAAACCCAAGAAAAAAAAATGTTGATTTTCGACCGAAAAATCGATAAATATGCACAGGTTCAAATCCCTTTGGGGATTTTTGGGCCAAATTTTTTTTTTGCATGCGAATTGATCGTACGACACTTTTCTGATGTATTTTGACCTCAGAGATTCGATTTCGGAAGGAAAATTGATCTATCTTTGAAATTGACCGAGTGTTCGCCAATTTTCAACTCTTCGGGATCAAGACCAAGAAACTCATTTTATCGTCTATTTCAATGTAGTTCGTACCCAGGAATTTGAATCTGAGAGAATGAGAATTGATCGTATCGCACTTTTCTTATGTATTTTGACCTCAGTAACACGAATCTGTTGTCGAAATTGAGCTACGATTCTTTCTCTTCGAGATATCCTCAAATCTGTACCAAAAAACGCGAAAAAATGGGGATTACTCGGTAATTCCTGCAGATAGAACAATTCGGCTCTCGGATTCGGATTTCTGAGATCGAAATACATGAGAATAGCACGGGAAACCCAAGAAAAAAAAATGTTGATTTTCGACCGAAAAATCGATAAATATGCACAGGTTCAAATCCCTTTGGGGATTTTTGGGCCAAATTTTTTTTTTTCTTGCGAATTGATCGTACGACACTTTTCTGATGTATTTTGACCTCAGAGATCCGATTCCGGGAGGAAAATTGATCTATCTCTGAAATTGACCGAGTGTTCGCCAATTTTCAACTCTTCGGGATCAAGACCAAGAAACTCATTTTATCGTCTATTTCAATGTAGTTCGTACCCAGGAATTTGAATCTGAGAGAATGAGAATTGATCGTATCGCACTTTTCTTATGTATTTTGACCTCAGGAACACGAATCTGTTGTCGAAATTGAGCTACGATTCTTTTTCTTCGAGATATCCTCAAATCTGTACCAAAAAACGCGAAAAAATGGGGATTACTCGGTAATTCCTGCAGATAGAACAATTCGGCTCTCGGATTCGGATTTCTGAGATCGAAATACATGAGAATAGCACGGGAAACCCAAGAAAAAAAAATGTTGATTTTCGACCGAAAAATCGATAAATATGCACAGGTTCAAATCCCTTTGGGGATTTTTGGGCCAAATTTTTTTTTTCTCGCGAATTGATCGTACGACACTTTTCTGATGTATTTTGACCTCAGGAATCCGATTCCGAAAGGAAAATTGATCTATCTCTGAAATTGACCGAGTGATCGCCAATTTTCAGCTCTTCGGGATCAAGACCAAGAAATTCATTTTATCGTCTATTTCAATGTAGTTCGTACCCAGGGATTTGAATCTGAGAAAATGAGAATTGATCGTATCGCACTTTTCTTATGTATTTTGACCTCAGGAACACGAATCTGTTGTCGAAATTGAGCTACGATTTTTTCTCTTCGAGATATCCTCAACTCTGTACCAAAAAACGCGAAAAAATGGGGATAACTCGGTCATTCCTGCAGATAGAACAATTCGGCTCTCGGATTCGGATTTCTGAGATCGAAATACATGAGAATAGCACGGGAAACCCAAGAAAAAAAAATGTAGATTTTCGACCGAAAAATCGATAAATATGCACAGGTTCAAATCCCTTTGGGGATTTTTGGGCCAAATTTTTTTTTTCTTGCGAATTGATCGTACGACACTTTTCCGATGTATTTTGACCTCAGGAATCCGATTCTGAAAGGAAAATTGATCTATCTCTGAAATTGACCGAGTGATCGCCAATTTTCAGCTCTACGGGATCAAGACCAAGAAATTCATTTTATCGTCTATTTCAATGTAGTTCGTACCCAGGAATTTGAATCTGAGAAAATGAGAATTGATCGTATCGCACTTTTCTTATGTATTTTGACCTCAGGAACACGAATCTGTTGTCGAAATTGAGCTACGATTCTTTCTCCTCGAGATATCCTCAAATTTGTACCAAAAAACGTGAAAAGATGGGGATAACTCGGTAATTCCTGCAGATAGAACGATTCGTCTCTCAGATTTAGATTTCTGAGATCGAAATACATGAGAATAGCACGGGAAACCCAAGAAAAAAAAATGTTGATTTTCGACCGAAAAATCGATAAATATGCACAGGTTCAAATCCCTTTGGGGATTTTTGGGCCAAATTTTTTTTTTCCTTGCGAATTGATCGTACGACACTTTTCTGATGGATTTTGACCTCAGAAATCCGATTCTGAAAGGAAAATTGATCTATCTCTGAAATTGACCGAGTGCTCGCCAATTTTCAGCTCTTCGGGATCAAGACCAAGAAATTCATTTTATCGTCTATTTCAATGTAGTTCGTACCCAGGAATTTGAATATGAGAAATTGAGAATCGATCGTATCGCACTTTTCTTATGTATTTTGACCTTAGGAACACGAATCTGTTGTCGAAATTGAGCTACGATTTTTTCTCTTCGAGATATCCTCAAATTTGCACCAAAAAACGCGAAAAAATGGGGATAACTCGGTAATTCCTGCAGATAGAACAATTCGGCTCTCGGATTCGGATTTCTGAGATCGAAATACATGAGAATAGCACGGGAAACCCGAAAAAAAAAAATGTTGATTTTCGACCGAAAAATCGATAAATATGCACACGTTCAAATCCCTTTGGGGATTTTTGGGCCAAATTTTTTTTTTCTCGCGAATTGATCGTACGACACTTTTCTGATGTATTTTGACCTCAGGAATCCGATTCTAAAAGGAGAATTGATCTATCTCTGAAATTGACCGAGTGATCGCCAATTTTCAGCTCTTCGGGATCAAGACCAAGAAATTCATTTTATCGTCTATTTCAATGTAGTTCGTACCCAGGAATTTGAATATGAGAAAATGAGAATTGATCGTATCGCACTTTTCTCATGTATTTTGACCTCAGGAACACGAATCTGTTGTCGAAATTGAGCTACGATTCTTTCTCTTCGAGATATCCTCAAATTTGTACCAAAAAATGCGAAAAAATGGGGATAACTCGGTAATTCCTGCAGATAGAACAATTCGGCACTCGGATTCGGATTCCTGAGATCGAAATACATGAGAATAGCACGGGAAACCCAAGAAAAAAAAAAGTTGATTTTCGACCGAAAAATCGATAAATATGCACAGGTTCAAATCCCTTTGGGGATTTTTGGGCCAAATTTTTTTTTTCCTCGCAAATTGATCGTACGACACTTTTCTGATGTATTTTGACCTCAGAGATCCGATTCTGGAAGAAAAATTGATCTATCTTTGAAATTGACCGAGTGTTCGCCAATTTTCAGCTCTTCGGGATCAAGACCAAGAAATTCATTTTATCGTCTATTTCAATGTAGTTCGTACCCAGGAATTTGAATCTGAGAGAATGAGAATTGATCGTATCGCACTTTTCTTATGAATTTTGACCTCAGGAACACGAATCTGTTGTCGAAATTGAGCTACGATTCTTCCTCTTCGAGATATCCTCAAATTTGTACCAAACAATGCAAAAAAATGGGGATAACTCGGTAATTCCTGCAGATAGAACAATTCGGCACTCGGATGCGGATTTCTGAGATCGAAATACATGAGAATAGCACGGGAAACCCAAGAAAAAAAAATGTTGATTTTCGACCGAAAAATCGATGAATATGCACAGGTTCAAATCCCTTTGGGGATTTTTGGGCCAAATTTTTTTTTTCTCGCGAATTGATCGTATGACACTTTTCTGATGTATTTTGACCTCAGGAATCCGATTCCGAAAGGAAAATTGATCTATCTTTGAAATTGACCGAGTGATCGCCAATTTTCAGCTCTTCGGGATCAAGACCAAGAAATTCATTTTATCGTCTATTTCAATGTAGTTCGTACCCAGGGATTTGAATCTGAGAAAATGAGAATTGATCGTATCGCACTTTTCTTATGTATTTTGACCTCAGGAACACGAATCTGTTGTCGAAATTGAGCTACGATTTTTTCTCTTCGAGATATCCTCAACTCTGTACCAAAAAACGCGAAAAAATGGGGATAACTCGGTCATTCCTGCAGATAGAACAATTCGGCTCTCGGATTCGGATTTCTGAGATCGAAATACATGAGAATAGCACGGGAAACCCAAGAAAAAAAAATGTAGATTTTCGACCGAAAAATCGATAAATATGCACAGGTTCAAATCCCTTTGGGGATTTTTGGGCCAAATTTTTTTTTTCTCGCGAATTGATCGTACGACACTTTTCTGATGTATTTTGACCTCAGGAATCCGATTCCGAAAGGAAAATTGATCTATCTCTGAAATTGACCGAGTGATCGCCAATTTTCAGCTCTTCGGGATCAAGACCAAGAAATTCATTTTATCGTCTATTTCAATGTAGTTCGTACCCAGGGATTTGAATCTGAGAAAATGAGAATTGATCGTATCGCACTTTTCTTATGTTTTTTGACCTCAGGAACACGAATCTGTTGTCGAAATTGAGCTACGATTTTTTCTCTTCGAGATATCCTCAACTCTGTACCAAAAAACGCGAAAAAATGGGGATAACTCGGTAATTCCTGCAGATAGAACAATTCGGCTCTCGGATTCGGATTCCTGAGATCGAAATACATGAGAATAGCACGGGAAACCCAAGAAAAAAAAATGTAGATTTTCGACCGAAAAATCGATAAATATGCACAGGTTCAAATCCCTTTGGGGATTTTTGGGCCAAATTTTTTTTTTTCTTGCGAATTCATCGTACGACACTTTTTTGATGTATTTTGACCTCAGAAATCCGATTCTGAAAGGAAAATTGATCTATCTCTGAAATTGACCGAGTGATCGCCAATTTTCAGCTTTTCGGGATCAAGACCAAGAAATTCATTTTATCGTCTATTTCAATGTAGTTCGTACCCAGGAATTTGAATATGAGAAAATGAGAATTGATCGTATCGCACTTTTCTTATGTATTTTGACCTCAGGAACACGAATCTGTTGTCGAAATTAAGCTACGATTCTTTCTCTTCGAGATATCCTCAAATTTGTACCAAAAAATGCGAAAAAATGGGGATAACTCGGTAATTCCTGCAGATAGAACAATTCGGCACTCGGATTCGGATTTCTGAGATCGAAATACATGAGAATAGCACGGGAAACCCAAGAAAAAAAAATGTTGATTTTCGACCGAAAAATCGATAAATATGCACAGGTTCGAATCCCTTTGGGGATTTTTGGGCCAAATTTTTTTTTTCTCGCGAATTGATCGTACGACCCTTTTCTGATGGATTTTGACCTCAGGAATCCGATTCTGAAAGGAAAATTGATCTATCTCTGAAATTGACCGAGTGATCGCCAATTTTCAGCTCTTCGGGATCAAGACCAAGAAATTCATTTTATCGTCTATTTCAATGTAGTTCGTACCCAGGAATTTGAATCTGAGAAAATGAGAATTGATCGTATCGCACATTTCTCATGTATTTTGACCTCAGGAACACGAATCTGTTGTCGAAATTGAGCTACGATTCTTTCTCTTCGAGATATTCTCAAATTTGCACCAAAAAACGCGAAAAAATTGGGATAACTCGGTAATTCCTGCAGATAGAACAATTCGGCTCTCGGATTCGGATTTCTGAGATCGAAATACATGAGAATAGCACGGGAAACTCAAGAAAAAAAAATGTTGATTTTCGACCGAAAAATCGATAAATATGCACAGGTTCAAATCCCTTTGGGGATTTTTGGGCCAAATTTTTTTTTTCTTGCGAATTGATCGTACGACACTTTTCCGATGTATTTTGACCTCAGGAATCCGATTCTGAAAGGAAAATTGATCTATCTCTGAAATTGACCGAGTGATCGCCAATTTTCAGCTCTACGGGATCAAGACCAAGAAATTCATTTTATCGTCTATTTCAATGTAGTTCGTACCCAGGAATTTGAATCTGAGAAAATGAGAATTGATCGTATCGCACTTTTCTTATGTATTTTGACCTCAGGAACACGAATCTGTTGTCGAAATTGAGCTACGATTCTTTCTCTTCGAGATATCCTCAAATTTGTACCAAAAAACGTGAAAAGATGGGGATAACTCGGTAATTCCTGCAGATAGAACGATTCGTCTCTCAGATTTAGATTTCTGAGATCGAAATACATGAGAATAGCACGGGAAACCCAAGAAAAAAAAATGTTGATTTTCGACCGAAAAATCGATAAATATGCACAGGTTCAAATCCCTTTGGGGATTTTTGGGCCAAATTTTTTTTTTCCTTGCGAATTGATCGTACGACACTTTTCTGATGGATTTTGACCTCAGAAATCCGATTCTGAAAGGAAAATTGATCTATCTCTGAAATTGACCGAGTGATCGCCAATTTTCAGCTCTTCGGGATCAAGACCAAGAAATTCATTTTATCGTCTATTTCAATGTAGTTCGTACCCAGGAATTTGAATCTGAGAAAATGAGAATTGATCGTATCGCACATTTCTCATGTATTTTGACCTCAGGAACACGAATCTGTTGTCGAAATTGAGCTACGATTCTTTCTCTTCGAGATATTCTCAAATTTGCACCAAAAAACGCGAAAAAATTGGGATAACTCGGTAATTCCTGCAGATAGAACAATTCGGCTCTCGGATTCGGATTTCTGAGATCGAAATACATGAGAATAGCACGGGAAACTCAAGAAAAAAAAATGTTGATTTTCGACCGAAAAATCGATAAATATGCACAGGTTCAAATCCCTTTGGGGATTTTTGGGCCAAATTTTTTTTTTCTTGCGAATTGATCGTACGACACTTTTCCGATGTATTTTGACCTCAGGAATCCGATTCTGAAAGGAAAATTGATCTATCTCTGAAATTGACCGAGTGATCGCCAATTTTCAGCTCTACGGGATCAAGACCAAGAAATTCATTTTATCGTCTATTTCAATGTAGTTCGTACCCAGGAATTTGAATCTGAGAAAATGAGAATTGATCGTATCGCACTTTTCTTATGTATTTTGACCTCAGGAACACGAATCTGTTGTCGAAATTGAGCTACGATTCTTTCTCTTCGAGATATCCTCAAATTTGTACCAAAAAACGTGAAAAGATGGGGATAACTCGGTAATTCCTGCAGATAGAACGATTCGTCTCTCAGATTTAGATTTCTGAGATCGAAATACATGAGAATAGCACGGGAAACCCAAGAAAAAAAAATGTTGATTTTCGACCGAAAAATCGATAAATATGCACAGGTTCAAATCCCTTTGGGGATTTTTGGGCCAAATTTTTTTTTTCCTTGCGAATTGATCGTACGACACTTTTCTGATGGATTTTGACCTCAGAAATCCGATTCTGAAGGAAAATTGATCTATCTCTGAAATTGACCGAGTGATCGCCAATTTTCAGCTCTTCGGGATCAAGACCAAGAAATTCATTTTATCGTCTATTTCAATGTAGTTCGTACCCAGGAATTTGAATCTGAGAGAATGAGAATTGATCGTATCGCACTTTTCTTATGAATTTTGACCTCAGGAACACGAATCTGTTGTCGAAATTGAGCTACGATTTTTTCTCTTCGAGATATCCTCAACTCTGTACCAAAAAACGCGAAAAAATGGGGATAACTCGGTAATTCCTGCAGATAGAACAATTCGGCACTCGGATGCGGATTTCTGAGATCGAAATACATGAGAATAGCACGGGAAACCCAAGAAAAAAAAAATGTTGATTTTCGACCGAAAAATCGATAAATATGCACAGGTTCAAATCCCTTTGGGGATTTTTGGGCCAAATTTTTTTTTTCTTGCGAATTGATCGTACGACACTTTTCCGATGTATTTTGACCTCAGGAATCCGATTCTGAAAGGAAAATTGATCTATCTCTGAAATTGACCGAGTGATCGCCAATTTTCAGCTCTACGGGATCAAGACCAAGAAATTCATTTTATCGTCTATTTCAATGTAGTTCGTACCCAGGAATTTGAATCTGAGAAAATGAGAATTGATCGTATCGCACTTTTCTTATGTATTTTGACCTCAGGAACACGAATCTGTTGTCGAAATTGAGCTACGATTCTTTCTCCTCGAGATATCCTCAAATTTGTACCAAAAAACGTGAAAAGATGGGGATAACTCGGTAATTCCTGCAGATAGAACGATTCGTCTCTCAGATTTAGATTTCTGAGATCGAAATACATGAGAATAGCACGGGAAACCCAAGAAAAAAAAATGTTGATTTTCGACCGAAAAATCGATAAATATGCACAGGTTCAAATCCCTTTGGGGATTTTTGGGCCAAATTTTTTTTTTCCTTGCGAATTGATCGTACGACACTTTTCTGATGGATTTTGACCTCAGAAATCCGATTCTGAAAGGAAAATTGATCTATCTCTGAAATTGACCGAGTGATCGCCAATTTTCAGCTCTTCGGGATCAAGACCAAGAAATTCATTTTATCGTCTATTTCAATGTAGTTCGTACCCAGGAATTTGAATCTGAGAAAATGAGAATTGATCGTATCGCACTTTTCTCATGTATTTTGACCTCAGGAACACGAATCTGTTGTCGAAATTGAGCTACGATTCTTTCTCTTCGAGATATCCTCAAATTTGCACCAAAAAACGCGAAAAAATGGGGATAACTCGGTAATTCCTGCAGATAGAACAATTCGGCTCTCGGATTCGGATTTCTGAGATCGAAATACATGAGAATAGCACGGGAAACCCAAGAAAAAGAAATGTTGATTTTCGACCGAAAAATCGATAAATATGCACAGGTTCAAATCCCTTTGGGGATTTTTGGGCCAAATTTTTTTTTTCCTTGCGAATTGATCGTACGACACTTTTCTGATGTATTTTGACCTCAGGAATCCGATTCTGAAAGGAAAATTGATCTATCTCTGAAATTGACCGTGTGGTCGCCAATTTTCAGCTCTTCGGGATCAAGACCAAGAAATTTATTTTATCGTCTATTTCAATGTAGTTCGTACCCAGGAATTTGAATCTGAGAAAATGAGAATTGATCGTATCGCACTTTTCTTATGTATTTTGACCTCAGGAACACGAATCTGTTGTCGAAATTGAGCTACGATTCTTTCTCTTCGAGATATCCTCAAATTTGTACCAAAAAATGCGAAAAAATGGGGATAACTCGGTAATTCCTGCAGATAGAACAATTCGGCACTCGGATTCGGATTTCTGAGATCGAAATACATGAGAATAGCACGGGAAACCCAAGAAAAAAAAATGTTGATTTTCGACCGAAAAATCGATAAATATGCACAGGTTCGAATCCCTTTGGGGATTTTTGGGCCAAATTTTTTTTTTCTTGCAAATTGATCGTACGACACTTTTCTGATGTATTTTGACCTCAGGAATCCGATTCTGAAAGGAAAATTGATCTATCTCTGAAATTGACCGAGTGATCGCCAATTTTCAGCTCTTCGGGATCAAGACCAAGAAATTCATTTTATCGTCTATTTCAATGTAGTTCGTACCCAGGAATTTGAATATGAGAAAATGAGAATTGATCGTATCGCACTTTTCTCATGTATTTTGACCTCAGGAACACGAATCTGTTGTCGAAATTGAGCTACGATTTTTTGTCTTCGAGATATCCTCAACTCTGTACCAAAAAACGCGAAAAAATGGGGATAACTCGGTAATTCCTGCAGATAGAACAATTCGGCTCTCGGATTCGGATTTCTGAGATCGAAATACATGAGAATAGCACGGGAAACCCACGAAAAAAAAATGTTGATTTTTGACCGAAAAATCGATAAATATGCACAGGTTCAAATCCCTTTGGGGATTTTTGAGCTAAATTTTTTTTTTTCTTGCGAATTGATCGTACGACACTTTTCTGATGTATTTTGACCTCAGAAATCCGATTCTGAAAGGAAAATTGATCTATCTCTGAAATTGACCGAGTGATCGCCAATTTTCAGCTCTTCGGGATCAAGACCAAGAAATTCATTTTATCGTCTATTTCAATGTAGTTCGTACCCAGGAATTTGAATCTGAGGAAATGAGAATTGATCGTATCGCACTTTTCTTATGTATTTTGACCTCAGGAACACGAATCTGTTGTCGAAATTGAGCTACGATTCTTTCTCTTCGAGATATCCTCAAATTTGTACCACAAAATGCGAAAAAATGGAGATAACTCGGTAATTCCTGCAGATAGAACAATTCGGCACTCGGATTCGGATTTCTGAGATCGAAATACATGAGAATAGCACGGGAAACCCAAGAAAAAAAAATGTTGATTTTCGACCGAAAAATCGATAAATATGCACAGGTTCGAATCCCTTTGGGGATTTTTGGGCCAAATTTTTTTTTTCTTGCGAATTGATCGTACGACACTTTTCCGATGTATTTTGACCTCAGGAATCCGATTCTGAAAGGAAAATTGATCTATCTCTGAAATTGACCGAGTGATCGCCAATTTTCAGCTCTTCGGGATCAAGACCAAGAAATTCATTTTATCGTCTATTTCAATGTAGTTCGTACCCAGGAATTTGAATCTGAGAAAATGAGAATTGATCGTATCGCACTTTTCTTATGTATTTTGACCTCAGGAACACGAATCTGTTGTCGAAATTGAGCTACGATTCTTTCTTTTCGAGATATCCTCAAATTTGCACCAAAAAACGCGAAAAAATGGGGATAACTCGGTAATTCCTGCAGATAGAACAATTCGGCTCTCGGATTCGGATTTCTGAGATCGAAATACATGAGAATAGCACGGGAAACCCAAGAAAAAAAAATGTTGATTTTCGACCGAAAAATCGATAAATATGCACAGGTTCGAATCCCTTTGGGGATTTTTGGGCCAAATTTTTTTTTTCTTGCGAATTGATCGTACGACACTTTTCCGATGTATTTTGACCTCAGGAATCCGATTCTGAAAGGAAAATTGATCTATCTCTGAAATTGACCGAGTGATCGCCAATTTTCAGCTCTTCGGGATCAAGACCAAGAAATTCATTTTATCGTCTATTTCAATGTAGTTCGTACCCAGGAATTTGAATCTGAGAAAATGAGAATTGATCGTATCGCACTTTTCTTATGTATTTTGACCTCAGGAACACGAATCTGTTGTCGAAATTGAGCTACGATTTTTTCTCTTCGAAATATCCCCAAATTTGCACCAAAAAACGCGAAAAAATGGGGATAACTCGGTGATTCCTGCAGATAGAACAATTCGGCTCTCGGATTCGGATTTCTGAGATCGAAATACATGAGAATAGCACGGGAAACCCGAAGAAAAATGTTGATTTTCGACCGAAAAATCGATAAATATGCACAGGTTCGAATCCCTTTGAGGATTTTTGGGCCAAATTTTTTTTTTCTTGCGAATTGATCGTACGACACTTTTCTGATGTATTTTGACCTCAGGAATCCGATTCTGAAAGGAAAATTGATCTATCTCTGAAATTGACCGAGTGATCGCCAATTTTCAGCTCTTCGGGATCAAGACCAAGAAATTCATTTTATCGTCTATTTCAATGTAGTTCGTACCCAGGAATTTGAATCTGAGAAAATGAGAATTGATCGTATCGCACTTTTCTTATGTATTTTGACCTCAGGAACACGAATCTGTTGTCGAAATTGAGCTACGATTTTTTCTCTTCGAGATATCCTCAACTCTGTACCAAAAAACGCGAAAAAATGGGGATAACTCGGTAATTCCTGCAGATAGAACAATTCGGCTCTCGGATTCGGATTTCTGAGATCGAAATACATGAGAATAGCACGGGAAACCTAAGAAAAAAAAATGTTGATTTTCGACCGAAAAATCGATAAATATGCACAGGTTCAAATCCCTTTGGGGATTTTTGGGCCAAATTTTTTTTTTTCTTGCGAATTGATCGTACGACACTTTTCTGATGTATTTTGACCTCAGGAATCCGATTCTGAAAGGAAAATTGATCTATCTCTGAAATTGACCGAGTGATCGCCAATTTTCAGCTCTTCGGGATCAAGACCAAGAAATTCATTTTATCGTCTATTTCAATGTAGTTCGTACCCAGGAATTTGAATCTGAGAAAATGAGAATTGATCGTATCGCACTTTTTCTATGTATTTTGACCTCAGGAACACGAATCTGTTGTCGAAATTGAGCTACGATTCTTTCTCTTCGAGATATCCTCAAATTTGTACCAAAAAATGCGAAAAAATGGGGATAACTCGGTAATTCCTGCAGATAGAACAATTCGGCTCTCGGATTCGGATTTCTGAGATCGAAATACATGAGAATAGCACGGAAAACCCAAGAAAAAAAAATGTAGATTTTCGACCGAAAAATCGATAAATATGCACAGGTTCAAATCCCTTTGGGGATTTTTGGGCCAAATTTTTTTTTTTGCGAATTGATCGTACGACACTTTTCTGATGTATTTTGACCTCAGGAATCCGATTCTGAAAGGAAAATTGATCTATCTCTGAAATTGACCGAGTGATCGCCAATTTTCAGCTCTTCGGGATCAAGACCAAGAAATTCATTTTATCGTCTATTTCAATGTAGTTCGTACCCAGGAATTTGAATCTGAGAAAATGAGAATTGATCGTATCGCACTTTTCTTATGTATTTTGACCTCAGGAACACGAATCTGTTGTCGAAATTGAGCTACGATTTTTTCTCTTCGAGATATCCCCAAATTTGCACCAAAAAACGCGAAAAAATGGGGATAACTCGGTGATTCCTGCAGATAGAACAATTCGGCTCTCGGATTCGGATTTCTGAGATCGAAATACATGAGAATAGCACGGGAAACCCGAAAAAAAATGTTGATTTTCGACCGAAAAATCGATAAATATGCACAGGTTCGAATCCCTTTGAGGATTTTTGGGCCAAATTTTTTTTTTCTTGCGAATTGATCGTACGACACTTTTCTGATGTATTTTGACCTCAGGAATCCGATTCTGAAAGGAAAATTGATCTATCTCTGAAATTGACCGAGTGATCGCCAATTTTCAGCTCTTCGGGATCAAGACCAAGAAATTCATTTTATCGTCTATTTCAATGTAGTTCGTACCCAGGAATTTGAATCTGAGAAAATGAGAATTGATCGTATCGCACTTTTCTTATGTATTTTGACCTCAGGAACACGAATCTGTTGTCGAAATTGAGCTACGATTTTTTCTCTTCGAGATATCCTCAACTCTGTACCAAAAAACGCGAAAAAATGGGGATAACTCGGTAATTCCTGCAGATAGAACAATTCGGCTCTCGGATTCGGATTTCTGAGATCGAAATACATGAGAATAGCACGGGAAACCTAAGAAAAAAAAATGTTGATTTTCGACCGAAAAATCGATAAATATGCACAGGTTCAAATCCCTTTGGGGATTTTTGGGCCAAATTTTTTTTTTTCTTGCGAATTGATCGTACGACACTTTTCTGATGTATTTTGACCTCAGGAATCCGATTCTGAAAGGAAAATTGATCTATCTCTGAAATTGACCGAGTGATCGCCAATTTTCAGCTCTTCGGGATCAAGACCAAGAAATTCATTTTATCGTCTATTTCAATGTAGTTCGTACCCAGGAATTTGAATCTGAGAAAATGAGAATTGATCGTATCGCACTTTTTCTATGTATTTTGACCTCAGGAACACGAATCTGTTGTCGAAATTGAGCTACGATTCTTTCTCTTCGAGATATCCTCAAATTTGTACCAAAAAATGCGAAAAAATGGGGATAACTCGGTAATTCCTGCAGATAGAACAATTCGGCACTCGGATTCGGATTTCTGAGATCGAAATACATGAGAATAGCACGGGAAACCCAAGAAAAAAAAATGTAGATTTTCGACCGAAAAATCGATAAATATGCACAGGTTCAAATCCCTTTGGGGATTTTTGGGCCAAATTTTTTTTTTTCTTGCGAATTGATCGTACGACACTTTTCTGATGTATTTTGACCTCAGGAATCCGATTCTGAAAGGAAAATTGATCTATCTCTGAAATTGACCGAGTGATCGCCAATTTTCAGCTCTTCGGGATCAAGACCAAGAAATTCATTTTATCGTCTATTTCAATGTAGTTCGTACCCAGGAATTTGAATCTGAGAGAATGAGAATTGATCGTATCGCACTTTTCTTATGTATTTTGACCTCAGGAACACGAATCTGTTGTCGAAATTGAGCTACGATTGTTTCTCTTCGAGATATCCTCAAATTTGCACCAAAAAACGCGAAAAAATGGGGATTACTCGGTAATTCCTGCAGATAGAACAATTCGGCTCTCGGATTCGGATTTCTGGGATCGAAATACATAATAATAGCACGGGAAACCCAAGAAAAAAAAATGTTGATTTTCGACCGAAAAATCGATAAATATGCACAGGTTCAAATCCCTTTGGGGATTTTTGGGCTAAATTTTTTTTTTCTCGCGAATTGATCGTACGACACTTTTCTGATGTATTTTGACCTCAGGAATCCGATTCTGAAAGGAAAATTGATTTATCTCTGAAATTGACCGAGTGATCGCCAATTTTCAGCTCTTCGGGATCAAGACCAAGAAATTCATTTTATCGTCTATTTCAATGTAGTTCGTACCCAGGAATTTGAATATGAGAGAATGAGAATTGATCGTATCGCACTTTTCTTATGTATTTTGACCTCAGGAACACGAATCTGTTGTCGAAATTGAGCTACGATTCTTTCTCTTCGAGATATCCTCAAATTTGTACCAAAAAATGCGAAAAAATGGGGATAACTCGGTAATTCCTGCAGATAGAACAATTCGGCACTCGGATTCGGATTTCTGAGATCGAAATACATGAGAATAGCACGGGAAACCCAAGAAAAAAAAATGTTGATTTTCGACCGAAAAATCGATAAATATGCACAGGTTCGAATCCCTTTGGGGATTTTTGAGCCAAATTTTTTTTTTTCTTGCGAATTGATCGTACGACACTTTTCTGATGTATTCTGACCTCAGGAATCCGATTCTGAAAGGAAAATTGATCTATCTCTGAAATTGACCGAGTGATCGCCAATTTTCAGCTCTTCGGGATCAAGACCAAGAAATTCATTTTATCGTCTATTTCAATGTAGTTCGTACCCAGGAATTTGAATCTGAAAGAATGAAAATTGATCGTATCGCACTTTTCTTATGTATTTTGACCTCAGGAACACGAATCTGTTGTCGAAATTGAGCTACGATTTTTTCTCTTCGAGATATCCTCAAATTTGCACCAAAAAACGCGAAAAAATGGGGATAACTCGGTAATTCCTGCAGATAGAACAATTCGGCTCTCGGATTCGGATTTCTGAGATCGAAATACATGAGAATAGCACGGGAAACCCAAGAAAAAAAAATGTTGATTTTCGACCGAAAAATCGATAAATATGCACAGGTTCAAATCCCTTTGGGGATTTTTGGGCCAAATTTTTTTTTTCCTTGCGAATTGATCGTACGACACTTTTCTGATGTATTCTGACCTCAGGAATCCGATTCTGAAAGGAAAATTGATCTATCTCTGAAATTGACCGAGTGATCGCCAATTTTCAGCTCTTCGGGATCAAGACCAAGAAATTCATTTTATCGTCTATTTCAATGTAGTTCGTACCCAGGAATTTGAATCTGAGAAAATGAGAATTGATCGTATCGCACTTTTCTTATGTATTTTGACCTCAGGAACACGAATCTGTTGTCGAAATTGAGCTACGATTCTTTCTCTTCGAGATATCCTCAAATTTGTACCAAAAAATGCGAAAAAATGGGGATAACTCGGTAATTCCTGCAGATAGAACAATTCGGCACTCGGATTCGGATTTCTGAGATCGAAATACATGAAAATAGCACGGAAAACCCAAGAAAAAAAAATGTTGATTTTCGACCGAAAAATCGATAAATATGCACAGGTTCAAATCCCTTTGGGGATTTTTGGGCCAAATTTTTTTTTTCTTGCGAATTGATCGTACGACACTTTTCCGATGTATTTTGACCTCAGGAATCCGATTCTGAAAGGAAAATTGATCTATCTCTGAAATTGACCGAGTGATCGCCAATTTTCAGCTCTTCGGGATCAAGACCAAGAAATTCATTTTATCGTCTATTTCAATGTAGTTCGTACCCAGGAATTTGAATCTGAGAAAATGAGAATTGATCGTATCGCACTTTTCTTATGTATTTTGACCTCAGGAACACGAATCTGTTGTCGAAATTTAGCTACGATTCTTTCTCTTCGAGATATCCTCAAATTTGTACCAAAAAATGCGAAAAAATGGGGATAACTCGGTAATTCCTGCAGATAGAACAATTCGGCTCTCGGATTCGGATTTCTGAGATCGAAATACATGAGAAGAGCACGGGAAACCCAAGAAAAAAAAAATGTTGATTTTCGACCGAAAAATCGATAAATATGCACAGCGTCAAATCCCTTTGGGGATTTTTGGGCCAAATTTTTTTTTTCTTGCCTATTGATCGTACGACACTTTTCTGAAGTATTTTGTCCTCAGGAATCTGATTCTGAGAGGAAAATTGATCTATCTCTGAAGTTCACCGAGTGATCGCCAATTTTCAGCTCTTCGGGATCAAGACCAAGAAATTCATTTTATCGTCTATTTCAATGTAGTTCGTACCCAGGAATTTGAATCTGAGAGAATGAGAAACGATCGTATCGCACTTTTCTCAAATATTTTGACCTCAGGAACACGAATCTGTTGTCGAAATTGAGCTACGATTCTTTCTCATCGAGATATCCTCAAATTTGTACCAAAAAATGCGAAAAAATGGGGATAACTCGGTAATTCCTGCAGATAGAACAATTCGGCACTCGGATTCGGATTTCTGAGATCGAAATACATGAGAATAGCACGGGAAACCCAAGAAAAAAAAATGTTGATTTTCGACCGAAAAATCGATAAATATGCACAGGTTCGAATCCCTTTGGGGATTTTTGAGCCAAATTTTTTTTTTTCTTGCGAATTGATCGTACGACACTTTTTTGATGTATTTTGACCTCAGAAATCCGATTCTGAAAGGAAAATTGATCTATCTCTGAAATTGACCGAGTGATCGCCAATTTTCAGCTCTTCGGGATCAAGACCAAGAAATTCATTTTATCGTCTATTTCAATGTAGTTCGTACCCAGGAATTTGAATCTGAGAAAATGAGAATTGATCGTATCGCACTTTTCTTATGTATTTTGACCTCAGGAACACGAATCTGTTGTCGAAATTGAGCTACGATTCTTTCTTTTCGAGATATCCTCAGATTTGTACCAAAAAACGTGGAAAAATGGGGATAACTCGGTTATTCCTGCAGATAGAACAATTCGGCTCTCGGATTCGGATTTCTAAGATCGAAATACATGAGAATAGCACGGAAAACCCAAAAAAAAAAAATGTTGATTTTCGACCGAAAAATCGATAAATATGCACAGGTTCAAATCCCTTCGGGGATTTTTGGGCCAGATTTTTTTTTTTTCTTGCGAATTGATCGTACGACACTTTTCTGATGTATTTTGACCTCAGGAATCCGATTCTGAAAGGAAAATTGATCTATCTCTGAAATTGACCGAGTGATCGCCAATTTTCAGCTCTTCGGGATCAAGACCAAGAAATTCATTTTATCGTCTATTTCAATGTAGTTCGTACCCAGGAATTTGAATCTGAGGAAATGAAAATTGATCGTATCGCTTTTTTCTTATGTATTTTGACCTCAGGAACACGAATCTGTTGTCGAAATTGAGCTACGATTTTTTCTCTTCGAGATATCCTCAAATTTGCACCAAAAAACGCGAAAAAATGGGGATAACTCGGTAATTCCTGCAGATAGAACAATTCGGCTCTCGGATTCGGATTTCTGAGATCGAAATACATGAGAATAGCACGGGAAACCCAAGAAAAAAAAAAGTTGATTTTCGACCGAAAAATCGATAAATATGCACAGGTTCAAATCCCTTTGGGGATTTTTGAGCCAAATTTTTTTTTTTCTTGCGAATTGATCGTACGACACTTTTTTAATGTATTTTGACCTCAGAAATCCGATTCTGAAAGGAAAATTGATCTATCTCTGAAATTGACCGAGTGATCGCCAATTTTCAGCTCTTCGGGATCAAGACCAAGAAATTCATTTTATCGTCTATTTCAATGTAGTTCGTACCCAGGAATTTGAATCTGAAAGAATGAAAATTGATCGTATCGCACTTTTCTTATGTATTTTGACCTCAGGAACACGAATCCGTTGTCGAAATTGAGCTACGATTTTTTCTCTTCGAGATATCCTCAAATTTGCACCAAAAAACGCGAAAAAATGGGGATAACTCGGTAATTCCTGCAGATAGAACAATTCGGCTCTCGGATTCGGATTTCTGAGATCGAAATACATGAGAATAGCACGGGAAACCCAAGAAAAAAAAATGTTGATTTTCGACCGAAAAATCGATAAATATGCACAGGTTCAAATCCCTTTGGGGATTTTTGGGCCAAATTTTTTTTTTTCTTGCGAATTGATCGTACGACACTTTTCTGATGTATTCTGACCTCAGGAATCCGATTCTGAAAGGAAAATTGATCTATCTCTGAAATTGACCGAGTGATCGCCAATTTTCAGCTCTTCGGGATCAAGACCAAGAAATTCATTTTATCGTCTATTTCAATGTAGTTCGTACCCAGGAATTTGAATCTGAGAAAATGAGAATTGATCGTATCGCACTTTTCTTATGTATTTTGACCTCAGGAACACGAATCTGTTGTCGAAATTGAGCTACGATTCTTTCTCTTCGAGATATCCTCAAATTTGTACCAAAAAATGCGAAAAAATGGGGATAACTCGGTAATTCCTGCAGATAGAACAATTCGGCACTCGGATTCGGATTTCTGAGATCGAAATACATGAAAATAGCACGGGAAACCCGAAAAAAAATGTTGATTTCCGACCGAAAAATCGATAAATATGCACAGGTTCGAATCCCTTTGGGGATTTTTGGGCCAAATTTTTTTTTTTCTTGCGAATTGATCGTACGACACTTTTCTGATGTATTTTGACCTCAGGAATCCGATTCTGAAAGGAAAATTGATCTATCTCTGAAATTGACCGAGTGATCGCCAATTTTCAGCTCTTCGGGATCAAGACCAAGAAATTCATTTTATCGTCTATTTCAATGTAGTTCGTACCCAGGAATTTGAATCTGAGGAAATGAAAATTGATCGTATCGCTTTTTTCTTATGTATTTTGACCTCAGGAACACGAATCTGTTGTCGAAATTGAGCTACGATTTTTTCTCTTCGAGATATCCTCAAATTTGCACCAAAAAACGCGAAAAAATGGGGATAACTCGGTAATTCCTGCAGATAGAACAATTCGGCTCTCGGATTCGGATTTCTGAGATCGAAATACATGAGAATAGCACGGGAAACCCAAGAAAAAAAAAAGTTGATTTTCGACCGAAAAATCGATAAATATGCACAGGTTCAAATCCCTTTGGGGATTTTTGAGCCAAATTTTTTTTTTTCTTGCGAATTGATCGTACGACACTTTTTTAATGTATTTTGACCTCAGAAATCCGATTCTGAAAGGAAAATTGATCTATCTCTGAAATTGACCGAGTGATCGCCAATTTTCAGCTCTTCGGGATCAAGACCAAGAAATTCATTTTATCGTCTATTTCAATGTAGTTCGTACCCAGGAATTTGAATCTGAAAGAATGAAAATTGATCGTATCGCACTTTTCTTATGTATTTTGACCTCAGGAACACGAATCTGTTGTCGAAATTGAGCTACGATTCTTTCTCTTCGAGATATCCTCAAATTTGTACCAAAAAATGCGAAAAAATGGGGATAACTCGGTAATTCCTGCAGATAGAACAATTCGGCACTCGGATTCGGATTTCTGAGATCGAAATACATGAGAATAGCACGGGAAACCCAAGAAAAAAAAATGTAGATTTTCGACTGAAAAATCGATAAATATGCACAGGTTCAAATCCCTTTGGGGATTTTTGGGCCAAATTTTTTTTTTTCTTGCGAATTGATCGTACGACACTTTTCTGATGTATTTTGACCTCAGGAATCCGATTCTGAAAGAAAAATTGATCTATCTCTGAAATTGACCGAGTGATCGCCAATTTTCAGCTCTTCGGGATCAAGACCAAGAAATTCATTTTATCGTCTATTTCAATGTAGTTCGTACCCAGGAATTTGAATCTGAGAAGATGAGAATTGATCGTATCGTACTTTTCTTATGTATTTTGACCTCAGGAACACGAATCTGTTGTCGAAATTGAGCTACGATTCTTTCTCTTCGAGATATCCTCAAATTTGTACCAAAAAATGCGAAAAAATGGGCATAACTCGGTAATTCCTGCAGATAGAACAATTCGGCACTCGGATTCGGATTTCTGAGATCGAAATACATGAGAATAGCACGGGAAACCCAAAAAAAAAAAATGTAGATTTTCGACTGAAAAATCGATAAATATGCACAGGTTCAAATCCCTTTGGGGATTTTTGGGCCAAATTTTTTTTTTTCTTGCGAATTGATCGTACGACACTTTTTTAATGTATTTTGACCTCAGAAATCCGATTCTGAAAGGAAAATTGATCTATCTCTGAAATTGACCGAGTGATCGCCAATTTTCAGCTCTTCGGGATCAAGACCAAGAAATTCATTTTATCGTCTATTTCAATGTAGTTCGTACCCAGAAATTTGAATCTGAAAGAATGAGAATTGATCGTATCGCACTTTTCTCATGTATTTTGACCTCAGGAACACGAATCTGTTGTCGAAATTGAGCTACGATTTTTTCTCTTCGAGATATCCTCAAATTTGCACCAAAAAACGCGAAAAAATGGGGATAACTCGGTAATTCCTGCAGATAGAACAATTCGGCTCTCGGATTCGGATTTCTGAGATCGAAATACATGAGAATAGCACGGGAAACCCAAGAAAAAAAAATGTTGATTTTCGACCGAAAAATCGATAAATATGCACAGGTTCAAATCCCTTTGGGGATTTTTGGGCCAAATTTTTTTTTTTCTTGCGAATTGATCGTACGACACTTTTTTGATGTATTTTGACCTCAGGAATCCGATTCTGAAAGGAAAATTGATCTATCTCTGAAATTGACCGAGTGATCGCCAATTTTCAGCTCTTCGGGATCAAGACCAAGAAATTCATTTTATCGTCTATTTCAATGTAGTTCGTACCCAGAAATTTGAATCTGAAAGAATGAGAATTGATCGTATCGCACTTTTCTCATGTATTTTGACCTCAGGAACACGAATCTGTTGTCGAAATTGAGCTACGATTTTTTCTCTTCGAGATATCCTCAAATTTGCACCAAAAAACGCGAAAAAATGGGGATAACTCGGTAATTCCTGCAGATAGAACAATTCGGCTCTCGGATTCGGATTTCTGAGATCGAAATACATGAGAATAGCACGGGAAACCCAAAAAAAAAAAATGTAGATTTTCGACTGAAAAATCGATAAATATGCACAGGTTCAAATCCCTTTGGGGATTTTTGGGCCAAATTTTTTTTTTTCTTGCGAATTGATCGTACGACACTTTTCCGATGTATTTTGACCTCAGGAATCCGATTCTGAAAGGAAAATTGATCTATCTCTGAAATTGACCGAGTGATCGCCAATTTTCAGCTCTTCGGGATCAAGACCAAGAAATTCATTTTATCGTCTATTTCAATGTAGTTCGTACCCAGGAATTTGAATCTGAGAAAATGAGAATTGATCGTATCGCACTTTTCTTATGTATTTTGACCTCAGGAACACGAATCTGTTGTCGAAATTGAGCTACGATTCTTTCTTTTCGAGATATCCTCAAATTTGCACCAAAAAACGCGAAAAAATGGGGATAACTCGGTAATTCCTGCAGATAGAACAATTCGGCTCTCGGATTCGGATTTCTGAGATCGAAATACATGAGAATAGCACGGGAAACCCAAGAAAAAAAAATGTAGATTTTCGACCGAAAAATCGATAAATATGCACAGGTTCAAATCCCTTCGGGGATTTTTGGGCCAAATTTTTTTTTTTCTTGCGAATTGATCGTACGACACTTTTCTGATGTATTTTGACCTCAGGAATCCGATTCTGAAAGGAAAATTGATCTATCTCTGAAATTGACCGAGTGATCGCCAATTTTCAGCTCTTCGGGATCAAGACCAAGAAATTCATTTTATCGTCTATTTCAATGTAGTTCGTACCCAGGAATTTGAATCTGAGGAAATGAAAATTGATCGTATCGCTTTTTTCTTATGTATTTTGACCTCAGGAACACGAATCTGTTGTCGAAATTGAGCTACGATTTTTTCTCTTCGAGATATCCTCAAATTTGCACCAAAAAACGCGAAAAAATGGGGATAACTCGGTAATTCCTGCAGATAGAACAATTCGGCTCTCGGATTCGGATTTCTGAGATCGAAATACATGAGAATAGCACGGGAAACCCAAGAAAAAAAAAAGTTGATTTTCGACCGAAAAATCGATAAATATGCACAGGTTCAAATCCCTTTGGGGATTTTTGAGCCAAATTTTTTTTTTTCTTGCGAATTGATCGTACGACACTTTTTTAATGTATTTTGACCTCAGAAATCCGATTCTGAAAGGAAAATTGATCTATCTCTGAAATTGACCGAGTGATCGCCAATTTTCAGCTCTTCGGGATCAAGACCAAGAAATTCATTTTATCGTCTATTTCAATGTAGTTCGTACCCAGGAATTTGAATCTGAAAGAATGAAAATTGATCGTATCGCACTTTTCTTATGTATTTTGACCTCAGGAACACGAATCTGTTGTCGAAATTGAGCTACGATTTTTTCTCTTTGAGATATCCTCAAATTTGCACCAAAAAACGCGAAAAAATGGGGATAACTCGGTAATTCCTGCAGATAGAACAATTCGGCTCTCGGATTCGGATTTCTGAGATCGAAATACATGAGAATAGCACGGGAAACCCAAGAAAAAAAAATGTTGATTTTCGACCGAAAAATCGATAAATATGCACAGGTTCAAATCCCTTTGGGGATTTTTGGGCCAAATTTTTTTTTTTCTTGCGAATTGATCGTACGACACTTTTCTGATGTATTCTGACCTCAGGAATCCGATTCTGAAAGGAAAATTGATCTATCTCTGAAATTGACCGAGTGATCGCCAATTTTCAGCTCTTCGGGATCAAGACCCAGAAATTCATTTTATCGTCTATTTCAATGTAGTTCGTACCCAGGAATTTGAATCTGAGAAAATGAGAATTGATCGTATCGCACTTTTCTTATGTATTTTGACCTCAGGAACACGAATCTGTTGTCGAAATTGAGCTACGATTCTTTCTCTTCGAGATATCCTCAAATTTGTACCAAAAAATGCGAAAAAATGGGGATAACTCGGTAATTCCTGCAGATAGAACAATTCGGCACTCGGATTCGGATTTCTGAGATCGAAATACATGAAAATAGCACGGGAAACCCGAAAAAAAATGTTGATTTTCGACCGAAAAATCGATAAATATGCACAGGTTCGAATCCCTTTGGGGATTTTTGGGCCAAATTTTTTTTTTCTTGCGAATTGATCGTACGACACTTTTCTGATGTATTTTGACCTCAGGAATCCGATTCTGAAAGAAAAATTGATCTATCTCTGAAATTGACCGAGTGATCGCCAATTTTCAGCTCTTCGGGATCAAGACCAAGAAATTCATTTTATCGTCTATTTCAATGTAGTTCGTACCCAGGAATTTGAATCTGAGAAAATGAGAATTGATCGTATCGCACTTTTCTTATGTATTTTGACCTCAGGAACACGAATCTGTTGTCGAAATTGAGCTACGATTTTTTCTCTTCGAGATATCCTCAAATTTGCACCAAAAAACGCGAAAAAATGGGGATAACTCGGTCATTCCTGCAGATAGAACAATTCGCCTCTCGGATTCGGATTTCTGAGATCGAAATACATGAGAATAGCACGGGAAACCCAAGAAAAAAAAATGTTGATTTTCGACCGAAAAATCGATAAATATGCACAGGTTCAAATCCCTTTGGGGATTTTTGGGCCAAATTTTTTTTTTTCTTGCGAATTGATCGTACGACACTTTTCCGATGTATTTTGACCTCAGGAATCCGATTCTGGAAGGAAAATTGATCTATCTCTGAAATTGACCGAGTGATCGCCAATTTTCAGCTCTTCGGGATCAAGACCAAGAAATTCATTTTATCGTCTATTTCAATGTAGTTCGTACCCAGGAATTTGAATCTGAGAAAATGAGAATTGATCGTATCGCACTTTTCTTATGTATTTTGACCTCAGGAACACGAATCTGTTGTCGAAATTGAGCTACGATTTTTTGTCTTCGAGATATCCTCAAATTTGCACCAAAAAACGTGAAAAAATGGGGATAACTCGGTAATTCCTGCAGATAGAACAATTCGGCTCTCGGATTCGGATTTCTGAGATCGAAATACATGAGAATAGCACGGGAAACCCAAGAAAAAAAAATGTTGATTTTCGACCGAAAAATCGATAAATATGCACAGGTTCAAATCCCTTTGGGGATTTTTGGGCCAAATTTTTTTTTTTCTTGCGAATTGATCGTACGACACTTTTCCGATGTATTTTGACCTCAGGAATCCGATTCTGAAAGGAAAATTGATCTATCTCTGAAATTGACCGAGTGATCGCCAATTTTCAGCTCTTCGGGATCAAGACCAAGAAATTCATTTTATCGTCTATTTCAATGTAGTTCGTACCCAGGAATTTGAATCTGAGAACATGAGAATTGATCGTATCGCACTTATCTTATGTATTTTGACCTCAGGAACACGAATCTGTTGTCGAAATTAAGCTACGATTTTTTCTCTTCGAGATATCCTCAAATTTGCACCAAAAAACGCGAAAAAATGGGGATAACTCGGTAATTCCTGCAGATAGAACAATTCGGCTCTCGGATTCGGATTTCTGAGATCGAAATACATGAGAATAGCACGGAAAAACCCAAGAAAAAAAAATGTTGATTTTCGACCGAAAAATCGATAAATATGCACAGGTTCAAATCCCTTCGGGGATTTTTGGGCCAGATTTTTTTTTTTCTTGCGAATTGATCGTACGACACTTTTCTGATGTATTTTGACCTCAGGAATCCGATTCTGAAAGGAAAATTGATCTATCTCTGAAATTGACCGAGTGATCGCCAATTTTCAGCTCTTCGGGATCAAGACCAAGAAATTCATTTTATCGTCTATTTCAATGTAGTTCGTACCCAGGAATTTGAATCTGAGGAAATGAGAATTGATCGTATCGCAATTTTCTTATGTATTTTGACCTCAGGAACACGAATCTGTTGTCGAAATTGAGCTACGATTTTTTCTCTTCGAGATATCCTCAAATTTGCACCAAAAAACGCGAAAAAATGGGGATAACTCGGTAATTCCCGCAGATAGAACGATTCGGCTCTCGGATTCGGATTTCTGAGATCGAAATACATGAGAATAGCACGGGAAACCCAAGAAAAAAAAAATGTTGATTTCCGACCGAAAAATCGATAAATATGCACAGCGTCAAATCCCTTTGGGGATTTTTGGGCCAAATTTTTTTTTTCTTGCCTATTGATCGTACGACACTTTTCCGATGTATTTTGACCTCAGGAATCCGATTCTGAAAGGAAAATTGATCTATCTCTGAAATTGACCGAGTGATCGCCAATTTTCAGCTCTTCGGGATCAAGACCAAGAAATTCATTTTATCGTCTATTTCAATGTAGTTCGTACCCAGGAATTTGAATCTGAGAGAATGAGAAACGATCGTATCGCACTTTTCTCAAATATTTTGACCTCAGGAACACGAATCTGTTGTCGAAATTGAGCTACGATTCTTTCTCATCGAGATATCCTCAAATTTGTACCAAAAAATGCGAAAAAATGGGGATAACTCGGTAATTCCTGCAGATAGAACAATTCGGCTCTCGGATTCGGATTTCTGAGATCGAAATACATGAGAATAGCACGGGAAACCCAAGAAAAAAAAATGTAGATTTTCGACCGAAAAATCGATAAATATGCACAGGTTCAAATCCCTTTGGGGATTTTTGAGCCAAATTTTTTTTTTTCTTGCGAATTGATCGTACGACACTTTTCTGATGTATTTTGACCTCAGAAATCCGATTCTGAAAGGAAAATTGATCTATCTCTGAAATTGACCGAGTGATCGCCAATTTTCAGCTCTTCGGGATCAAGACCAAGAAATTCATTTTATCGTCTATTTCAATGTAGTTCGTACCCAGGAATTTGAATCTGAGGAAATGAAAATTGATCGTATCGCTTTTTTCTTATGTATTTTGACCTCAGGAACACGAATCTGTTGTCGAAATTGAGCTACGATTTTTTCTCTTCGAGATATCCTCAGATTTGTACCAAAAAACGTGGAAAAATGGGGATAACTCGGTTATTCCTGCAGATAGAACAATTCGGCTCACGGATTCGGATTTCTCAGATCGAAATACATGAGAATAGCACGGGAAACCCAAGAAAAAAAAATGTTGATTTTCGACCGAAAAATCGATAAATATGCACAGGTTGAAATCCCTTTGGGGATTTTTGGGCCAAATTTTTTTTTTTCTTGCGAATTGATCGTACGACACTTTTTTGATGTATTTTGACCTCAGAAATCCGATTCTGAAAGGAAAATTGATCTATCTCTGAAATTGACCGAGTGATCGCCAATTTTCAGCTCTTCGGGATCAAGACCAAGAAATTCATTTTATCGTCTATTTCAATGTAGTTCGTACCCAGGAATTTGAATCTGAGAAAATGAGAATTGATCGTATCGCACTTTTCTTATGTATTTTGACCTCAGGAACACGAATCTGTTGTCGAAATTGAGCTACGATTCTTTCTCATCGAGATATCCTCAACTCTGTACCAAAAAACGCGAAAAAATGGGGATAACTCGGTAATTCCTGCAGATAGAACAATTCGGCTCTCGGATTCGGATTTCTGAGATCGAAATACATGAGAATAGCACGGGAAACCCAAGAAAAAAAAATGTTGATTTTCGACCGAAAAATCGATAAATATGCACAGGTTCGAATCCCTTTGGGGATTTTTGAGCCAAATTTTTTTTTTTCTTGCCTATTGATCGTACGACACTTTTCTGAAGTATTTTGTCCCAGGAATCTGATTCTGAGAGGAAAATTGATCTATCTCTGAAGTTGACCGAGTGATCGCCAATTTTCAGCTCTTCGGGATCAAGACCAAGAAATTCATTTTATCGTCTATTTCAATGTAGTTCGTAGCCAGGAATTTGAATTTGAGAGAATGAGAAACGATCGTATCGCACTTTTCTCAAATATTTTGACCTCAGGAACACGAATCTGTTGTCGAAATTGAGCTACGATTCTTTCTCATCGAGATATCCTCAAATTTGCACCAAAAAACGCGAAAAAATGGGGATAACTCGGTAATTCCTGCAGATAGAACAATTCGGCTCTCGGATTCGGATTTCTGAGATCGAAATACATGAGAAGAGCACGGGAAACCCAAGAAAAAAAAAATGTTGATTTTCGACCGAAAAATCGATAAATATGCACAGCGTCAAATCCCTTTGGGGATTTTTGGGCCAAATTTTTTTTTTCTTGCCTTTTGATCGTACGACACTTTTCTGAAGTATTTTGTCCTCAGGAATCTGATTCTGAGAGGAAAATTGATCTATCTCTGAAGTTCACCGAGTGATCGCCAATTTTCAGCTCTTCGGGATCAAGACCAAGAAATTCATTTTATCGTCTATTTCAATGTAGTTCGTACCCAGGAATTTGAATCTGAGAGAATGAGAAACGATCGTATCGCACTTTTCTCAAATATTTTGACCTCAGGAACACGAATCTGTTGTCGAAATTGAGCTACGATTCTTTCTCATCGAGATATCCTCAAATTTGTACCAAAAAATGCGAAAAAATGGGGATAACTCGGTAATTCCTGCAGATAGAACAATTCGGCTTTCGGATTCGGATTTCTGAGATCGAAATACATGAGAATAGCACGGGAAACCCAAGAAAAAAAAATGTTGATTTTCGACCGAAAAATCGATAAATATGCACAGGTTCGAATCCCTTTGGGGATTTTTGGGCCAAATTTTTTTTTTCTTGCGAATTGATCGTACGACACTTCTCTGATGTATTTTGACCTCAGGAATCCGATTCTGGAAGGAAAATTGATCTATCTTTGAAATTGACCGAGTGTTCGCCAATTTTCAGCTCTTCGGGATCAAGACCAAGAAATTCATTTTATCGTCTATTTCAATGTAGTTCGTACCCAGGAATTTGAATCTGAGAAAATAAGAATTGATCGTATCGCACTTTTCTTATGTATTTTGACCTCAGGAACACGAATCTGTTGCCGAAATTGAGCTACGATTTTTTCTCATCGAGATATCCTCAAATTTGTACCAAAAAATGCGAAAAAATGGGGATAACTCGGTAATTCCTGCAGATAGAACAATTCGGCTTTCGGATTCGGATTTTTGAGATCGAAATACATGAGAATAGCACGGGAAACCCAAGAAAAAAAAATGTTGATTTTCGACCGAAAAATCGATAAATATGCACAGGTTCAAATCCCTTTGGGGATTTTTGGGCCAAATTTTTTTTTTCTCTTGCGAATTGATCGTACGACACTTTTCTGATGTATTCTGACCTCAGAAATCCGATTCTGGAAGGAAAATTGATCTATCTCTGAAATTGACCGAGTGATCGCCAATTTCCAGCTCTTCGGGATCAAGACCAAGAAATTCATTTTATCGTCTATTTCAATGTAGTTCGTACCCAGGAATTTGAATCTGAGAAAATGAGAATTGATCGTATCGCTTTTTTCTTATGTATTTTGACCTCAGGAACACGAATCTGTTGAAGAAATTGAGCTACGATTTTTCCTCTTCGAGATATCCTCAAATTTGTACCAAAAAACGCGAAAAAATGGGGATAACTCGGTACTTCCTGCAGATAGAACAATTCGGCTCTCGGATTCGGATTTCTGAGATCGAATTACATGAGAATAGCACGGAAAACCCAAGAAAAAAAAATGATATCGGTCCGCAACATTACTTCGTCCGAACGAGGTAATGTCGTCTGCGCCGATCTTCCATACTTGGCTGTTGCGACTCCGAACGAAGAACCACCGATAGCCGGTGATCTCACGGATCGGCAATACGAAGCCGGTGTAAGTGCCGTCGAATTCTTCGAAGATGGGGAATTCGCATCAGCTGCTGACGACGAAAACAACGAGCTTCTCGATGCAGGGAGCGAAAGCGACAGCGACAGCGACGTTGAGGATGACGATGATCTCGACTTAGCGACACGCTTACGCATGTTCCGACCGGCAGAAGCTCCTGCAGAACCAGGATCGTACGAGGCTAACGCTATAGCCTTCTTCGCTGGCTATACGGCCAACAAGTTGTCCAAGGTGCACCCTTGTGACTGTTGTCGGGATATTCTGGCCAAAAAGGTATCCGATACGGTCAATGCTAACGAAAGGTATACGGTATGCCGAGAATACGTAAGTGACGACACGTACCTAGTTACGTCGTTGAAAAGACCAACTGACAGGTATTATAAGATTGTCGAAGCTCAGCTTCAGTCTTTTCTTCCAGTGTTCATCCAGCACAAGCACGAGGGTGGCATACTGAGGAAGCTCGTTGCTCACGCAATTGATGCAACGACCAAAATTGACCCGCAGTGGTTCGACGAGTCTGATCCGTGCAACAACCATAGGATCTTCGCCGTACGGTTCATGTTGAGGGTGAAACTTCAACGTTATTGCCAGCTCGACAACCGGGCTGCCAAATCGAAGAGCCAAGAGAAGCGTCGTGCAGCTGCGGCGAAACGAAATGCTCTCAAGCCAGTCAGGAAGATGCGAAACATCCTCCATACCCACGGTTGACACGTACACTCGGCACTTTTGTCGAGTACACGTAGCCGATGGCAGTACGTACATGTGATACAGATACTTGTTACGTAATTCAAATAACTCTGTTGATTACAGCTTGTTCAGACGAACATGTCTCATTGTGATCAGCATTGACGTTTTTGATATTCCCGTTGCAAATGATAAAATATTGACGAGCGGAGTAAATATTTTTACACAATATTACCATAACATTACTTGGAGAACCATGATGAATAGAAAGTGCCTCCGGGTTTTCTAGATGTTTTGAGATGAATGTGTTCCAAAAAAGTATCGTGGAGTCGCCATTTTTTCGCAATTGATTATGTGATTTCGGTATATTATTAATATGAACGTATTGATATATTATCATTATGACATGATTATATATTAATACCAACATATTAATATCTTACTATTGTCACACAATTATATGTGAAAAGGGAATGTTGGATTCTAGCCGTCCCGATCCTACCGAGAGTTCAGGGTGAGCTGCTCGTGCGGTTATATTGCAGGGATTAATACCCATGTGTAAAACAGAGCTGTGAATTCGGCAGAAGTTCTTGAGCGACTCCGCGGTATGAAAAAGTCGGTCGACTTACTCTTTCCTAATAAGAAAGCATTTAGTGTGATAACGATCCGTTTGGAGCAATCCAAATGTGAGCTCCCTGTAGTATGGCTATTCTGTTAGGAATAGTTCTCCCTGTTCTCTCAGGTAGGATTGGGACATTGTTGACCGACGCACGTTCATCTCATGTTCTTGTGATCGGTTTATTAAACCGTTCACTGTAACAATGGTTCTCGGTATTTTGTTGGTCTGCCGTCATCTTGCAACTCGAAGACTTTTCGCACGTCGAAAGCGAAAAGACGGGGGAAGACCGGGAAAAGTGGACTCCATTTTACTCCGGTCTCCTTCACGAAATTTCTGATACAATTTTTCATGTTTTTTTTCTTTGAACTAGTATACAGATTGTGCGTGCAATCGATACGTGTTTGCCTTTGATCTGGCGATACTCTTAAAGTGTCAGACAATCGTAAATGTGTATCGAGTGTAGCGTGACGCTTACTATCCAATCTAGGATTTCATAGGATGCAGAGTACTTCGATGGATGCAAATCCCAATGTTGCGGCAAAACTTTGTTCCGTAATATCGATGCAATGATTATAAAACATGCGATTATTACTAATTCAAATTTTCGACTTCCAGATTCGGCGAACTAGAGTTCATCATTGCTGCTGGACGAAATCGATGGACCATGCTGTACTTTACTTACAATCGGACTCAAACAACAGCAATCTTTTGATTATCAAAATACCAGTCGTCGTCTGTATTCATATTTCAGGATTCGTGGGTTCAATAAAATAATTTCTTGACTTTAAAATTGATTTTTGGGCCTTTTTGTATTGCGATACCTTAATTCCCTATGAAAATATGTCTTGAATCTATGTTTATAGCCATTTATAGCAATGTAATATATCTGTGCTTATAGGATCACTCTCATGTCTGTCCGTCTGTCTGTCTGTTACAGCTAATTCTCGTCAATCTATTGGATGAAAAAAGTTGAAATTAGGTACACATGTATGTAGAGTCAGATGACCCAATCACGGACGTATAGCCTAAATTAGCGAATTCCGATTTTGAGAGATTAAGTTAGGGGGGGTCAGTTAGAAAATAGCAAATTAGTGTTTTTTCAGATGCATTATTCAACATATCAAATGAACGGGCTCGTTGAAAGGAAAAACAAATTTATTTTTCCTTATATTCATGAAATGCATAGTTTAAAAGATATCGAAGAAAATATACGAACACGAGCATTCCCCCGCTTGATCTCGAAAACTATTGAGCGTAAACTTATAAATAAATAAGCAATATAGGGCCTCACTCATAGTTTACAGGAAAATTGAAACGAAAGTCCCAAGTCGTGAAGGTTCCACGGAAAACGAAATGATACGGAATCCTCCCCACGCGAGTTCGGCTCGCATTTTTTTTAAATGCGCCGAACAAATCCATCAATCCACAGCTATTTTCTTCAAAAGATTCGGACGGATAGGTTTCTTATTAAAAACGAAAATGGTATAAGCACTACCTAAATTCATGAAACGCTATGAAATACTATAGAAATGGAAATACCATCTATCTTTCCAAAGACCGTCGGCTGGCCAACTACATTAAATACTGAAAGAATAATTTTCCCAACATATAATCTTATATATATGATATAATATATCTATGGATATCATTTCCAATGTATCTATGATATGGATGTAATCAATTTGTACTAAAATCATTCGAGTGGTAGGAGCAGCTCGTCGAATGGCTACAATGTAATTCGGATCGTCCGAGTGGATTATATTTTATATTGTGTCACCGTGTATATTCGTAATTTGGCCACGAGGTTTCTTCGGTCGGTGAATGAATTTGACGATTATACCTACACATCGGTTATGCGGTTGGCCGACAATTTTCGCGATATCGATCAAGAGACTGTTTTACCATAAAACGCAGATGGCGCCCTAGGCTGGCGCTCTTATTTTGTGACATACTACCGTATGACTCTGACTTTTCGCAACTTGTCCGATCTAGTTCAATATATCTATGACCGTACATAAAAATTTGATGAACATGTATCTTTCTTTTTCCCTTCACCATTTCACCCTGTTACTATGATCTCATATGTTCCTTCATATTTTATTTTATTGTATCAACATACGCCCCATTATATAGAAATGATATTTTACTAACTCACTTTATGTTTGTACGCATAATTGTTACGATTTTAGTTCATAATCATTTTAATACTTTGCTCTACATAAGATTCCTTCGTTTAACCTATATACACATACGTTACCACATTCCTTTTTATATATAAGTAATGCACAAATTGGTGGCACCTCGATTTCATTGTCTGAATGAACGCCAGGCATCCTTGAGATTCCTAACGTTCAACTCAGGGGGAGGAGGGGGGGGGGGGGGGAGGGGCGAGGATGTAACGTCTTACGGGTACCTGACTCTGGAATTTCTATCACCCAAAAATGACATCTTCCAGATATGGAGTCCGAGGGTCAGATCGTATAACCTAGGCACGATCTAAACAGACCCCTATACCCGAACATTCCGAAACGAAGATCTTTCGCTATATTGTAAACAACTCCGAACTTGAAATATTCCGTTAGCTTGGGATTATCAGCATCACAATACAATATAAAATCTATGAAACCCCTGCTAGAAACCTCATCCAAAAACGCGAATTGATAATTTGAATTCAATAGGAATGTTTCCATTTCGGAGTTGGTCAAAATTCGGTTAGTTCATTGAATAATGATAAATCTCCAAAATCACGCAATTTTTCTGAGATAGTCATAAAACTCAAGAGTCCTTACCCCCAGAAAACTACCCTAGCATCAACCAGAAACAAGTGGGAGATGTAGGCACCTGTCATGCTAGAGCGGGGATAAGGCGTGAAGAATCGACAATTGTCGGGTAATGCCGATAATTGTCGACTCGACGTATCCTAAAAAATTAGTCCTCTTCTCCCTGGGCCGTCGTGACGAGTAGACGTGAGCGATGATGAGATAAGTTCATAGAGATACGTATATATATATATATATATTTAATTAATGTAATGTGCCAGGGAGATTGAGCTCATTACCGAATATCACTGCATTATTGTCTCTATATCCCGCTCGCCTTTCTTTTATTAGTCACGTCATGTATAAATAGTCGACGGTCCCTGATTTTATTTTATACACCTTCATTCGTTCTATTTATTCATATACACTGTGTCGCGTGCTATTTATTCTTACCATACCTGTTATTTGTTCCTTTTGTGATGTAGTGGCGTCTCATTATTTTACATGCAAAACATATATGTACGGCAAGAGGACCCAAGAAATTATATAACTATTGTACATAATGAGCGCCCAGACAACTTATAACTAAATTAAAGATAATAATACCTGCCAAAAAATATTGATCAACGTGTAATCTCAATTCATAGCGATATTCAAAAGTAAAGGAATCGTTACAGAGAAAAACCAAACCAATCACATATTTTGAAACATTTTTTGGAAATGGAAAACACATGATTGCAGGAACTCCCGCGAAAATTGTTTTAATCAATTATAGAAATCTCTAAAACACCGCTTCAAAATCTTGGTTTTAAAAAGGCGCAACTCAACGGAAAATTGAGCAGTGTCAGTCTTAATTTTTAAGCAGTTCTACTTCACACTTTGAAGTTCAAAATCACATCAGTTCAGTTCGTACATTCTTTCAAAGTCCGAAACCAAGATTCAGCAAGGTGTTGTTTCACTTTTATTTTATACCAAAAACTCACTTTTCCTACCACCTACAAGTTTGATTTCCTCCAATCATCCGTTCTTAAATAATTTTGGTAGCTAAACCTGTATTATGTTTTAGATTTGAATACACGTTTCTATTCTTTTGATTTTGCCATTGTTTCAATTATTCTCAAATCCAAGAGCTTCAGTTAATTTAACTGTTCAAACTCTTAAACGGAAAGTCCGTGTCGGGACCAACTCGCTAATCTGTGCTGTAGTTGTGTCTCTCCTCGACTTTTTCCTTTAATCATACGAACGTCGAAAAACTCGTTCACCTGTGCTGCAGTTTTCTCGATGATCAAGTGATTTCTACGAGTCATTCATTTGTCAAATGTTATTTCATTTAAACATCCAAATTTCGATGAGGAGAAGAGCAGGGCGCAAGGTCTAGCTTCGCCGTTTGCAGAACCAACTCCAACAAACCATTACAGTTCGCGAAAACGAAATTCCCCAATTTATTTTGGATAACTATTTTAATACAAACAATTCACCTTCCACATCTGACACTCCCGCTATTTCTAATCCTTCTAACTCATTAGTCAACGATAATTCTTACTCTCGACTCATACCTATTGAAGTCAAACTCAACTATCCCAATTACGAATCGATAAATAAATCAGATCCAAGGAGACAAGCGTATAAAATCAAATCCATTTTCGAATAAAAATCCTCCTCACTCTTACCTTCAACATCCTGCACTGTTATTAACCCCATCTATTTCCCACCTTCGTACTGGTCTCGAGTCCCAGGTGAAAAGTGTTTGCACTTGGACCCAAAAATCGAGACAGCCCCCTGTTCGCGTAAGATCCTCTCCAAACTAATTGATCCGACGTAACAATACATTACTTGTGTGACATTTAATACTGGCGTGTAAATTAATTTGCTGTTTACAATCAACCACGACCCAGCTCGCCCTCGCACGCTTGACACTGCAGCAAACATAACATCCTTTCCACAACATTTAATCATCAACTAAGGTGAGTCAATCTTACTATTACATTTGAAATAGCATTCCTCTCCCAAATCTATCACTCATTCATTCAGTTTTTCTTCTGGCCTCGCGTGTTCCGAATCATGTTTAATAAAATCGCAGGCATTGTGGTCAACATCGGAGTAGAAAGTGAATCATCCGCGATTGCCCTCGAATGCTATCATATAGTCAAATGTTGGATAACTCTACAAGGCATGAACGCATCACAATTCCAATGCAATTTCTCACGTGTCCCAACTTACTTGTCTATCAAAGCACACGTGTGCAATATTCGACGTGTATACATCAAGGCAATGATTTTACTTCAATCTTATGGAAAAACGTTGCAAAACAGTTCAGAATTAGACAAGTTTAGAAAACTGCATTTCACCTTTGAACAAATTGTGCTTTAGAAAGAATAATTGCAAATCTTGCTGATTGTCTTCAACACTACATCAAACCCGAACTAACAGACTGGGACAAATAGTTGACTTTCGTTATGCTTTCGTATAATACGACGAATCACACAACGACTAAATTCACACCTCATGAACTCATTTTCGGACAGGACGCAGAACTTCCAACTTCAGTTTCAAAAGAACTAGAATTAAAATATACGTACGACAACTATATCGACGACCTCAGCCTAAAGTTACATCCAAAATCAGAAAGAAAGAAAATTATGACAAATGAACAAACAATATTGACTACAAGGTCAAAGACAAAGTTTATCTACTCATAGAACAATTCACAAAGAAACCATCCCCTAATTACACGGGACCATATCCTATTATCTAAATAGATTTACCAGTTGATGTCACTATTTTAATGAAAAAAAAGCAATTGTGGTACACACAAATCGACCTAAAGTGACTCATCGAAGACCAATGGGCCTTTATGTTACCAAAAACAAAAAAAAAGCGACGTGAGGATAACGTGCGCACAAAATGTTCAACCACGAGATATTATCTCAGGCACGGCAGTACTCGATTTGATCAACAACCGTCGTGAAGCATATACACTGTCAGCCATTTTAATTGCCGAAGGATCATATGAAAGTAACTTTTCATCCATCATTCAAAAATTTAATATTTCCGACGACGACTGTTGCATCAAACATAAGACTAATATGAACGATTTATACCTGTTTTTGAACGAATGCCTATCGCCAATTTAAACTTACAATTAGATAATGTAGAAATAACTAGCAATGAGTTGGGCACGATATTTGCGATGGCAGATGAAATCTCAAAAGCTAAAGAAATACGTGAAGACATTTTCAATTTTTACTCATATCGGATATGCAGTATGAATTTTGATTGCTCTTCATGTATTAATCCTTATTATTAAATGTATACGAAGATATTCGGGTTTACCAAGTGCACACGATCATGGAAAAAATAGCTGTTGCTTCAAAATAGTAAACTATCTAACATTAAATATCAAAAATAATCTCGAAACCCATGACCGAGACCCGATCTTTAAGTGAAAGAACCTACTGAATTACAGTACAGACTCACGCCTCCTAGACCAGTAAATCTATGCTAGTAATAAATTCTGTAGCCGAAGACCTATCAAAATCGGACGAAAATTTACCTCAGTTTATCCTGAACCATCCCAAAGAGCTGGTAGCATCCTTAAAAATGAGTATTGATATGTAACCCTTATCTTTAATTTAAGAGGGAAGGCGAGATGTACCGACTCTTTATACTCTATTTTATTTCAGTTACGTGAAATTATGGTGGTTGTGTGCGTCTCCCAACTACTGCATTCTTCATCCTAAGCTTGACCTTGACCAAACCCTAATCTTTGTTTACATCTCCAGCCTTTCATAGTAAAAAAAGACCCTCTCGGAATTACATATTTTTTATGACATTTTTCCTATCCATCTACATTACAGCTGCAGCGGTTAACGTCATACTAACAAACCTTCTACACCAAAATCCGTATCCTTCATCATTTTTCCGTTAGCTATTTCTCCAAACTCAAGGTTCCTCGCATAACCTTTCCTCGAAATTTCATTTCTCAAAAATAGAACAAGTTCAGCTCCCAAACAAAACACTGCAAAATCTTACAACACTCCAGCATTCGAAAAAATGACAAAATTTCTTTCGTCTGGCGGATAGTTTTTATAATCATCCCAAATTACCACGATTCGACGGTAGTGGCCCATTATACGTCCTTTGGAAACGAATCAGCAAGTCTTCGCCAATGTGAGCTGTGTTCTCGAAGAGCTAAACCGCCGCTCAATAAAGTGGTGTGAAAATCCGTCAATATGTTAGGAACTGTACACTCCCCGTTTATCGAATCGGAAACATTTATTTTTTCCGGTAACACTCTGTCTTCTACTGTTCGAATTGTCCCACGCAAAATGAGGGCTGCTTTTGGTAGGACGTTTGTGTCTTGGAGAATTCCAAAATCGGTGTGTTTGAGTCCAACGGCTGCATAAGCTTTCACTATTCTCCGCTTCTTCATCTCTATAACAGAGCTATTTTTCGCGGATATTTTTTCAACAATCTCTCCCAAACACCCCGCGGAGAATGTCTGTGATGATCTTTGAACAGCGTCCCATATCCTGAATGAGATTCTCAACATACATGTTCCGAAATATATTTTCTTCGACAAATGAACGAATGTTTCCTAATGCTGCACTACCTGATTCTCATATCTTCTGCCATTGAGACTCATATTTGCACAGTTGTTTGCGATCCGAATCGATTGTTGAACACAACACTGCAAATTACGTGATATAAGATCGAGTGCCTTTGCGATAATCTTCTGTCGATTTTCTGAAATAAACTTCGATCATTGAACCCCGTAACCTTCGAGAATAACGCGTTTAAAGATAAAATGATCGTTTTCACTGTTATAAATGGATTAAAATCATACTTATAGCTAATCTGCTATTCCAAGCCCATGTAATTCACCTTCTTTTTCTTTAAAAACTGCTTGTTGAGCTGAAGAAACTCTTCTTCGAGATGATCGACCCTCATTTGAAAAAGCCCGTTGGCGATGATCAGCGATTCGTAGTCTCGTCTCGTCCTTAGAAGCCGTATAATCTCTTGCTGCAGGTCCAACTTTTACTCCCATTACATTAAATATCTTCGAAATTGAGAAGTAACCGTCGTTGAATATTGAAGTTGCAAAAAAATTTGCTAATTCGATAGTTTTCAATCCATTATGAAAGTGCTTTGGTGAAAAGTACCAAAGTAAACCGTTGTAACTTTCATTATTGTTTTGAGTATTACTACCTTTGCATCTATCAAGCAATTCATGTCGAGATAAGTCTTCATAAATAGGCTTTAGATCTTTTTCAACTTCTGGATCCAGTGGGAGGTAATCCTGCTTAAACTTACTCAATATTCCTTCAGCTTCTGCGCGGCGATAAGCGCACCAACTTTCTGCGCCTTCTGGACAATTATCATGGTTTGGTTTCTCATCAGTTGAACACAAATGATGAAACGTAGCCCAGATTGCTTCATACATTTCGTCTATATTATCTTGATTTCTCATAATTGCCAAACCGTAATATTTTTGAAGTTTATTTATTAAATTTACAGTTAACTTTTGCGTTGTCTTACTTTTTTCTCCTAACATCTTATTGGTTTTTTTTTTTTTCAATTTCGGCAACGCGTTCCCATTCTTTTTTTCACATGTAAATAGCATTCTAATTTTTGAACCGGAGTATCATAAGGATTCAAATCTAGTAAACCTTTATGAGTGGCACTATTACCATCGCCAATATAGCGAGAATATTTTACGTCATACTTACTAATGGAACGACCAAACATGTCTTTTACACTATCTACTTCCATTTTTGAGGCAGATTCCTTACGATTAACATCACATTCTTCTTCGTGTAACGATGACCATTCTTCGTAAGCTTCAGGATCGCTCTCTTTTCGTTTTTCCCAAACAACACAACTCTGGCAGTAAGTAGACTTCACACGAGAATTTTTTTGCTGTATTTTCCTGCCAGCGTAACTACTCCAAAACGGGATGTATGACCACGTTTTTTCCAGGTACCGTCCCCGCTAACAGTCAAATTTGTCTCCGAGTTTTCTTCTTTTGATGTAAGCTCTTTTTCTTTATTCACAGCTTGTTGCATACTTAGTTTACAAACGGTTTCGGCTGCAGTCCATGAATTTGTAAAACATCCATCGATAGTTTGATGATAAAATTTGCTCGCTAGATCCATCGGTCCGCAAAAAAGATTGATCCCATTCATTCCGACGCCCAAAAGACGCATCACAGCAACAAGACGTCTATTCATTTCGAATGCGTTATCAATCATTGGTACAGAATTAATGTACGAATTACCACATTCACAAATGACAGCTATTTTAAACCCCAGGCCTCTTGGACTTGCTTGATTAAAAGTAATTTCCTTGTGACAAGTTTTGCACACCACTAAATTGCTGATTGCACCAACAACTGAGACAAACTGTAGAATACAATATCCATGGGATGGGTCAATCACAATATTCTCGTCATTATTATGCAATAGTTTCTCTGCGGACGTACTTGTATTCGCCGTAGATTGCTCAAATGTATGTTGGTTTCCAGTAAATTTGCGTTTTTTTGTTCTTGATCGGTATCTGGGAACATCGTGAGTTCCTTTTTTTTATCTAAATAGGAAGATTGTTCACTCATTTTAGATTACATAAAACGCGCTAACTTACGAAGTACTCGATACAACGGTCACAATAATACTTAATGTATTTGGCTCCGAAAATACGTGACGTGGCAGTAAACGAAAAATATACCGAAATAATTATACTTATATATTTCTCCGTACCTGGAGGCTCACAATAGAAACCGAAATCGTAACACAAAGGTTGGAAGAGACGGCAGACTCCGAACAATAGCTCAGGTTTGTCCGATAGCCAATGCAACTATGTATCTAACTGCCGAGCGGCTACTCTTTTAAATAGCTGTAACTCAAAAATTATTCAAGATATCGATTTAAAATTTTGAGTATGTTATTTTCAAAGGTATGACCCATCGAAATATGAAAAAAAAATCGATTTTTTGAAAATTTCACACTAGGTGTGCCCCTTAAAACTTGTACACAAATAACTAAGAGAATTGATCGAGTAATTATTTACGCTCACTTTGTAACCGCAAATATTGAAGGCTCTGGTAACTGTTGCTGTTCACTTCCGGAAGCAACAAATGACGTTTCCAAATTGTTAATATTTCGCTTTTAATGCACTGAAATTGCTCAAACATTTTGAATGGTAACCATCAATGTCACTTGAAGTTGGTGGCAATTTTACGTTGCTGTATTGCAATTTATTTTTTTTTACGAATTCTCAATATTCCAGCACATCAAGTGAAACGTTTTTCTGCGAGAAAAAGTATTTTATCTTTTTTTTTTTATCACAAAAAACGCACATTGGCTTCCGCTCAGCCATCGGAGAAACTGATTCCGACCTCCGTACTCCGGCAGAGCAAGAAGAGAACTGGATAAATAACAACGCGCATCCTGCCATCCTGGCTTACAATAGCGATGCGAGCGGGACAAAGCAGGCGGTTACAAGGGTTCTGAACTGAAAACTTACATCACATACGCCCGCCACATTTAGAACCAAATAATACTGCGAAATGTAGTGTATACATATATATATTGTAACGTAACGTTTTCAGCCCCGTTACTACGGCACCCAAATCTCCAAAATGTCCTTCCGTTTTCCGTTGATATTGAAGAAAACTACAGCACACCGAACAGAATCACCAAGGCTAAATTGAAATAAGAGATATTCCGTATATTAGGCTAATTTTCGTTGTTGTTCCGAATATTCTCTTATGTGACCTGGGAAAATACCGACGAGTTGAGCCAAGGACGACCTACGATGACCTCCCGGCCCTTTTCCTCAAAGGATACAACTCTGACGTCATCCGTGCCAATCAAAATATCGATGTGCACTCTCCCGCTGTGGACCGGACCATCAGCTGATGACAGCATCGCCAACATCTGCCGTCTCCCGATCTACCGAATCGCTACCGGCGTATAGGACCGCAAGATGACCCGTCTACGATCTCCCGCTAGACGATAGGTGCGTAAGACACTCTGCTACCGACGAATGGATGCTACGGAGACGGCGTATAGGGTGGCATGGATCGATTAGTTTCACCTCTCGTCCCGTAACTTACTGGCCAGGAGCCAGACCAAACTACTATCTACCGTTCCGGGATAGAGATGTTGTTCTTGAAGACGAGGACTCCTAGTGCCTGAGTCGACGCAGCCTTGGATGGCCTTCCGAACGCAGACAGCCAGCCGGTCAGTATTGAAAAGCGAGCGCGGCCAACGAAGAAGTATGGATGGTGACGTCAGAGGAGAGGAGAGGCGCCGAATAGGCAAATTCGATTGTCTTCGGAAGAATTGCGCCCTACACCTGTGGCTTAATTAGGAGAGGGAAACGCCAATCCGGACGATTTCCGAGAAAGAAGATCCTGGACATCGGCGCTCAACTCGTCCCACTCTACGACACACCGTTGAACAGACCAGACGTTTATAGTTAGATCCTTCCGCACCCGTTAAGATCTTCCTTTTCCGATTTCCTAATCTAACGTACCGCTCTCGTTTTGACCTCTGTTTTATCGCTACCGTTGAATTTAGATTCACTCTCGTCCGCCCTTTAGCTTCACCAGTTCAAAAGTTAGAGTCACTAGTTAAAAGTTAGTAATTAGAATCAGTAAAATCAGTGGGTGCCGAACTCCTTCAATAAGGTAAGGTTTTCCACCTTTTGAGAGGGGCACGACGTAGCCAAGTGAGGATTGAGAATTGCCTTGAAGTGTTGCGTATTTTTGTTATATTTTTTTTGGTAAGTCGGTGGGTACGAGCCCCACTGCAATTTGGTACGGTCCGGTCCGTTTACGTATTGGAGTTTTGGGCAATTCTGCAATTCCTCCCGGCACACCTCGTGGCCGAATTAAACTATCGTACGTTTTGGAAAATATAATGTCTGAGTCTTCAGTTCGGTCTTTTACCGTCCCTCCTGTGCATTTGCTGTACGTGGCATAATTTAGTACGTTCCGTAATTAAGTAAAATTTAAGTAATACGTTAAGTAAGCCTTGGTGATATCTGGTGATGCTGTATGGTATTTTGATCATAATTTGACAACTTATGTAATATGTTCTACCGTATGCATTTGTAATTTCTTTGGGTAATTTGTTACCCCTGCGTTAAATATTTTGTTCCGTTACGTTCCCGCTCAGTTTGTAAAATCTATTTGCCTGTTACCGTAGGGTAGCCACGGAAGAGCGCTCCGTGTAAAACCGCGCCTTTCTCCCGTTCGTATTTAGCGTACATTTGGTCAATTCGTAAAAAGTATCAGTAATCTCCCGTTAGGCCTCCCGAAAATCTAAATTATAATTCTGTACTACCGTAAATAATTTCCCGCTACCGTGGAACGAATTATATTTTGTTACTCCCGAACTTTTATAAATCTACCGATTCTGTACTTCGTGCCGAATTTGTTAAAATACAGTATTCCGTAATTACGAATTTGGTTTTGCGTTATCGTTATTTTTTTTGTGCCCGAATTGTTGTTGTGAATCCACGCCACTCTACCATTTATTTCGCTGTTGGACAGCCTGTGCCTAGCCAGCCACTTCGCCGAATCTGCATTCGTTTATTCCGTAAGTTTTGTTAATTCGTTAAGTGACGCGATAACGCGTCTGGCGCCCAACAATCTTCTTGTTCCGTTTTCCGTTTTCCGTTTCGTACAGATCGCGCCGAAGGCACGTGTGTGTTTCCGGGGTCCAACCCGCCCGGGGTAAAAAGCTCCACCGTCGCAATATACATATACGTATACATATGTATATATTGTATATATATATGTTCGTGCGCGACTGTTTTGTTCCTGCCGAGGCCAGGTTTCGACAAATAGCTGGCAGCATAAGTTTTTCTGTTTTCTTAGGCTGGGGCCAGACGATCGTTTTTCCAACGTCCGTTACCGACGGACGTTTATTTTGACGGACGTACTGAAATGAAAATACAAACGTAAAGATGACGTCCGTTATCGATTCTACCATAGATATATTGAACAATATATTGTTCAATATATCTATGGTCGTAGAGTCGAGGACTTCGAGGCTAAGGGTGTTGCTGCTGTGCGTGATATAGTAGAGTGCAAGGCTTCGGTGTCTGCTGTTAGCAGGGACGTGGAGGTTGCTGCCAGGGATGCTGCTGCTGCAGTGGAGCGTGTGAGGGTTGTTGATGTGACATTAAATTTATTTCAGTGTTATTTTCTCATAATAATAATCAATATGATAATAATGATAGTAATAATATTTATTATAACTCATCGATCGAAAAACAAATCAATTTATTATAAATTATCGAAGAAGGCCAGTTAAATAAGCTCACGCATTCATACCTCATTCATACATAAATAAATAAAATAAAAACCGTCGCAGGTAAGTCATATAACCCTTTGTCCTTATAAAGAAAAAGATCGACTGGGCATTGATATAAAATTGCATAAATAAAATAATCGTGTCTCTTGGGGATGTTACTCCTTGTTAAACTCCTTTCGTTACCTTACAGTTTCGTTCTACTTTTCAGGCACGTAGATGGAATTTGAATGGAGACTCCAGTATTAACCCTCGTAACAAAAGGCGATGAGGTAATTATCTTCTGTCACTTTCATTGTTGAGTTATGATATTTGAAATATTATTCGTTTTATATTTATTGTTTATAGGTTGATTTATATGCACCAATTGCACCCATCTGTTGCAGACTACAGGGTCGGACCAGATTCAAACTGTGCACGTGTTCACAAAAGTCTCAAAACAAATCAGAGGATTGTCCACCTAGTCCTCTCCGCTCAACCCTCCTCCCAAGAGTGTCAAATCCTTTTCGTCCTTTCGCCTTTCGATACTATAGTCTTTATTTTGACCAGTGACCACACAGTCCAGGTCTCAACATATACCGGTAATTTTGAAGACTGATTAATATCGTTACATTGAGGACAGGCTTGCAACGGTGTCCTCGGGTGCTATGTCGCGGGCGGATGAGGCTGGATTGCTGCGTGTTGTTTGTAAGGACATAGCGGCACAGGTTGTTGTTTAAGGGGTGCCTGAGGTCTCCAGTGGCGCAGAAGACTGCAGGAAGGTGGTGGAGGCGCTGGCTCGTGCTTTGGGCGTTCATCTGCCTGTGTCGGAGGTCGTCAAGCCAGAGCGTATGGGCCGCAGGAGAGATGATGTGCGGGCGGGTAGTGTCCGTGCTATTTTATTGGAATTGGTATCGGTGGCCAAGTGTGATGAGATGATCGCTGCGAAGCGCCAGAAGCCTGACTTGGTGGCCACTGATATCTCCCCGGACTATCTAAGTGGTAGAGTTTATGTTAATCGGCGTCAACCGGTTCGGTTGCAGCAGTTGCGGTCGCAGGTGTTGCGCAGGTTCCCTGCTCTTCGACCGGGTTCCGTTTGGATAGCTGATGCTGCGGTTTTTGTGCGTGGTGCTGTTTCGCCTAGACCTGTGAGGGCGCTTCCTTCCACGGACCTGTCGCAGCTAGCTATTTGACTTTTTGGTGAGGTGGTGCCTGCGCGTGCTGCACCTGCTCTGTCGGCGGATCCGGTGTTGAGCGCATGTTGCCTTAATGCTCAGTCTTTGCCGGCGCATTTTGTTGAGTTTAGTGATTTTTTCAGTGCGGAGTTTCATCACATTATCGCGGTTACCGAAACTTGATTTAGTGCTTGTGTTTTGGATGAGCAGGTTGCTCTGCTTTCGTACTCTGTGCTAAGAGTTGATCGCAGGGGCCGACATGGTGGCGGTGTGGCCTTATACTTACGTAAGGAGTTGTGTGGAAGAATTGTGGCGTCCTCTTCTTCTGGTCCGCGTGATGGTGTTCCAGAGTTCCTTGTTGCTGAAGTATGGGGCGTCTCACGTCCTAAGTTCTTGGTGGCGGTGGTCTATAGGCCACCGAAGACTGACTTCTTGTCTCTGTTTGAGGAGGAGTTGGTTGCGTTGCTGCCTGGATATAAGTTTCGCTGCGTGTTTGGCGACTTCAATGCTGATCTTCAGGGGTCTTCGCATGATGCTTTGCATCTTGAAGCCTTTTTTGAATCACAGGGATTGTGTATTGTTCCCCTGCAGCCCACGCATCACACTGCGACGTCCCATACGTGGTTGAATGTCTGTGCCGTTACTGACCTGCGGTCTTTGGTGGGGTGGGGCCAGTCGGCGCAGCCGTTTCTGTCTGGGCATGACCTGGTGTTTGTGTCTTGGAGCTACTTCGTGCCTCGGAGTGCGCCTCGTGCGTTGCGGTATCGGCCTTGGGCTGAGGTTGATTGGGATACTGCGAATGGCATCGTGTCGTCTTTTGATCCTGCGGTGTTGTCTGGGCCATTATCGCTGGACTCGAAGCTGGCGATTTTCAACTGTCTGCTGGACGATTTGTTGGAGCAGGTGGTTCCGTTGCGGGAGGTCACCGTGAGAAGGAGGCCGGCGCCGTGGATTTCGCTGGAGCTCCGGAGGCTTATGCGTGATCGGGATTTGTGTTTTAGGGCGTTCAAGCGCTCTGGTGTGGCAGCGGTGTAGGAGCGGTATCGTGTGCTGCGGAGGAATGTGAAGGTGCGATTGTGTGAGGCGAGGTCTGCGTTTATTCAGGAGCGATTTGTTGCGGGGGGTGGTTCGCGGGTTTTTTGGAGGGAGTTGGACCGTCTTGGATTGACAAAGGCCTCGCGTTGTGTTTGGTCGACTGACCTATCGCTGTGTCGTTTGAATGAGTTTTTTGCGTCTGTTTGTAAGGGTGAGCCGCTTCCGAAGTTTATGGACTTCGCAGGGCCTATGTGGGGGGCTGGCGAGGGGGTATTGCGCTCATTCGTGCGTGTGGATGGTGAGTGTGTTGCTGCTGCTATCACTAGGGTGGCTACTCGTGCTTGTGGGCCTGATGGCTTGCCGATACCGGCTTACAAGGCGTTTCGTGCTTCTTTGTTGCCGCTCTTGGTAGAGCTCTTTAATGCGTCCTTGTGCTGTGGGGATTTCCCTGCGTTATGGAAGTTCTCTTTAGTCACACCCTTGCCCAAGGTGCGTAGTCCGGTAGGCTGCTTTGATTTTCGACCGATCTCTTTGCTGTGTGCGCTCTCTAAAGTCCTTGAGCGTTTGGTGTTTGACCAGGTCGTTGGCTGGTGTAGGGATGGGGGTTTTTTGGATCCGCATCAGACGGGTTTTCGCGAGGGGTTGGGGACACGAACTGCTGTTTTGCGTTTCGTGGATGACATTCGTCAGGGGATTGACAGTCGTTCGGTAACTGTGGCTGTGTTTATGGATTTCACGAAGGCTTTTGATTCAGTTGATCATGGGTTGTTGCTGGGAAAGCTCGATGGTTTCGGTTTTTCGCGTGATGTGTTGAGGTGGTTTCATTCGTATTTGTTTGGCCGTATGCAGGCGGTTTGGGATGATTGCGGGGGCGTATCCGAGTGGTTGCCGCTTCGTGGCGGTGTACCGCAGGGTAGCGTGTTGGGTCCGCTGCTTTTTTCATTATACATATAGATGCCTTGCCGCGTTGCTTGCGTCACTGTCGGTATTTACTGTATGCTGACGATTTGGTCATTTACCTTTCGTGTCCTCCTGCGTTACTTGGTGAGGCTTTGGCTGAGTTGAATGCTGATATTGTCAGGGTTGTGGAGTGGTGTGCGGCGAATAGGTTGCGTTTGAATGCTGGCATGGCGCTGGAATGGCGACTAAGGCCATGTTTTTTGGGAATAGCAGATATATTTCTGATATCGCAGGTCGTCAGGACTTGCCGGTGCTCTTGCTTGAGGGGAAGCCGATTGAGGTTGTCGCCGAGTTCTCTTATCTTGGGGTTGTGCTGGATTGCACCTTGTCTTGGTCTCGGTAGGTTGCGGGTGTTTTTGGAAGGGCAGCGGCGGCGTTGTATCGCTTGCGTATGTACGATCATCGCCTTAGTCTTGTGCTCAGGCGTAGACTGGTTGTGGCCTTGGTTTTCCCAGTATTCGACTATTGTGCTGCCGTGCTTTCCAATCTAAGCGATGGTTTGGAGCGAATGCTTCGGGTGGCTCTCAATAACTGTGTGCGCTTTCTGTTGCGCGTTCCGCGGCGGGAGCACATCTCTGAGCACAGGCGTAGTTTGGGTTGGCTTAAGCCGCGTAATCGTCGGCGTTTTTTCATGGGGTGTTTATTTTATACGGCTTTGTGCTTGGGGATTCCTGGGTTGTTTGGCGATCTGCTGCGTCTTCGCCCTGACCTGGTATCTCGCCGTGATCCTACTCGAACGGATACGCTTTGCGTGCCCTCAGCTCGTACTGTCGCCTTTCAGAGGTCCTTCTTGGTCTCTGGTATTGTTTTTTGGAACTCTCTTCCGCCGGAAATTACTTTGGCGAATGATTTTCGGGAGTTTCGCATTAGGTGTTTTCGCTTTTTGCTGGCTGAGGAGGTGCGTGAGGCGGATTCGTTGGGTGCTTTGTTTTAGTATAGTCTTTGTAGTTGTAACTGGTACTTTTATGAATTCTCTATTTAACTTAGTGATCAGTCTTAGTTTAGTTTTATTCGGCCTTTCCGTTTTCACTTTTGGATTTTTGTATTTTTTTTTTTTTCTAATTTCTTTCTATGATTTCTTTGTTTTTGCTTTTCTCTATAAGTTCTCCTTTGAAAGTATTTATTTTGTTTTTCTTCGATTTTGGTTTTTTTGTTTTTTGCTTTTCTGTTACTGTTATGAGCCTTCTGTTTTTGGTTAGTTTCACTTTACTTTTAATTTACAGCTTACCTTCTGTGTGTTTATGTATTTTTGTATTTCTTATTCTTATATTTAGTTTGCATAGAGCTTTGTACACTCTTAGGGAGCTTGCTCCAGAGTTAATAAATCTGCTCTTCTCTCTCTCTCTCTCTCTCCCTCCCCCCCATCGCTTTTTTGGCGAAAACGCAAAGACACGTGTCACCTTCATTTTTGTCGTCATGAACGACATATATTTTTTTAGGATTTTCCCTCACCCTCTTCTTTAGACCATATCTGAAAATCAGCCCTCTCGGTTCATCTGCATTTTCAAGTGTATAATAAATGGTTCGACTAAATTTCAATACGTTTTGATGATTTACCGACTCAAAATATGTGTAAACGGGCTTGTAAATGTGACTGCATATACCTTCGGAACTCATGTGATAGATTTACGATCGTTTTGTATTTGTGTGCAAACATATATATGCAAATATACCTTCTATTTTCTACGTATCTACGTGGGCACGTGAGCGCTGCTATTTGCTACAGGTTTAATGATACATTACGCCCATATACATACCTACGTACCACTACCTGTATCTGCTTTGTACCAGCGCTATACAGTTTTGTGCGTCACACAGTCCGCCGATACGCAACACAAAATTACCCTTTAATAACTTTAATGAATATCGGATTGCTGGTCTCCAAATTGCACAGCGACTTCTTATTCACATTAAGATCTACATAATTTCGTCCGCATCGTATCAGTATTTCCGAAAATCATTCCAATTTATCTGGGAGAAAAAAAATATAAGCATAGGGTGGATCCCACTTCCAAACAATCGCTCTGAAATGAATTATCGACGGGATTTATGGAAGTTGAAGAATTTCAGCAGCCTTGAATCAATCGGTGACTGAAGCGGAGACCTTCGAGCAAACTTAATTTCTCACAGGAATTCGTTCACTCAAATCGAATGAGATGGAACACGTGACATACAAACTTCATAGGTTTGGTCGTTAAAAATCGAATCATTAACCGGTCAACAATTTACAAAATGCCGACCGCCAGCAGGTTATCAAGCGTTACTATTTCCTGGTCTCAAGTCGATTCGAGTCCTGCACGATTACCTCATCGCAGAAACGAGAAACCGATAATAAATCAAGCATAATAATAAGCCTGCGGAACCTCTGCGTACGCACGATCGTCGGCTCGAACGTTGCTGGCGAACATTACTTAACACTTTGTACATACGTATGTACAACGTCAGTTTTTTCCTATACAACATTATTCCGTCGTTCCATCCGTCACTTGCGGTGCAGTCCCCCCTCCCATACGAATCGTGGGTACACGGTTCAGGGATGCCGACTATTCCCGTACGCCGACGATCGCGGTCAACTACGAATTACCTTTCCTCGCAGTTGCAAAGATTTATTTACGCGCGTAGTTAAGTGTCGTAGACAACCGAGTGGTTCGCAGCGTCCACCGCGAGTACATATGCCATCTCCGATTGATTTACGGTGCGGAAATCGTCTGCGGTGATCCTTTTGTTTTCGAAAAGTGTAAACAAGTTTTGCTCGATAAAAATACGATCGATGTTTTTCTCCGTCGATGATTGTGGGACAAAGGCGATTTTTTATTCAAATCAGCAGCGACGTGCGATACAATGAGGTGTTCGTGGGAAAATTTTAACTTTCTACTGTACAAGTGGTAAGAATTTACAAGAACTCCAAAGTGCGAAACGAGACTTTTCTTCGTTGGAAAACTGTAAGTGTTCGTTTTAGGGGTGTGCGAATATTCGAATTAACGAATTATTCGAATTATGCGACTAATTCAAACTATTTTATCGATTTGAACTGATTAAGTATTTATGAAATAATAAATTATTATTAATAAAAAAAATTAATCCAATAAATCCGTCTGTTGGTCAAAATAATTTCAATTGAACTCGTTCGAAAATTTACAATAAATGAGAAAAGTTTATTCTCAAAATTATTTAGACTCAAAAGAGAAAGTATATTTCAATAAATATTTTCACTAATAATGGTAATTGATTATTACAGAATTGAATTACAAGCAAAGCATTCAAATCTTGATGTTCGAATAGTAATCGTTTTTTTGAAGCTGAGAATTTTTTTAAAAGGTTCGGATCATTAAAATGGTGCAAACTGTGTGAAAAATTTTATACCCAGTTCTGTAATTATTCGTTCGATAATTCTTCATCATTTAACAAATATTCGAATAGTCGAATATTCGATTCGATTCGAGCACCATTCGCACACCCTTAGTTCATTTGTTTTATTCCTCAAATATACATCCGCATGTTGGCGATCAGCGAGCAACGAATCATAGAATTCTAGAAGAAAAAGAGAATCGGTCAAACGGCACCTTCATTGTCCAATAATTTATCAAAAACTTTCATGACGCCTAATCATGATAGAATTTGCTCAATATTGATAGAAATCGCAAAAACCGGGACTATTTTTTCTCTTCAGATAATCAATTACTGCTGCGTGATCGCACGAGACGTCTGAATTGAATAATAACAAAACAGAGAACAAAAATATCGCATCGACCGAAGGAAGAGCCGCAGCATCCCCGAAAGAATCCCATAAGCTATAAATTACTCCGAAGTTAGCCGCACGTCGGTCCGGAATGGAACGTTGGGCAGGACGTGTGGCGGTCGTGACGGGCGCGTCTTCCGGTATCGGAGCGTCGATCGCCGAATCTTTGGCTCGCGAAGGGATGATAGTCGTGGGACTGGCGAGAAGAAAAAATCGGCTCCAAGATTCAGCCGAGGCGTTGAGCATCGCGAAAGGAAAACTTTATCCCGTTCAATGTGACGTTTGCAATGAAAAGGAGATCCTGGACGCCTTCAGGTGGATCAGAGATCACTTGGGCGCCATTGACGTCCTTATCAACTGCGCGGGTGTTGCGCATTTCGCAAATGTCATCAGTAAGGAAAAATCTCCAAACTTTGAAAATTAGTTTTCAGCACTCCTAATTCAAACGTGATTTGTCGGCGAAGTAGGCTCACCGAGCATCGGTTCGTTCATTGTATAAAAACTTGTATAATTCGATTCTGGAGGTCGTTCCACGCGTGTTAACTCGGATGTTAATATACGTATAACTTTGGAGTAAAAGTTTTTTCGTCAATTTTTTTTTTTTTTTGCCTTTTTTGCTTGCATACATTCAACTGTATACTAGGGACCTATGTGCGCGCCTAAGTAAATACTGGTGAAGAATAACTTCCGCGTGGATAATTATACACCTATGTATACCTGTCTACGATTTGAGGTATATATGGTTAGATTCTTCCCATACGCGATACATTGAATACCAGACAAGTGTTTGCTGGATTTCGCAACGTGATTTTGAAATTTCAATGTATGAACGTTTCTCAGCGGTAATATTTTTAGTAAAAATTAAATAAGCGTTTCTGAGAAAATTTTCGATTTTTTTTGGGATAGGTACACAGCTTTTGTTCCGAAGGTATAGCCAGGTACTATAGACAGCCGTTTTGAATGAGATTAGTTGAGAAATTTTTGTCAAATTCTATTCGTGATTTGAGTGTAATCATCTGATATTGGCGACGCTACGTTTCATACCAGAAAGTTTGATATTGGAAAATGGAGATGAAAAAAAGACCGATTCGGAAAAATCTCTGACAAAAACTGAGGACAAGATTAGATTTTGAATTGCTTTCGGCCAATGTGATTTTTCGAATGCTTAAAATCATTTGAGTCACCAATGATGTGATTTTGTCGGTTCGAATTCGGAATCCAAAAGTTGTCGGCAAAATAAAAATCACTTAGAGAAAGGCAGTGTGTCGTTAACGCGTGTTCAGTTTCTGCTCTCGTCACAGAATCAATAAGATATAGGGAAACACGGGTCAAAATGGGGCGCCCCAAAAATTTCGTAAAAATTTGTTTGAATTGATCGAGAAGGACCTCAATCATCATTTTGGATGAGAGATTTTTTTTCTTTTTTTTCTCGTAGATTTATCAAGTACCCCATATTGCCCCGCCTTCCCCTATATCGAAGTAATCTGTGTATGTACATACAGCCTTACGCAGAAGTATCATTCACTTTATGAAATTGTCGTGAAAGAAAATGTGTTTACAGGATAAGGTAATATTGCCATCAACTTTAATGAATATTCGATTGGACCACCTTTGGCCCTTGTGACGGCAGCGATTTTTTTGCGCAAGATTATAGGACTGTGTGATACTTTTGGCCAAGGCTGTACTTTTCAACGACCATTTCTAACCTCTGTGAACCTGGCACCCATAACTTTCGGAAAAAAAGATGGAAATATACTTAAAAAATTGCAAATGGTTTGTAGTTATTTGTAGTGAAAGAACTTTCGTTTTTAGGGGACCAAAAAAAAAGTTAGCATTTTGGGCCTTTCAAAAATTGGCCGTAATTTTTTTGCTGGTAAACTGCAAACTGCGAACGAAAATTCTTCTGCTACGAACGATTCGATGTCGAATAAAACTTGTGTGGTTTTGATTGGTTGAAGTAGGGGGCGGGTTAATTTTCAACCGCCCCTTCTTTCAAAAGTAGTTCAACTACAAACGAAATTTGTTTCACTACAAACACTTGAGAACGATTTCAAAATTTTTTAGTATATTTTCATTTTTTCCTTCGAAAGTTGGTCCATTCGTAGCAATCTTCCACTTTTGTTTAGGCGGAGACACGGACGGCTTTCGTCGCATTCTAGACGTAAACGTCTTAGCTGTCGCCATATGCACGCGAGAAGCGGTCGCGAACATGCGAGCACGTCGTGTCGATGGTCACATAATCAACATAAACAGGTAAAGTTATTTACCGCTGCGAGTAATTTTCAATTCAAGACGACTCATCGAGTCTGATTATATCACAAATTGGATCCGAATATATCACTGCAATAATCTCATCGTGAGACAATATTCATTACAAAAGCCTTAGAATTTTCCGACGTCAGTCAAGTTTTTGTCATGTGTATGACATTAACTGAAACATAGATACAGTATCAAATAATATAAGTTCAATAATTTCACGAAAAAAAATTTGTATTCTACAAATTTGGCAGTCCCTTTTTTAACTGCATCATTAACCGTTGACTAGGTATATACATCTATGTATACATATATTCAGGGATAACCGCCTTGAAAATTTTTGACGTCTTATAAATGATAATCTATGCGATATGCAGAATAAAGTTACGGATCAAAGTTGTGGGAAAATTTCATTATCTACAAAAACGATTTTTCCATTTTTGTTCTAATTCCGCGCGTCTTGCTAACTGACAATGAGATTTAAATTTATGGGACACCTCATGACACTTTCCATAAAGAAAATCAGTCTGTAGAATATTGCAAAGATTTCTGCTCTGGCTCTCGGCCTAAATTCAGACCGATTGAGATGAAAATTTTGTGCCTTATTAGACAAGCTATTTGATTACTACTTTTGTTAATACTACAAAATCTTAATTTACAATGATATATATACTTATACTATAGATGCTCACACGAAATGAAGCGCAAAAAAGACCCTTTATCGCGTTCGGAAATTTTCTTTGCTTGTTTTTTTCGGATTTCAACGAGATCCTTTTCTGCTTAACTGTACTCCTCCAACTTTTCATTAACGAAAATTAGTAATTGATGTAAATATTACCCACAATGATGAATAACGAATAATTTCAAGGTAACATAATTCGTAGTATTTCTCTGACAAACAACAAAAAAAATAGAAGTCAACAATAAGCCGATCAGATAATGATAACTTCATAAAATTCAAAAATGTATATTTTACCTCTGAATAATTTTCAACGTGATAAAAAAGCTTGCTGAGGCACACGTTATACGTACGATAACATACGTCGAACTTTGGGGTTAAGGGCAAGATGAAAAAGTTAGAGGACAGGGGCCATCTTTTTAAGCTTAAAATCAATGGACAAAGTTGCAATTTAACCGCATTGGGTATTGGGGCCCAATAAATCTTCGACCATTTCAAAGGTCCTCATATTTCGGCAGTTACGGTTGGCTGAGTTAGGGGTTGTGCTCCTTTTTTTTTAGTTGAAAAATAACGTAATCTCTTGCACAGTGTTTCCGGCCATTCCATTCCGAGTGAAGTTGGGCATTTGAGTCTCTATCCGAGCAGCAAATACGCGGTGACCGCCATGACAGAGGTAGTTCGCCGAGAGTTACTTTCGGCCAAGACGAACATCAAAGTAACTGTGAGTGACATATTTCGTTCAATTACTCAGAATATCTCGTCGTCACAAACATACGTCATTTGCTGAAATGTACGGAAAATCGGAACAGCTGGATGGCGGCGCTTATCGATTGAAAATTGATAGTTGATATTATTATTTCATTTTCTAAAAAGTTCTTGGGTAATATTAATCAAAATTGTTGTAAAATCATCGTTAACGGAAAAAAAAAAAAATTTGAAACACTCAGCAACGAAGGATGAGAATAAATGTCAAGAAAAAATATTCTTATACAGGTTGGGTTATGTTTAAAGACAAATTTTACAAGTGACTTGAAAAAAATAAATTGTCAATTTTCAGACGAGGTGCCCGTTTCTGATCGATTATTTTACGATATTTCACGTTGTTGAGATCGAAATTACTTTTCAGAGTCTGAGTCCTGGACTGGTGATGGCGACGGAAATTTTGGAGGCGGCAGATTACGTTGAGAGTTATACTTCGGCTCCCGACGCTCCGTCTCTACAGGCAAAAGATATTTCCGACGCTGTTCTCTACATACTTGGCACACCACCAAACGTTCAGGTGAATTTTAGCGACAAATCTGTCGCGTGAGAAAAATAATACCCGTCATCCGATTCGCCTGATTTCTGAAATCGGTAGAAAAGGTTCACCAGAAGAACGGAAATTTTTTTTGAATTTGTTACTTTGAATTACCTAAAGTCGTCTATCACACAGGTTGTTTCAGTGCTCTTGAAGCATGTATTTGTGAGTCGTTGATTGTTTTTTTTTTTTTTTTAAAGTTCAGAAAAATTTTCTAAAAATATTCACAGGTGTTCATTGAGACGTTCGTTGTTGATAGAAAATATGACCACGTCTAATGAACTCAAATATTCCGAAACTGTCGTTAAAATCTTCGGAGATATGGGTTGGAATTGAATGGGGATACGCATGGCCAATGTATGTACGGAGAATATGGTTGAACTTGTATTTGAAAGAATATCTGATTCAATGCCCACAAATTTGTGAAAGCAACTTCAGAGGTGGGATATTATGTGGTATGGGTAGTGACGAAGTTTCAATAAAACATGATTGATCAGAACATTTGTTCAATGGGACGAGAACAAATATAGAAACGACTCGCGGCTGTAAGCAAATATTATACCGAAACTACGATGAAATCAACTAATATTGTAACATCAATTAGCATGTTCATATACCGAAGGCGATTGATTCGAGCTAACAGATATTAGTCATAAAATTTTAATTACAGATTATATAGCGATGGGTAATGAGAATTAGCAAGTTATAAAGGTTGTCAGATAGATGTGTAGGTACGCACATGAAATGTCCAAAAAATTCACAAGGCAGACTATCGGCGGCCATATTGGATTAGAAAACGAAAAATTAAAAGACTGAATCTTGTACTTTCGACTCACGATCCTCTTATGGATGAATTTTTTTGCCCGAATCAGAAAAACGATTACAAATTAATATTTACGCGAGTAATTTTATTACAGATAGTTGGTCTAATTGGAATCAGAAGTGGTTCGAAAAGTGATATAAGATATAAGTACTTCCCGGTGTAAAATTTCATGCAAAAAATACCGTCGCGAAGGATACCAAGCACAGGTTATATACACGTCTGACCTCACCATGGCATCGTCGTTTTTTGTTTTCGTTTTTTCTGATTTACGTACATCGTTTAATTTTTCAGATAACCGAGCTGACCATCCGTCCGTTGGGAGAGCGCTTTTGAATATGACCACGTGACGCCGATCTTCCAACATTTTCGGAAGTGCTGCAGCCGAACTGCGTTACGGAATGAGTGGAATTAAAAATTTATACCCTTGCGCTGTAACAACGTACTTTGCGAAAATGCGTATATTAATATTGTGCCATTGCCCAAAAAGCGAGTTGTATGTAAATTAAATAAAAAGTTGATATCGCCGCTGATGACGGGATGAAGAATTTCTCCTTGAAACAATAGACTATTAAATGTTCTTTCAATTCGTCATGACCTTAACGTTCTGCACTCTTTTGCGCTCTGCATTCATCCGAAAATCGGGAAGCAGTTTCTATTTCCGAAAGAAAAATATTTTGCGAAATATGTTGTGAGCCGGATATGATTTCTTAATATCATTTGTGCCAGATAAAGAAGGTAAGTCGAATAAAAAATCAGATTCCAGCTAACTTTTCTAATTCTAGGGTGAAACCAGGCTGTTTGGGAAAAGAATTCATTATTCCTGTTCATTCTGCAACTAACCACCTCGACCGCCTTGCGTCGCGACGCAACCTAACTTCAAAAAAATTATATTTTTCACGAAGAAATGAAACAAAAAAGTTGAACGACGCTATATTCAGTTCAAATTGACATATCCTAATTTTAATTCGAAAAAAATAGGTGCCTCAAACATATAAATAAGAATCCGTCGGAAGAGTTTATCAATGTTGAAAATTGTTGGAGTTACTTTTATTAAATTATAACGAAACATAATTATGAATTTAATGAAAAAAATATGTTTATCGGGAAAAAAAAATTCGAAAATACCCAAAATAAGGACCAAACAAATTGTAAGTCGATCAGATGGTGTATAAATAAAATAAAATCAAATAACGGGCACAGCATATAGTGTATAAAAGGACTCACTTTTATAAATAAGTGTATACAATAAAATGGAATGGAAACGAAACAGAAATTAGGACAGTGTATAAATAAAATGGTGTATCAATGAAATAGAACAGCGTGCAGGTTTAAAATAAAATCCTAAATTGGGTTGTCAGTCTCCCTGGCGTATGAACATACAGGGTAAGTCACACCAAATGTCGAAAATGGGAGGGACTTGACAGGCACGAGGTCCCGCCCCTTCAGCCAATCAACAACTGGAAGGGTTCGGTATGCGATACAATGACTTGGGATAGGTGAGAAATATCAACGACTACTCAACCAGGCTGTTAGGTATTCATTTATTTTGAGTAGTTGTTGATATTTCTCACTTATATCAAGTAATTGTATCAGGTACCGAACTCTTTCAGTTGTTAATTGGCTAAAGGAGCGGGGCCTCGTGCCTGTCAAGTCCCTCCGATTCTCGACGCTTGGAGTGACTCACCCTGTATATATATTAAATACTTGTCTTAAAATTCGCCGGTTCGTCGCGACGGCCCAGGGAGAAGAGAGCGATTTTTATTTCCCCTTCTCATACCTTTATCGTTCCTTATCCCTACTCGTTCTCTATTGTCTATCTCTATTTTTTATTTTCTTTTGCTCGTCTGTTTTCATTCTTTGTGTACGTTTATCCCGTAACAATATCATGACATAACACCAGGGACTATCAACGCGATTATGTTTGACGAATCCCTCAGCTTGTTACAGTTGTTGTACAAAAATATGCACCGCAATAATCATTCAGCGATGAAAAAAATATAAACCTTGAAGGAATTATTCGAATTATCTTTTAGAGCTCTGGTACTTTGTATGAAAAAAATGAGCATCGCGATAATCATAATTGATATAATGTAAAAATGATCCGGATCTCTTATTTTTTGGACTCTTGGATTTGGATCTTTCGAAGTGATATAAAAATATGAGCCATTTTCATTCACATAAGAAAAACCCTTCAAACTTTTCAACGATTTACAAATATTCGGAAGAAGTCGATAAGTGCTTTCTGACAACTTGGTATAGATTACAAAAGAAATCAAGCCTGCGGGTTGAGCGTTGTTAGTGGTTTCTGCACTTATCGACTACCTCAAATTTACCGACCATATCACTCCACTATCTCGCCAACGGATTGTCGAAATCCGGCAAACACGGCGGATAAGTCAGGGGTCTGATATGACGCCGAAACCAACGAACCCGCTTTGTGGTGACAAATTTTTACCCAGGGCTAACTGCTTGACCAATCTTCTTCACTAATTTTCAGCCGATGGTCGCAATTTTCACTCGTAGATCGGTCTATGTAACGTAATGTCAACCGCACAGGCTGCGGAACTGACTTACACTATATGGGTGTTAAATTCCATTGGAATTATTAACGGTTCATATTATTTCTGTTGCAATATTGCTCGTTCCTACCCGTCACGTTAGGTCCCGATTGGACGCGAATCATTTTAATAATCGATGAAGAAAAGAATTATTTCATCACAGATAAGAGTAGAAATTAACCCATATTGTTGCTCTCTAATTCTCTTTAAACTCTAGTACCGCATTTTGGACGCAATAATTTTTCTGAATTTTCAAGACTGATTCTGCAATCGTTGACTCAAGATCGGTCAACCCTGCAATCTTCAGTCAATGCTCAGAGTTGTTTTTGCGACGGCTGGTTTTTGTTAACAATTATATGATTTTTTTCTGAATGTGATCATTTCTTTCTTTTTTCTTTTTTTTTAGGTTTAAACAATTTGATTTCCTGATATGAACTCGAGGATAATTTTCTGGGGGTAGGTATAGCATGTGTTTCATATCTAACGAAATTTTTTTCAAATTTCATGGGAACGCACACACAAAACAAAAATTCATGATGCAATACAAAAATGAATTTGGTAAGCCGGTCAGAAACGCGTTTTTTTTTTTTCTTCTCTACAGTTTCTTCGATCAGAAACCGTTTTTGACAATCAGGCAAAAGCCTTAATCGTTTTAAAAACGATGAATTGCACTCACAAAATCGGCGAAAAAAGTTTCTCCTGAATATAACAGTCTTAAGATACGAAAATTTGATGATTTCCATCTTTTCCTCACTGTATTTTGCTCATATTGAGAATCGTGCTGATCGCACTGTAGAAAAACCAACGGAATCGTGCTCAGCGACCCCGAAAGCTTCGGTAGGTGACATGTGTCAACGTCGTATCAAATCTCGTTCTCGGCTTATGAATGTTTTTAAAATAATTTGATTTTACCGACGTTTCCATCTCGAAAAATGTGATCGGGTGACTTCTGAAACGTCAAATTTTTTCTATGAAATTTGGAAAGCGTTATGAGTAAACCAGATTGTGAATCGTGAGATTGTTTTACATTTCTGATCTATAATTGAACCGACGAAAGGTTGCAAAACTGTGTGGAATTTTTAATTTTTTCTCTTTCCCCTGAAACTGGGAATCTCACGTAAAACTATAGCAAGTTTTAACCGTCGATGATCCTAAACACATACCCTAGAGCGTTCCACAGAATTAAGTACAACATCGCGGGGTCAAAAACTCGAAAAGTATAATCCGCAAAAAACAGGAAAATGGACAAACTGAAAGACCAACTTCAAATCAAATATGCTTTAAGGACAAACGAAAATTTCAATTAGAAATCAGGTTGATTTTTTTTTAATTATGTGGTACGTGATTTTTGAAGAAAAAGATGAAAAATTATTTGAACGATGGCAAACAATTTTCGAAATTCAAAAAAGTGAAAGAATTTTTTTCCCGTCCGATGACTTTTACACCATTTTCTTCCTCGTGAAGCCAAAAGAAATTATAATATTAACAAACTACAAAGACTACAAAGACAAGTACTTTAATTATTTTTTTTACCCTCCTTGAATTTCTGCCAAGAACAATAGATTAGGTAAAAATAATAAAGTAGGTAATGGAAAATATATTTTTTCAACGCATTTTAGAAACAATCTGGTCACCATTCATGTTGCAGCTGCGTAGGGTTTCAGGCCGCGTGGTCGAATTCCATCCTCGACAAAGCCATCGTATTATATTCAAGGTTATAATGACTCGGGCACATTTCTCCCAAACAAAGCGATGTACGGAAAGATTTTCGAAACATTAGTTTAACAGTTCCAAGGGGGTCACAAAATAGGGTTTTCATTTTTCGGTAATAGTTTGGAAGTGGGGTCCACCCTATTTTTAACCATAAAACATTGGAAAATCAACGTTTTTTTTTTATTTTTTCTCCAAATTTGTTCACCTTTACGGTAGATTGATAAATGAGAATACTAAAATATCAATGTTTAGATTTTGTGAATAGTTTTTTTAATTTTCAAATACCAACAAATGGTATTTTTGATGTTTGTGATGAAAAATTTTATGTTCTCGTTTTCGAAAAGTTGTAAAGTATTTTTTATTTTAAAGTATATAGAAATATGAGAATATCGGTAAAAAATGATAAGACTAAAAACCTAAAAATGATTATTTTTTCGTACTTTAAAATGATGTAAAATCATTAAAATATTCATTTTTCATAGTCACAGCAGTTTTGTTTTTTTATTAATTAACCGTAAAGATGAAAAGTTTAGAGAAAAAAATCAAACAATATTAGTCTCCCACGAATACAAATAGGGTGAACCTCACTGCCAAGAATCAAAAGTAGTATGTTCCAGTTCGAGCGAAATCACTGCCGACTCAGAACTGACAACTGATCGGATGTTTGAAAAATGAGAGGCAACGGAAAATCCAAGATGGTGGTTTTTGATAAAACTTACTTTTTATGTATAATTCCGGCGAGAAGAAGTCTCGAGAAGCCTGATCCGGAGAACGGACAGGGCAATCAACAAATCCTCTACGTCCTATCCTGCGACCATGTTGATCTATATTCATTTTATGGTGCCAAAAAGTTTCTGTACTTCAGTCCATTATGCTCATTCAAATAAGAAGTACGGTTGTTGCTCTAGTTTCTTCAACCGTCCTGGATTTTGGTTCCCTCTTATTTCTTGAATATCTGGTTAGTTATCAGTACTGATTGTGAGTATCGGTAGTGTTTTTACTCGAAACTCAACGCGCTCCCATTTGAAAAAACAAAGTCGACCTTCGAGTCACCCTGATACTTCGATTTACAATCAGGAACAAAAGAGAAACAATATATCTTGCGTCGCCCTTGAAACCATCAAAATAGTTCCCGGAACGTTTAGCCATTCGTTGTTTCGTTTGGAATATAAATGCCCCACCCTGTATAAACTCCGTGAAATTCTTTATCTCTCTTCATCCATGAGACTCTGAGGTCTATGCAGATCCACAATGTATAGGGTATTCACTTTCAAGATCGCGCTGGACAGTCGGCCTTATCTGAATATTTATGTCCTTTGTGAGTCGAGCGCAGTAGTCTGCAGTGTGTCTCCGCCTGTCAAGTGGGATCGGGTCTCCTGGTATTCCGTGAATGCCAATAACCCCGGAGTATAATCTGTGAAAAATTTTGATGGTTGAAAATGGAACGCTGGGCAGGAAAGGTGAGCGTCGATTGTTATCGACAATCATTATAGTAATCATAGCGATAATTGCGGTAAATAATTTGCACAAAATCCGAGATTTCGGAGACCTTGATTTTTATTTACGGGTGATTCCGTTAAAACTGTGGTTTTTCAATCTCAAAATTCTTGTGGCTGTTCCATGCGTATACCATCGTATACTTATTTCATTCTATTGCAAAAATGAGTGTGCAGAATTACAACGTTAAAATAACGGAAATAAGAATGAAATTGAAAATTTCCCACGCTGCGGTACAGACTGCGTGTTTATCCACGGTACTGACATGAAATAAGTTTGAGTAGATATTCACCAGCAAAAACTTTTAAAGACTTTTTGTTTTTTTAGGCAATGTTGGTATGTCGCTAGCGAAAGTGATATCTTGATATCAATTGATTGAAAAATTTACAATCGGATTCAGTATGACAGTGACTCTAGTGCATTCTAGGGTTATTTATATTCATTGACAAATGAGAAAAGGACAGAGATTTTACAAAAAACAACAAAATGACATTTTTTTCACTGGTTTTAGCCCAACAAAAAAAAAATGGTTCAAATCAAAGTTTCATTACGGTCTTAGTATGCTCTACAGCTGTCCATGTGTCGAACATGTGGTTGAAATTTCATAAGGATCGGTTGAGTTTTTTCGGACAAAATTACCTCTGGGCTCCGCCTACCTGAAAATCGTATAGTTTTGAGATGAACACGTTTAACGGTTTTGAGGAAAGAACATCTTACCTGAAGTCGTAAAAGTATCTCAGGTAGTAACAGATGGTAATAGCAACGTACAGGTCACAAAATGACATAAGACAATCCGAACATTATAAAATTTAAGTACAACACTTTTGGATGTATATATGTATATATTCGAAAATAGAAAAAAAAATCCATTTTTTTTAAATTCTAAAGGAGAATAATCCCAATCGATGGACTTGGTTATGTAGGATCCTATAACCTTAGGAATTTTATAAATTGATTGATTAATCATAACTAGTCACAGCTAACAATGCTGGATATAAAGAGAAATCACAGTTGAAACGCATCAGCATGACATCATCCGTCAAGTCACTGTGAATTTGGGTGAAATGCATAAGACGCAAAAATTCATATTCCTTTTTTTATGCGCATGTCGCTAACTCTTGTGAGATAATTTTGTCAGTTGAATACCTCTGATACTTCGTTTCGCTGCTGCAGCAGTTTGTGAAAAAATGATACAAGTTTGCGTGCAGGGCGTGAATTGAGAACTAGTCTAGGCGACATGTACCATTTTGACAGATTTCTGTTCACCTTTTCCGAAAATGATGATCCAGGTGACATTCGAATCGAAATAACACCTAGAAGTTTTTTGAGAAATTCGAAAAGGCGGAACAACAAATTGCAAAAGTTATCAACAATTCAGTGAAAAAACGGACGTTTGGTTTTTCGCGAATATCTCAAAAACTATCGCAGATTTCAGAATTCGGAAAAAAGATTTTCAAAGTGTGAAAAATTTTCAACGAAAAAGTCTCACTTTCCGAAACTCCACCGCTATTATCTACAGTTATAATATCTATTTGACATATCCGTGAAAAACCAAACCCCCTTTTTTTTCCTAAATTGTTAATAACTTTTGAAATGTGTTGTTCCGCCACTCTAAATTCTTCGAAAAGTTCCTCGTCGTCATTTCGAATCGAATGACTCCTTGATCAGAAGTTTCGGAAAAGGTGAGCAGAAATTCGTAAAAATGGTACATGTTGACCAGACTATTAGAATTTCTGTTCTCCATCTCTGGTAATTATGATCCAGGTGTCATTTGATTCAAAATGACACTGAGAAACTTTTTGAAAAATTTGAAGTGGCGGACAACAAATTGCAAAAGTTATAAACAATGCAGTGAGAAGAAAGAAAGAAGCTTGGTCTTTCGCGAATATCTCAAAAACTATCGCAGATATCAGAATTCGGAAAAAAGATTTTCAAAGAGCGAAAAATTTCTAACGAAAAAGTCTTACCCCCCGAAACTCCACCGCCATTATCTATCATAATAATATCCATTCAAGATATTCGCAAAAAATTCTTTTCTTTTTTCATTTTCAATAACTTTTGCAATTTGTTCTTCCACCACTCTAAATTTCTCAAAAAGTTTTTAGTTGTCATTCCGAATCGAATGACAGCTGGATCAGAATTTTCGGAAAAGGTGAGCAGAAATTCGTAAAATAGTACATTGTTACGTCCGATCGGTTTAGTTTTGTTTGGGATGGATCTTACGTGAACAGGAGTGTGTGTGTCTCGATTTTTTGGGTCCACTTTTCACCTGGGACTCGAGACCAGTGCAAAGTTGGAAATAGCGGTGGTTAATAATAACACGGGAAATTTGAGGATGATGTTTTACTCGAAGAGGGATTTGGTTTTATATGCTTGTCTCCTGGGATCTGATTTATTGATTTGCTTATAATCGGGAAAATTAATTTAAACTCTACTGGAAATTTACTCGTAAGAATCACTTGGTTCTTGAGATAACTACGGCCGGGTTAAGCGAGTTTCTCAATAGTCGCCTGATTCATAAGGAAAATCTAGAGGAAAACGAGCAACAGCCGGTTAAAGCGTGGTCGTTTTGAGACAGACTTTTCCTTTTGAGTAATTTTGAAATTGGTAAAATTGAAGAATTAATTATTGGAAACAAGGGTGAATTTCGAATCAATACGTGGTTATATTTCCAGAATAAAATATGAAATACAAAATTTATAATATAAATATACTAACTAACAGTTGATCAGAAAACTCAAGTTAGAATCGGGAGTGATATGAATTGGGGAAGTAAGAATTTGGAATGAGACGAGTTTGTATGAAAATAACACCTTGCTCAAATTGATTTGGATTTGGAGAAGATATTGCGAACTGCACTGGTGGACTTCCGATTCAACTTTTTAGAAAACTGCACTGAAGTTAAGTTTTGGTGGATGACTCTAAAAAAGGTCAAGCACTGAATGAATGAGTGGACTGAGAATAAGTGAGTAAGTAAGTATGTAAGTATGTAAGCAAGTGTGTCATTTTTTAGTTGGGTTCCAGTTTTTATACCAAGATTTTGAGGGCGGTGTTTTGTAAATCTCTACAATTGGTTAGAATTTTCTTTTGGGGGTTCTTCCAATCGTATGTGTTATCTATTTCGTTCAAAATGTTTAAAATATCTCATTGGTTGAGTTTTTCTCCCACTTGAGCCTGGTTATGCTGGGGTAGTTTTCTGGGGTACAAACACTTGAGTTTTATGACTATCTTCGAGAAATTGTTCGGTTTTTGAAAGTTTACTATTATTTAATGAACAAACTGGATTTTTACCAACTCCGGAATGGAAAATTCTTAGTGAATTTGAATCATTGATTTCTGTTTTTGAACGAAGGTTCTATCATGTTTTTTACGGATTTTGTATTATAAGATTGAAATTTGACTGAATTCTTTTAATTTAACAAGTGTAACGAGTGTGTGATAATGTTTTATTAAAGCGGAGACGGTTTAAAATTGTTCATTAGTAAATGTTAAAAATTGGTTCTTAATAATTGAAGCAATATATGAAGCTAATGGAATATTTCGAACTCGGAGTGGTTTACAATGTGAAGAAAAGGGTCTTGGCTTGAAAATGTGTGTGTGGACCAGGGATCTGTTTAGACTATTCTAGGGTTTTACGACCGACTCTCCAGATTCCACATCTGCAAGATCTCAGGTTCAAATGGTCATCTCTGAAACCTTGGTTTAGTTAAAATCTAGGGGATATTAAAAATTTTGAATTTAGGAGTCCCGTGGGACGTAACAACATGTTGACTGAACTATTAGAATTTCTGTTCACCTTCTTTGAAAATCATAATTCAGGAGTCATTTGATTAGAAATGACCCCTAGGAACTTTTTGAGAGATTCGGAGTGGCGGAACAACAAATTGCAAAAGTTATCAACAATTCAGTGAAATAAAACACGAAGAATTGGTTCTCCGTCAATATTTCGGAAACTATCGCAGATATCAGAATTCGAAAGAAAGATTCTAAAAGAGCGGTAAATTTCCTACGAAAAAGTCTCACCTCCCGAAACTCAACCGCCATTATCTAAAATGATAATATCCATTCGAGATATTCGCGAACAACCAAACCCACTTTTTCTTCCATCATTTTTAATAACTCTTTTAATTTGTTGTTCTGCCACTACGAATTTCGCAAAAAGTTTCCCGGTGTCATTTCGGAACGAATAGATAGTTGATGAAATATTAGCATTGATAAATCTTGAAAATCAATTCTATCAAGAAACGATTCTTCGCCTCAAAATTATTGTTATTATCAATGATTAGACTGCCAGAAATTTTTTTTAAAGATCTTGTAAATAATGCATTTGTTTATAACAATTTCTCAAAAAATATTAGTGAAAAATTGAAAAAAAATTATTTTCGTGTAGAGTTTGATAGTGAGAATACGCAATAGTCATAATATTCGAGAAATAGGAATTTATTTGTTTTATTCACGATTTTAATTTTTTCATTTCTTAGATTGTTGATAAAAAAGTGGAAAATCAAAATTTTCCAACGGGGATCTTTTCTCAAGCCTTTGAAAAATAGCTCCAGGCACTGAAAAAAATCTCAGGTCTTCAGTTCAACAATTATCATGGTTTTTATATTCAGTTGTGACTTGTAAAAAAAAATTGGTCAACGATTGAAAAATTGGGGAAAATTTTTTTTTCCCACGGATTATTGTTCGTTCAAGAAACCGGAAGGTATAAAATTTTTTTCATTTATTCATTTTCATATTTGATTGGTAAAACTAATTTTTTTTGTTCAAGTTGCCGAATCGGTCGGTGCGCGCGGAACTCACTTCATCCGTTTTTAGCTCTATTTCCACCGCAAAATTGATATCATAAAAAACGGCGGTCGAGTTTCGGGAGGTGGGACTTTTTCGTGGAAAATTTCCCGCTCTTGAAGAATCTTTTCTTCGATTCTCGATATCGAACTTAGGCTGGTTCGATTCGTTTCTTCTGTCCGAACGTATCCGAGTCGAAATTTCCTCTGTCCAAACGATCCCTGGGCAGAAAATCTCTGTAGAGACGAGTTCTGTCCAAACGAATCACTTCCAAAAGAACTTGCGGCAGAAAATAAATCCTTTTCATCATAACCTACGTATCTCCCGACATAAAACAGCAAAAAGAAAGTTCACAAACTCTTCTCTAAAGAAAAAAACACATTTTTTCCGCATCTTTTCCCCATGTATTTTCACCTGACAGATTTGATTCCAAAACCGCCACATGACGTCGGTCAAATTGTGGCCGTTGGAGTTGATTTAAAATCATCTTCACCGGATGTATACAGGGTGTATAAAAATTATCACTTTACCGCGCAGTTAATTTTCTCGGCTCAAAATTTGTATTCGAAAACTTAGTCGTGACCTGGGGGAACCAGAGGTAAAAATTTCCTTATTGGCTAGAGGAAATCTACTCAAAATCTCAGATTCAAAATTCTCTGAAAAAAAATTCACCGAGTTAACAAACACCGAAAAGTAATGACCCGTGTGCACCAAATGGCCCATTCAAAACTTTTGTTCTTTTCAAAGAAAATGTTTTCACTTCAAATTTCAAATTCATGATCGATTTTCCAACTAAAAATTTTCGTAGATTTTAACCGATCTCGAGTTGTGAGAGGTGAGTCGACCTGGCAGAGCTGTGACACGTCATTTCGATACACCCTCTACATTGATGATCAAAACTATGATCATATCAATATGCAATAAGCTTATTTCTGTTAGGTTGCCGTAGTGACGGGTGCATCGTCGGGCATCGGTGCAGCCGTGGCGAAAGCTTTGGTGAAGAAAGGATTGACGGTGATCGGCCTGGCAAGACGGAAAGATCGCGTGCTTCGTTTGAATGCAGAGCTGTCCGATTGCCCCGGCACTTTATGTGCCCGTGAATGCGATCTGAGCAAGGAGGAAAATATCTTGGAAGCCTTCCGTTGGATCAAAGATGAATGGGGAGGGGTCGATGTCCTCGTCAACAACGCCGGCGTTCTTCGATTGTCAACGTTGACGGGTGAAGATCAGCTTAACTTCGATCGATATCAGTCCCTTTAGGATATTGCAATTTATTAGGTCATCGCCAGTCAAGCGATGATTGGCTCGTGGCGGATATTATGGGTTCTTTTCGATCCGGAGGGTTTCTAATCCGATTTTGTGATTCGTTAGACGGCAGTACCGACGATTGGAGGCAAACCTTGGACGTGAATGTCTTGGCAGTTTGTATCTGCGTAAGGGAGTGTCTCAAATTGATGGAGAATCGCCCGTTCGGGCACATTATCAACGTATGCAGGTGCCCGATTACTTGCGAACTGCATTATGCTTGTATTTCCTCTTCAAATCATGACGCGCTGTCCCTCCAAAGTCACCGTAAGAATGCAAGAAAAATAGGGAAAAATTGTAATAATTAAAGTTAATGTTCCTGTGATAACTTTCACTCTGTGTGATTTTGTTTAAACTTTTTATTGATCATTCATTTATTTGTTTTTTTTTTTTTTTTCTTTCTTTAACCTTCAGCGTATGGCTATACAAGCCGCATAGTAGCGAGTGTTGATATTTTCGGCATTATTTGTGGACTTATGTTATCTACGTTTGTTGTAGCGTCGCCGGCCATCGGGTACCGAACTTGATTCCATTATTCCTCAACGTCTATCCTGCGAGCAAACACGCGGTGCGTGCGATTTCAGACACTTTGAGACTCGAATGCACCCGTGATAAGAGGAAGATCAAGGTCACGGTGGGTTAATAAAAAAGAAACTAAGTTAATGTTATAAGTTTATGAACAAACGCGCATTTGGATCTCGATTCCACTTCATCGCTGGATCCGTCGTGCTGCAGCAACGGCTTAAGGTCGGAAAAAATAGATTCCAAAAATGTAAATTCTGAATTGATATGGTTAGTGTAACGGACTGGATCGTGAGCCATCGTCGGAAACAGTTTGAGAGAAGAAGTCAATGACAATCATCGTTCAGTTTGACGATCGTCATTTTTCTCCCGAACTTTTTTATCTAAATCGTCAGAATCGAATTCCAAAAGAAAAATTATATTTCAATCTTGCCTTGGCGACTTTCGCGTCAAATTTTGTGGTACGCTGGTCATTGAAAACATGTTTTCTTACCCTACAGAATCTCAGCCCGGGTACTGTGGCCACTGAAATTGTAAAAGACGCAGAAAATCTGAGCGAACGATTGAGTGCGGAGGATATCGCAGAACTTGGTCGTCACACGGTGTACCTACAGCCCCAGGATGTCGCGGACGCAGTTTCGTACGTTCTGGAAACACCTCCCCACGTTGAAATACGCGAGTTGATTATAGAGCCCTTGGGAGCGCTTTTCTGATCATCTGTAACAGACGACACTGCGTGACCCTTAGAATCCCTGTGTCACAACTTATAACCAAACACATGAGAATCGCATCTGGTATTCATCTTTCGAACCATCCGCACAATGTGAACGTAAATAAAGAAGCGTTTCTGTTTATGGTAATTGTTATCCATGACTACGACCATTTTATCGTCATCGAGAATTCATTTGTCGTGACCTTGACAAAACGGCTTTCACACATTTTCGGATTGACACGCACAGCAAATGATTTCGCTTGAAAATTAATTCCGATCGATTATCTTTGTCCTCACAATCGATTCGCGAACCCTTTTTATGTACCTTCTTTCACATTCATAGCAGAAAACCAACCACGTTATTTGAGTCAGGTCGCGATGGTTGCAATAGTCGCTGAAGTCTGTACTCGCGACTCTTTTCCGTCAGTAAGTCGCTAATCTTCCGTCAGTAAGTGTAGTGGGCCAGCTGAATAAATTATAGTTTCGTGCTACGAGATGGCGTTACTAGTTCAAACAAAGAATGAAACGAGGATAAACGGAGGGGCCGTCGCTTACCGAGCTGCCAAAAAATTTAAAAATGTTAATATTTAAAATTCTTAGGATTTGTATCTCGATTTTTTACGTAATTAGAATATCAACTGTTCAAGCTCATTAATTTCTGGTGGAGTTTATAATTTTGTGAATTTCATCGCTCGTTATAGTTTGACGTTTCCTGTGCGTTCCAGGACAATAGTTTTGCAAATTATTGAATATTCAAGATACTGGCTCACAGTTTGCAGCTGATTTGATGCAAGATTTGCTTCAATTATTGTTGACTGTCGTACCGAAGCGCATCTCGCGCGTTCTCTTCTTATTCACTGCGTTTCAGCATCGACAGGTAAATGCACTCGAAAAATTCAAAGCTACAACAGTGATGTATACGTAAGTATCTACATTGCAAAGTGTGATTTTATCAAAATGGTAAATATCGTATATACATTGAGTTTATTATTGCATCATTTTGCAGTAATTTCCTTGCTGAATTTACTTCCCAAAAGAACTATTTTCTATATTATACCACGTGATACGTACAGATATTTAGAATGATTACGACCAATATGCGCTGTGAACAATAGGTATCCGATTTTTTTGCGAACAGGAAATCGAAAAAAATGAAATATAATTTTATAATCGTCTTGAAATCACGACCATGCGCAATTTGTCTCGACGTCAGCTGCGTGAGCTTTTATTCAGGAAAAAGTGTCTCTTTTACTGATTTGATATTTTATATTCTAACAACGAAAATCTACAATCAAGAATTTGAAAAAAATTCGAAACTCACGTTCGCTCTTATTGCATTTTGCTGTTCTGCAGTTTTAGGTTTATATTGAATCTTTCCAGTTCGGTATGAATGATAACAAAATAATCGGCTTGTCTTTTTCTTTGATTGATTGAGATAATTTATTGGGGGGGGGAGGTATTCATCATCTTTGTATCTGTTAAATTTATTTCCCACTAATTTCTCAAACGACGGCTTGTAATTGAATTGTGACTGCATGAAGTTACTAATTTTCGATTAATTCATAAACGCTCGTCAATTCGATCTTCTCATCATCACGACCGATTTCTTCCGCTAAAAAGGTTTCGCATCTCGAAATGGCTCACCCACTGCAATATCTCAAACTGCATAATCCAACCGCAGTGTTTTTAATTTTTTTCTCGCTGCCGGTCAGTCCAAGGTCACCTATTCATTCATACGTCAATTAGATAAAGCCGTTTCGCACATTCGAAAAAGGATCTGGCCAAAAAAACACTTACAATTCTACGACATTTGCCAGTAATCGACAGACAAATCCTCTCTGTTTTTGATTCCGCCGTCTTTCTTAAAGTTATGAAGTTGTGAAAATTGGGGGGAGGGGGGGGGGGGGGGGGGCGGGCGTGTATAGATGTTGAATTGATCCACAAATTACTCAACTTTTTAACCTGACGTTTTGTACGTGGATCGAATTATAGTAATGCAATAATTCCTGTTGCAGTTCGTCGTTTTTCAGGAAAAGACGTGCGGACGATTCGTAACAGCTGTTCGCAATACTGACTGTTACATGTGTGTAGGTATACGCGTTGGGTTCGAATAATTAAATGCGTATATCTGGCGTTCCAATTTAGAAAATGAATCGGCATTTTCACAACTGATAATACTATACGCGGCATCGCCGACAATTAAATTGCGCCACTTTAATAACAGTCGGGCTACACTATACGATTTGCGTTACAAAACGTACGTATAATGACAAGCCGCGGTAGCTGTAGTGGGTAAAATTTTAAATGACATCTTATTATTTTGTCAATGTATACCTCCTACCCACCCATTCATTTGTTGCATAATAGAAAATTATTCATTTAATGTTTAATAAAACAGTACACAAGATTTTGCTTTGCTGTATGTAAAGATTTTGTTTTTGCTTTTGTTGGTTACTTTCCTCTTTTCATTTCTTTCATTCTTCTTAACTTTTCTCAGCTCTCCAAATTTTCAAACATTTCTTTTCAATTAGCGGAAACCAATGTGCCTAGATTCATTCCGACACTCTTCTGTTTTATTTATTTCTTTTGTTCCACTTAATACTTTCTCTTATATCGCTTACTTTTTGAAAATCATATGCGGAATCGCAAAGTTCTAATCATGACAAAGCTCTTTTTTTCATATTGTTATTTTTTTATTTATTCATAAATCGATTCGAGGATCAACTATACACTCGCCATAAAAAGATAATTTATCGCCGCATTTCCGTGTATGATACGTTCTCGTAGGGATTTATTACTTGAATTTTTTTCAACTTTTTTCAGTCATCCGAGTCACGCAATAACCGGTTTGACGTGTATTTAACAGTAAAATACTCGCAGTAATTTCGACATTCTATCATCTATCGATTAAACGTACGTAAATGGCGTTATGGGGAGAAAAAAAAAATGTCATAGGATACATTGGAATGGCAATTATTTTCGGAACTCAGAAATTCTCCGCCGCTTTCATATGGCATAAAAGTTTCGCATTTCTTTTTTCTCCTTCGTCTCGTTCCGTTTTATAGCTATTGATTCTATAAACGCTCCTATTTTTATGGGAATATTATAGTATACGCGTGGATGATTTAAGGTTTTTGTTTTTTTGTGACAAAATTCAACGAGCTTGGGAACCGGATTTCATCAGAGATTCACGAAAGGTGTTTTATAATCACTTCGTTTCGACAGTAGAGCTGTCAAACCTTGAATTTTCTCATAAATCCAGTCCATAAAAATTTACCTGTTTCTCGTTTTCTTTGAATCGTCCTGCTGGAATTCGCAATACGAGTCCTCGAATCTCATGATTCTGTTTTTTCAGATCAATTCATTTTCCACACCCTTACTATAATTGATGGGCATCATTCGTTTTATGGGTTTTTTTTTTTTTTTTCTTTTTTTCATATAATATTCGTGTAATATCACAAAGTTGGAAGTCAGATCGAATATTGCCAATTCATTGTTTAGAATTTTCCAAAGTTTGTTTCGAACTCGTCAGATGATGCAGTGATTCGGAAAGCCTGAAAATACATAACTCCATCTAAATCAGACGTAAGTTGTATGACTTCGGTCCACCATTTTGGATTTCAATAGTTTGTTATCAGGTCGACAATCGGTAACCTACCTCAAAAACTCACGGTTACGTCAAGTTTTATGCTATTAACAATTAATCAATCAATCAATTCAATCTCCCGCATCAGACGTTAGAATAATAAATAGTACCAGCGCGTGCGAATGGGTATTCAATGCACCCGCCAAGTCAGCAGCCGTTGAAATGATTTTTCGATATCCAGTATACGAAATAGCGAGGTCCAACTTAACGACATGTGCTTGCCGGAAACTCGTAGCGCTTACCACTATTTTTTGATTTCACTACAAATACTGGTGAAACGATTTCAGATTTGGTACTGGGCAACGTATTCTTACATTTGCAATGTTTTTGTCTCAATCAAATTTTCTTGACAGAAGTACACTCCATTGGAAAGACACGGTGTATCGCAATATCGTATGTTTAAGGATATATATTTATGGTTCAAATGAAGAATTTTTCACGTTTCAGAATCTTCCGTTTTTAGAGTCGGATCGACGGACAGACCGACATTTTCTCTAAATTTGCCGTTTAGTCCGAAATCGTGAATATTCACCGGAATTGGAAGAAGTAATTTCCGACCAAAAGTAATATCTTATGTCAGAAAAAGTAGAAAAAAAACCCAGTGATTCTGAATGACTCACATTTTATTTGTCGGTGTGTTTTTTCAAGCAGTCGGGAAACTCCGACGACATTTGAGATGAATATTTTTTTCCCCACGTACAAATCGAAGTCAAACAACCGCCTGATGAATTTCGAAACTATTCACTATAAAATGTATATTATTTGCTCTACTATCGTTCGTGACGTATCTGAAGCTTGCTGTATTACTCTCTGTCGTACATATATAATGTATAACTCTTATTTGCGAGGAAGGTTCGTGTCTCCTATTTACTCAACCCCCCGATCGGAGATTCTTCTATTTGATCGATGCTCGTCCATTCAACTTTCAATTCCAGTTTGCAAACGGTTATATCGCTGGATAGGTATACAGAGGAATGTATAGGTTACTTCATCAGCCGAGGCATTTCATCTTTGCCCAGTTTTCACGTTCAGAATTTGCTGTACGTAAGTTTTATAGTTTATTCAAAGATCTTTTGAATCTTCAGCTTCCAAATTCAGATATATTCAAGGTTGCATGTCCGGAGTAACAGATATTGATAGCACTTATGCCAGTTCGATTTAACAATGTCTCATTGTTTCAACACAGGCTACAATATAACGTTGTGAATTTGGAAATACATTGCCGTGGAGTATCTAATTCAAAATTCTTTCGTAGTTTTCATGTGTTTCTTTTTACCTTTGGAATCTCCGACTCTCTTGGCCAAAACTTCCAAATTAATCTCGATCCGGTAAAATTTGGGGAACTTGAAACAAACTCTGCAACGTCTTTGACGAAATTTTTTCTCCGTTTTAGAACAGTAACAACGCTGTAGATTAGCATTATCGATAATGCACGCATCACGACGTCAGGAAACCGGGGTACTCTTCTTTCTGTTTATGATGTTTTTTCTAACTTCTTCAATCAGATCGAAATCAAACGTTTTCGAAGGATCTAACAATGAAGACAAAATGGTTTGCAGTGCTAAATTTAAGCTAAAAGAAATTTTTCGTTAAATCTGAAGCGGACTTTCGTCAAGTATTATCTTATAAATATTCAGGCTGATCTGTCATATAATTAGATGAATAAATTAATAAAACTTTGTGTCGGTAAATTCATCAATTTTTCAATAAACGAATCAAAATGAAGGATGGTAAATTACCGGGAATACGGGACACAAGTCTGTTGTGAAAAGATGAACTGGAAGTCGTTTTTTTCCTTAAAAGCCACCGATAAAGTTGGAGGACAAAAAAAGTGAGACACGTTCGACGCCTTGGATATAGGACTTCGACGTCATGAATTTGCAATTAACGTTAATGGGAGTTGACAACGAGGGTTGCGCGATAACAACAACTTTTCTAGCGTTCGCTAGCTTTTGGAGAACTTAGGATCGGTGTTTGCCACAGATATACGTAACTTTTATCCAAGGAGTATCTTCCAATTTGTAAATCTTTCCCATTTCTCTCACGTTTCGTCTGCACGTCCTCTTGGAACGCGTTCTCTCGTGAGAAAATGCGGTAATCTAGTTCTGCGCTGTACTCGTATACGTGCCTCCTTCGAACTTGTTTCTACCAGCTTCTTACTTCCATTTTCTTTGGCTGACACCTTGATTTCTCCTGTTTTCTTGATTTATCTGATCCGAATATTGGAATAACAAGATCAGATGTGATTCATGTTTGAATTGCAAATTTTAGGCAATTGGATACTCATGATAATCGACGAACTATTTATACTGAAAGTTGATCATCGTGAAATTCGTATGAAATTCACATTGGAGAACATGAAACGAAAACAACAGACGGCAAACTTATTGACAAGTTGAAGTGTTAGCGGCTTTTTCGATAGGGCTAAAAATCGACAGATTTTGTACTGAAAAAGTACCTCGGCAACCGTTAAATAGGAAGTGCACTCTTAGTCAGGTGAAGTATGCTGCATAACATAACGCGACGAAGGTATTGATGGCGGCTCGCAATTCGCCATAACCTAAATCGATCGAAACTAATTTTCTCGAACTATTTTAAAACTGAATAATTAGGCAGCATCTTATTACTTCCGTATCTGGATCCTTCAAACTGCTTATCTCGCGGTAGAATATATTCCCTTAACGTTCTCAAATAAGAACAATAAACTATGGATTGGCTTACATATTATACGTGGACAGAATACACGGTGATGGTGAAAGGGAATGTCGATTATTGTTGCACTGATTTTGTGGACATTCGAAGAGCCGGTATACTAGATACAAATTACCTCGCTCCTGACATTTCGCGGATATCGTAATTACATTGCGCCCAATAACCCTGCCTGCTATATGAAAGAATTACTTCTAGAAGAACGCTCTCGATCATCAACTTTTTTCAGCAAGGGTCATCGCGAAAGTCTGACAATTTCTCCGACAAGTCACACAGTTGTGATCGAGGATCACGAATTGAGATAGTCCGAACGTGAGTTCCGTTGTAAACGAAATCGAATGAAATTCATCATGTAATAAAATGATCGTGTTTTCGACAACTCGTTCGAAGCAATTAAACTAAGTTCAGTATCAATCTCTGGTTTACGTGCAGAAGAGAGAAACCTTCATCAAATTATAGCTTCGAAAGAGTCTTCGCGTAATTTGATGGACTTTTGAAAAATCATGGAGGAAATAATTGAACTGTTATACGTTTCCACATGTGGCTCATGGTTTTGTAGCCCAGAAAAATTTAGATCCAAATCGATCACCTTTCCGTCGACCTTCAGAAAAGGTTAAATTTGATTTTTTCCTCACATAGATGATACTTCATACCGTCCTGCTTTCTTTGAGATTATCGGTGGGACGATGATAATAGATGTCAAAAACGTGACGTAACATTTACGCCTGCTGGGCACCGAGGAAACAATTTCTTTTATGTTGGCGTCCGTTCACCTTCATTCAGATCGTACGGCTGACGCTGATAACATTTCTAGGCCTTGGTCGTTCCGATCTACTTTCGATACATTTCTGCCTGCCGACATTTCGCATGGCGATAGCGACCCTTGTCCGAAACACCAAGAGAAACGAACGAAGAATTTCGAGAGCAATAATTAATTGCGCCCACACTATACTGCCTCTGGATATAGGTGAGCTGAACGGACTCATTGTTTGGTGATTTTTTTTTTTCTGAGTCGGAATATTATTTTCTAAAACTTTTCGAAAGTTGAGAGGAAAATTCACGACGAGACGGTTCTCTAACATTAATAACTCAAATTCTTGAGGTGTTTTTTTTCGAATTTCGCGTGTAAAATATTTAAAAAAAAAATGGAATCACCAACTGCTACAATTATCCGAGCTATTCGCTGATCTTTTCATCATCAGCAGAAAAGGGAAGAAGATCGGCGAAAAAATATAATCGAACAAAACGTAACCTGATTCTGAAAGCGTCCCTTTCTTTGATTTTATCAAACTTCTCACTTACCTCCCAGACATGCGCACTTATTTCCGAGTTTTCGTTGTTTCTTTATCGCACCTATTCATTCGAGAAAGAAACAACGAAAACTCGCGACGCTGGCTGCGCATTTTAGAACATACCCTAAGTAAAAGGGTTTGATGAGGGTGCGAGTGGAATATAGTGGGTCTCGGGTATTTTTCCCGGTGGCATTCATTTGCGGTGGCATTCTTTTCTGGTTACGTGTTTTTTTTTTTTCTCCTCACCAGTAGCACATTTTTGCCGCCTCTATTTTTTTCGCAGGTTTTGTTTTTTCTCGGTTCGTTCAGCTCATATTCACGGAGCTTTCTTCCTCACAATTTGCGGTCAGAATAAGGGAATAAAAGAATTAAGGCCACTATTTCGGATCGGTGAATACATCGTTCTTCAAACAATTTTATCAGAGCCAACCTAACCTAAAAGTACCTGCATTTATTATTGCAAAAAACGATCAGCTGATTCGAACATCGAAAAGTTAGAGGTTAAGATTTAATAACTCGATCGTTTCCTTTTACAGCGCAATCTTCGTATCATCTCGAAATGTTTTTCCGTTAGATAAAAAATTGACGTGAAGTCTGAAGCCCTCGTCGATGTATACACGGATCCGATTCAATACCTGTTTTCCTGCTTATCGAAGCGTAGACTGAGATAATTTGAAAGGTTCGCTTCCAATCTATACCTTTTGAAATGGCGAGAACGGATGTCTGGGTATTAAATTCGAACCTCATACGGATGACACGCGTTCCCTTATCAGATTACGCGCTTCATAGGATCAAATTTCTGCAGCAGGAACTGGGAGACCGTATTGAAATAAATTGCAACAATCCGAAGCTCGCATAATTCCTCGGCTTCCGATCGCTCGGCTAATCAATGATCATTAGCGTCCCGGTCGACGCCGAGTGGCAGCATTTATTCGGGTACACATCGAATGTGGGTCGTGGGTGCCAAATCTGGGATGCCAGCCGTTGGAACTTTCTCTGTACGGAGAATCATCTCCACATCGCAATAAATATAATAATGCAAGAATGATCCATCGCCGTGGCGGGTGCACCAGAAGAGAGCTCTACACTTTCTACCGTATCAATAAAACAATCATAATCAAATCGAATGAGACAAACTTGACGTAATATGCCCTCGGTCTCAAACTACACGGATAAAGGGCATTGGGATTTGGCGACCGTGTGATTTTGTCGGCTTCGATTCTCATTGGAATGCCGTGCCACCTGAAATGCATTTTGGCCCGTTATCTTGCAAAGTGGAATCGGTTCTTGAAAAATGAAGGCAATCCTGAAAAACCTCATCAAATCGTTCAAATGAAAGGTCGAGATTTTCTTAACTGATCCTTATGAATTTAACCTCCAAGAGGTTAGAATTTCCGAGAATCGTTCCGAAAAGTTAACGATTTTTTTATCGGTTTCAACGATCACTTGTTGAGGCAAGAATGATTTCGAAGCGGTCACAGTTGTTTCTCTATTAGTTTGTTCAAAATTTTGGCACGCTAAGAAGTTCTGGTCAACGGAGTCCTACGGAACTTCCGAAGTCTTCGAACTTCTTCGCATGCCGGGGAGACCGGGAAATACCTTGTGCGAAAGTTTCGCATTTCAAGCGCATCGGATCGAATGTCTCATACCTTCGTTTTCACGTAGATCAGATTCTTCGATATTTCCCATCACTTATACTGTATAGACCGTGATGTGCGAATGCGGTGGCTTTTTCTCTCATCGCCCCATAAGCGAATCACCAATAATTTCATTGCTGACAAGTGCTTCTTCCGTCCATTGATATTCTTAAATTAGAAGTGAAAAAAAAAAAAAAAAATGAACGATTGATTTCGGACAGTAAAAAACAAAGGAAAAATTAACGGAGCGGATAGCTTTTGGCGAATCATGTAGTTGAATTTGCATACTGGCTTCTACGTTTTACTTCCATGTTGACTTTTTCCATAAATCTTTCCGCCCACCTTTGAGAGATTCTCTGCAAGGCTCGAGCCGTTAATACCGCAGAGCGTAATATTGAACCATCAATGACCACCAGTAGCTCCCGCCGCTCGCGTATGGTTAGTATAATTCCGATGAGCGCGAACAGCGATGGATTGATCTTTCCGAGGTTGATGCTAAGGTCATCGACCCCGCGGTACGTGTAATTTGATACCGTGGCTTTCAATCCTACAAGGCAGGTGAGTACAAACACGATTCAAATTATCAGCGTCAATATCTTGTTCGGTGTAATCCGTGTTTGACTTTCTTCGTAGTTCCGAATTTGATACGGTAAAGTGTAAAGGTCATACGAATCAGCATGAATTGGAATTCGTGGAATGGAATATGGAAATACCGCCGATAGATATTTGGATTACATCTCAATATACTTGGGTGCCACGTTCGATTTCAAGGTCATGTGTCATTTATATTATGACGTTTCACGACTCTATAAACTTTATTTTCACCTATCGCAGCGCTTAGCTTTGTTTTCCATGATGAATAATTCACTCCTTCCTCCATCGAAGAAAAATCACACCAAGCAAAAAAATGATGAAAGATTCGAACTGTCAACAGAAAGTTGGGTTAGGTTAGTTTTTTCTGTGTTTTAGGATAAGACTTCGGCGTACATTTTTTTTTTGGGTAATGGACAATCTATGGATAATTTTGTCTATAGTTTTCCGTCACTACTGTAGAGCGACTTTACTTACAGGGTGAACCTATAAAACTGAAGATCTTCCATAATTAACGCATGTCTGGAAAAATAATTTTCTCTTGCGGTTGTATTTTATCGTACATTTTAATTGATGTACACCTTGGGGAGCTGAGTATTTCAACGCAATAATTAGGTTAAAAATCGTCAGTACTTGTTATCTGTTTAATCAGACCTTTCTCTGGCCTCCGGAAACCGGACGATAATCTTCGGTGAAAGAACGAAACTCTTGCAAACCTTTCTCCACAGCTGCATGTACAGCCTTGTAAGTGCGATAAATTTAAAACCAGAAGTAAACCGGAGAATCGACCGTCCCGTCTTGCTCCACATACAGTGCAGTACGCGAATCCTATAGTAGCCTGCCACAGATACACCGAACACTTTTTCGGTTCAAGGCCGAAATTTTTATTAGAGTCAGTTCATCGTCAATTTTGAGCACAAATCGTGAAGTTTGTAAAATCAACCACTTCAATCAGGTTTACCTTTCATCATACATTTAACATTTCATGAATATTTTCAGGATATTATAGGACAGTAGCCGTTCTAGTAAACGGTTTTATAGTTCTGGCCGGCCTTTTGATGCGGAGATTATGGAAAATGCTCGAACAGGACCGAAGGATAAACAATTTATTTATTGCGCCAGCAAGGTGTTCCCGATGTTTTAACACATTGCCCAACTCGATGGGAAGATGTATCTAATTAGGGTAATTTTGTGCGTTGATTGATGGACGAGGTAACCTGCAAATTTCATCACGGTACAGCTACAGCTCATCTTCGCTTTGACCTTCGGGCAGGTAACGGACAAACTGTGATTTTCAAAATTGCCCTGGCAGAATTCTGAACTGAGAACAGTAAGGTCATGTCTCCAAAAAATCATCAGACTTAACAATGACGATAATTAAAAAACTCATTGTCAAAGTAGCAAGAATCTAATAGTGATTAAAAAACGGCCGAAATCGAAACTCATTGTTATCTACGGCCAATACTTGCGACGCCATTTTCGCGAGCCACGATTCGTTTCTGGAAAGCAGTTGACGTAATCGCGGACAGGATATGAATATTGACTCGCAGGGACCCAACTGGGGATTTCTGATCAGTACAGTGCAAGTTTATTTTTAACGGGTAGGTATGTACAGAATATCAAACAATTACAATAAGTGAGAGTTTGAAACAGGGACACCCGTTGTATAGGTTAAAGCCTCGGTGAATGAATGTTATGCCCATTAGCATGATTCATATTTTATGACGTATGCTATACATGTATATAATTTCGCCGATCCAGTTTCGGTAACCATTACGACATCCGAATATCGTCATAGAGATTTTTATTGCTCGATAACGGATTGCCAGCGTCTCATCGAGCCTGCTTTTTTCAGCCCAAGGCAAGAAACTGTTGTTAAAAATTGTACGGTATACGTATATATGTATAAAACCATAAACTACCCACACTTGTACGTAGATATATTTATATATAGGGTGAGTCATTCCAAACCCCGGGGACAGGAGGTCACTCGTGCGATTTTCTTGCCCAGTTAACGCGCCGCACTACAGAAAAATTGAAAGAATGAGAAAAGTCGACTCATGACAAGATATGCTCAACAAACGAGGAATTCGAGTCGGGGTCCCCCCATTTATTCACCCTGTGTATACATAACGCAGGTATACGTGCTATGATTGTTATATCAAATGCGTCCCGTAGATTTAGGTTTAAGATTGTTACTCATATACCCAACTTCGATTTGCACGCCCACTCATAGCCGTAAAACACCGACGTCAAATATGAGCAAAATTTATGTGATCCTTCTTGCGTCGTTGCTACAGATTTCAGCGTTTTCAGCGGTAGTGATATCTTTCCGAGGTTATAGTAGGCGATTCATCCGTACAGAAAATATTATCAGGTAAAATAAATTGAGAAGTTTGCGTGAGATTGAAATTCTGAAAATCAGGCCACCGTTGTGTATGAGCCGGAATATATTGTTGCGTTATTTTCCATCGAACTTTTGCATTTCGATTTTTTTCTGTTTTCTATGAATAACGTATTTTTGTACTGCTTTGAAATTTCAATTTTCAGAGTGACTGACACACACTCTAAAAAATTGTCGACGCTATTGAGAAAAATCGGTTCCAACAAAATAATAGTTTTGTCAAAGTGTTATTAAAAAATGAGAAAAATGAGAATGAATTATTTTGAAAATTGGGACCATTTATTCTTTGCGATCTATGTGCGATGGAGGGTGGCCAAAAAGCAACGAATATTTTTTTTTTGCCGCAATCAAATTGGGTTAAAAAATTTTTCTTGCGCTGATCTTTGAAGAGGGCCCTCGACACATGTTAAACTGATAAATATTTTATAGGTGACACAGAACAGAAAAATATTCGTTTTTTTTCGGGCTACCTGAATATATTTATGTACTTTTTTTCTAGGAATTTTCAGAATCCTTCAGATTCTACGTGATCAAAATGAAAGTGGGCCAATTTTTTTGGTAGAAATCACAACTATTCTGGGTTTGAAATTATTGATACATTTGAAGCATTATTTTCCCAATAAACGAGAGGTGAAACATTTCCGAACAATTCTAATATGATATTCCAATTCATCCCAAGAGATATCTAGCACCGAACACCAGAAGGGTGTAACCCTAATCTTTCCTCCTTTCGATCAATTTTCCGACATAAAGGCGAATACAACCTAAGTTAGCAAAAAAATTGAAATCATCAAATAGTGATCTTAAAAAAAATGTCTTTACATTATTCCGATTTGTATTTTTTTTTTGCGGTGCTGCAGGTTTTTTCGATATAACCGAAGTATGAAGAATCCGAATTACAGGAAATTACGTGAAACTATCTTCAATTGAACAATAGGAACCTTGATGATTTTTCATTGAGCCTTTTTGTTCTGTTGTTAGCGCTTAATTGTTGTGATCTTTCTACTCGTTGTCAATGCAGTAAGCACTATAATTGTTGGAAAAGTTCAGGATGTTGGAAAGCCAACAATATCTCCCTATACAATAGGATCGTAAAATTTGTCCGTTTACCTGGAAGTGGGTTCCGAAAGAGCATTGAGGGGTAGTCATTCCCTCCGATGTCACTTTTTGGAGAGAACACCAAAACACGTCTCTTCCAGTTTGTCGTTGCTAATGATACGCATTTTCCTTAGATTCTTGAATTTGAAAGAGCCATTTGATTACAATTTGCTTTTGGAGTCGAGCATACAATGTGTTTCGTTTCTGACGACAAGCAGATATTTCCAAAAACTTGCGATGTCGGAAATAATGTCATTGTGCAAGAAACAGTGTATTCGGCCGGTTTCAGTCCCAACTCTGAAGGTTAGTTTCACCCGCTCAAAGTCCTTTCTACAAATAAAAAAAAAAAAATGTGTGTCGCTTAGTCGTTGGTTCTTCCGAATCGGTTCATCGCTGGAACAATATTTTCGGTACAAATGAACGAATGTCAAAAAGGTGAATTTTCGACCCACCCTAAGCTCCGCTGCGGCGCATTTCAATTATAAACGTCGCCTGCTAATCTCACATCGTAACGCCGCGCGCACTGGTGATAACATTTCCACCATGTACACCAATTTGCATTTTTTTGTCATAAAAGATGAACAGAAAAAAGCGACACGACTGCCAGATATTATCACGGCTTGTCTAATGACGTCTGTCTGCCGTAACCTAAATTTATGATTTCAGACATTCTTTGAGCCCATTGTTATCCAAAATCATCGAGGCGCTCTGATTCTAATTCACAGTAATTTTATGACTACTTGCAATAATTCCATCGGCAAAACTTCCATCTGATCAGATATGTATATGTGTAGGTCAGGTAAGGTAGACCCAGAAGAACTGCCGAGGTAACTGAAACGCTAAAATTCATGGTGATCGGTAAAAAATACTCGTGAGTACGATTCAGGCCGAGGTTAAATCTTTTATGACATCTATAAAATTCTCACGCATCAAAGCGGATTGAGATGTTTATTGCAAACGATACGCTCGTCAGTTGAGTCAAATACGGTTACGTATGCATTGTTTTTGCCACTTGGTAATCGTATATAACAAGAACGTGTTAATTGATGCTAAGCACGTTCGATTATCACGACTCGACATTGCAGCACCTAAATATCCGAGCGTAATCGAGTTGAGTAAATTTCCTCCGCCGTAACTCAAGTCTACACAAGGTAGCTGGTTTTAGGCGAAACGCTGCAATATCTAGAAAACTTCGAGCGGCACAACCGAATTCTTATAGCAGTTTTGCTAGTTATTTTTTTATTTGCCGTTGGTTTTCATGCCTCTCATAATTTTCTCAATAATTGAAGATGCTTTCTTCTGAATAACTGATTTTTGAGTTACCAGAGCCTTTCTCTGCTCGCCTTTTATAGGCCAAATTTCCACCTGTTTCTCCCTTATTTTTGTCACCGCACACGCATGTTCGTCTCTTCAAGTTCATTACACACCGGTGTCAACAGAAACGCTCAATTTCCGGCACACCGGTTGACGCACGATATTAGTTGCTATTATTTCATTTGTATTGATTGTTCTTTCGATATTTTCTTATGTTTTCTATTTTTATGATCTTCTCAAGGTGATCGCCGATAGTTGGACATAAAGTACCCCCTGAAAATACTGGCAAGTATTTCGCATCTATTATAATCGAATAAAATCGAAAACGATCGTTTTGTTTCATGCCCTATCACTATTTTGTGGCGAACAACTAAGTTAAATAGACATAAATTCCATATTCGGAAAAAAATTGGCAATTATTCTGGTCATGAGAAGTAACACGGAAATTTGTAGCGTTTCGACCCTATTCTGTGATCGTACTACGAAGGCGACATTTCCACGAGATAAAACGATTGTCGCCTGACACGACGACAGTTCCCAAAATTTTCTCAAAAGTTACTGAGATAACACTTTTTTTTTGCTTAAAACCAGCCACACCCTGTATTTAAATGCTTTGTAAAAATAAATTGTGTGTCGACAATTTAGCGCACGTAATTTTCCGACCGGAGATCGGTGAAGATCCGTAAGAATATAACCTCGAAAACTTCACTTTGGTCTGGTTAGGACTCAAGGTCAAAAATATTGGCTCAAGAAGCCCTGGCTACAAAAATTGGGTGATAAAGGTTCGGTCGCGGCCACGTGCCAGCAGCTGGTATTTTTTCGGTCTCAAACGGTGAATTTGTTTCAGCCAGAGAAAAGTTTCCTATCGTGATTTCAAGGTTAGAAATTCATCACGCCGATACGTCCTACCGCGGCGTTGAGCCAAATTTGTGATTGAAGGAGTATAATGTTTTTTAAAATATGAAAAAATGTTCTCTCGACGAAACAGCGCAAATTATTCGGTAGCATCCGGTGCGCGTTCTCCCTTATTATTCAGTGTGTCTCTCGACATTTGTGTTCTCAATTCTTTTTTTTTTTCACCGCTCCCCTGAATTATATTTATTAGCGTCTTTATTTAGATTTTTCTCCGTTTACGTTGACTCACCCCATCTCAGCTCCATCACACAACGCATGGTTACACCTCGGTATAATGTACTTTCAAGTAGAATTAGCGCCACGCAAAAAATATAACGTTTATTCCATTCTCTTTATTCTACACGCCACGCCACACGGATGTCCTCAGTTTCCAAGATTCAAGTCTATCTAGATGTGAGATTAATCGAGGCTCTGAAACTTTATCTATAATTACGTCGATTCCAAGACTCAAATGGCGCAAGGGAAGACGGTTTATTTTCTAGGAAAGAAACCTCGCGATGACCATGAGATTTCCGAGAGATTTTTTGTTCCACTTTTTTGGTTTTTTCACGAACCGATCAAACTGACTTTATTCGCTGACTCATTCGACTTGTCACGGTTCGATTATAGAACCGAAAGAAAGCATGAGTTGAAAAATCTGCTCTTGACTGTCACCCGCCGTATGATCACGGGAAATTTTTTTCGTTTGCCAAGTTCAAAGTTCACGAATGCCTGAAAAAAATTAATTCGTTCGTCGGCGCAGAGAACAGCCAAACTTTTGATGTTCAACTGATTGTATTTTGCGCGCGACGAAACTATTTTTGGAAATAAAAATCGTGGACTGATTTTTCTTGAAAAAATGTCAAACATTGTAACTAAGGCAAGAGTTGATAATACCGGGATCTGGATGTATAAAAAGACGTTTGAGCTGAATCGGTGAAAGTTTAGTGGTCTCTTTTCATTTATCATGACGAAATGCCAGCAACGAGTTATGTCACCAATTATACACTCGTTCGTTTTGAATTGTGGTTGACGCTCAACGCCCCCGTGGCGAACGCAATGAATGTGCAGCTTTAAAATGCCATTCTTCACTCAAACTGATATTTATCATGAACTCAATCGTTTCATGAGTTATACACGGTGTGCGGTGTACTGTTCATCCATCTTCGAAATCCCGACAATTTTGCACCAGTCAGTTAGGTTAGGTGATCGCAAAATGCATCGTCGATGTGATAAATTGAAAAACGAGCTCAAGAAATTCATAAGTTTTTATTATTTCAAGAAAAAACATTCGAATCATGTGTCGCTTCTGATGTGGGACTTCCGGAAAATTCTTATAAAAATCATTTGTACACTTTTCATACAAAATTTTGTCCGTACGTGATCGAAAAATTTCACAGTGTATGACGTCGATTCGATCGAAGAAAAAAATCTCAATAAAATAGGTCAAGTTGTCACGATAAATCAGAAAAAGATGGCGATGGACTCCAAACGGCTCTGGGTGGGGGAAAATGACTCTATAAAACCGGAAGGAATTCTTTTGTCGTAGGTATCAAAGCAGCGCTGTCCAAAAATGAGACTCCGTTGAATCTCGGAAATTGCTTTCTAGAATATTATGTCGTAACTGAAAGTGAGGAGGCGGAAAACCTAACCCAAATCCGCGTGCTTGTGATTACTTGTGGGATCATATTTGAGCAGGGTGGTAAAAATAATCTGCCAAAAATCATGACTCAAGCTTGGCACTTTTGAAGACTAATTTTTGTCACCTAAAATATTATAAAAAAAAGTGAAGATGATTTCTGAGAAGAAAAGTTTTAGAAACCTCAGACAAAATCATGATTCGCCCGTTATTCACAGTTTTTTGTCCAAGACTGCACTCTCTGGAAATGTAATAATTTTCGTTCGGAATTCGAAAAGTCAACAAAATGTTCAGAGCGAAGCGTCTTGACGGTCCAAGTAGTGCGAATCTTGCAGATTCCGCGCATTTTCCTTTAGTGGAATTCACTTTTCCGATAGAAAATAAGCGAGGGATGTCGGTTATGGAGGGGCTTGGGATTGGGTCGACTTAGGTTAGGTCGGTTTACTTTTCCCTAGTTTTCCGTATTAGCTCAATTCTTTTATTAGCAGCAAAGCCAAATGAATCTGGTTCGTTATTGAGCAAAGAAAGGACACAAAACTACTTAAGGTTGGAGACGTTGTGCTTCCTGAATCGAGAAAGTGTTTCAGAAAAGTCATGAAAATTTGTACACGGCTAGTGCAAAGAACTTTCCTTGGTTATATGATTTAAAGATTCAAGCTTTGGCAAAAAAATTTCAACGATCGAAAAACAATTTTCATTAAAAAAAAAAAAAATTAGCAGTATCGCACTGACGCAAGATTCGTAATTGAAGACATTCAGAATTTTGTGAAAGACCCGTTCTTTCTTGGATTTTCATCCGCTGTGTGCGTTTTTCATTAAGAATACTGAATTCGTAACCCCGAGCGTCAGTGTCGTTATAGCCTCCTTCGCAGGCTTATGTTTTATTCAGTACAAACAAATATTATCGATACCGTAATGAAAAACAAAAACCGATCAATAATCGACCGGGAATAGGATACCATCGATCATCGAAGTAAATATTCTGACCTGATCTCAAGTTTATGATCAAAATTAAAATTAGAATCATCAAAATCATGTTTCAATGGAAATAGACTCTTTGATGGGGAACAGGCGAACCACTACCACACGCTACTCGGTCCTCTTGGACCTCTTCGTATATTAGCCACGCCGTCTGAATTCGGATCCATGTTCTCCAGCACGTACACACTCGTGTGAGCAGTTGAAGTACAGTCTAAACATAGCCAGTGGTGTAACCAAAGGCGAAACCATCGTCACGATTTCCGGCGGTGATTTCAATTATTTGAAGTTTTCTGTAGCATTTCAATGTTTTCAGTGATTCCTTTTGATGCTTTTCGAACACTCTGATTTTCTAATGTTCTCATCTTAAAAGAATGCTATAGTCCTGTTTTACCGCTGAAAATATCTATTATCACCTGTGACTCCTAAGCGGCTGAATGATACGTACCTATTTTTCTTTGGATGGTGGAAACGATCTTGATCGACACCTGAAAATTACCAAAATAGAATAAACTCGATTAGTGAGGTAGATTTTAGTTACTTAATTTAGTTACATTTTGAGTAGTATCCAACCCAACTTATTTTTTTCGCGTCAAATAATGGGCTAGCGTTCTAATACCGAAAAAACTGAAAGAATCATGTATCGCTTTGTTTCGTACAATAGTTACGTTGATTCATCCAAAATGATTGCCAAACGACCGTGACAGCAAATTCTCTTCAGGGAATATTAGAGTCCGACCGTTTTGAAAATACGATTTATATGGTTTCTTTGAAGAGTATCGCGTTCAGTTTTTGCCAAAAAATGAAGCTGGTGCGCCGCGAGTTTCACGTGTTATATGAATGAGAATTTCAAAAAGTTGATCACCGAATCTGAAGGTCTAGGAAATTTCGATGGGTTTTCAATATCTGCTGATGGAATTGGGAAGAATAAGCCGTTATCGAACTACAGATGAAGGTATTCTCTCTAAATCCGATGCGGTAATACAGAAAACTCAAGTCAAATATAAGTTTTAATGCAATATCCGATATTCCGTAACCGTAATTTGATTGCCTTGTCTTCGCGCAGATGTAATAAAACGCCACGATTGCTGCTCCATTTTATTACAGGGGTTATATTGGTACTTCTAATTGAGCAATTTTACACGTCGGAGCGACGATTGATTCGTATCTTCTGATTATTGACTCTCGTGGGTCAAATTGCCGGCAATTAGAATTTGGGAGTCCATTCACTCGTCGCTTCTGGCCACCTTGTGGGTACAGCACTCTCCGATCCGTACCTCTCACTAATTTACAATGTGAATATAGTGCGCGTAATGGGTACTGCTGAGAGTAATTAGCGGATTCTAAACGTGATGAATAAAATCACCAAATTCTATTGGTCTGTTGGAAAGGAAGCTCAATGATCGTACAGCCATTCGCGAACATCACGTTGATTGCAAATATAGAGTGTGAAGTTTGCTCAATCGATTTTTTACAACATAGAATTTTCGAAAGTACAGTGCTGTGGATCGATAGTGTAACGAACATCGAAATTCGCGACGAAAAAAGAATGAAAAATTAGACCATCGCAGAATTGTGTTCTCGGGAAGTCGAAGGAATCGCAGGCATGTTGGTCTACAAATTTCTGAAAATTGCACTAAATGTCTAAAAAGTTTATGTGCGTATGGAAAACGCAAAATTTTCAGGTTAAAACCGTCAAAGATCCCGGAGTCGTGATTCGAAAAATGAACGTTTCCATATCCTGACATTAGCAGCTTCCGAGAAAAGATTCGAATGTATAGAAAGCATATTAAAACGGAATTAATAACTATCTGAAAATATTGTAAAGATTTAAATTATACAAAATTAAAACAAGTATAAATGTGATACAAAAAGAAAAAACTTCACTAAATACATAAGATTTCAGGATTTTTAACCATTATTTCGTGATCAAATATAAAAACATTGTAAAAGTTGTGACATGCTATTTGAGGTTGAAGTTCAACCTTGAATCATTTTTGAACCAGTCGACTTAACGAAAAATCATATCAGACTTTTTTTGTATATCATTCAATTTCCTGCAAGAATCTGTATTATCCTCTACCACGCGCTAATTTGTTGAAGCGCAATAAAATTCTTAACAAAATCCGAAAATTTCCCCGTGTTATTTGAACAGGAAATCAAAAATTGTAAAAAGTTATCTCTTAATCAAACTTTACCAGAATTGGCTTTTTGTCATCTTGAACGATATTTTGACGGCATTGAAGGGAAAAAACTAACGCGTTAACAAAGGAGACCCCATTGAAATGGTAGGAGAAATCGATTTTCGGTTTTATGAACGAACAAAACTGGTTGAAATCAAAAATTATACCCGACAAATTTCGTTCGCTGTCATATCTCAAAGTTTCTTCGCAAATATAATGCCTGAGCAACCAACTCTAACGGCAGAAGTCTGAATTTTTTTCTCACCCCGTTTCCACTATGATCCAAAAATCCCAGGATGTATTTTCCGCAGGTTCAAGAAATTTCAGTAATGGTAAAAACTAAAAATCTATTTCTTTCACAACATCGGTGGAGTCTCCCCGCATGAGTTTCACGAACTATTTGAACACCCGTTACAAAAACATACGCCGAGACGTTTATCTTGTTTTAACCGGCTTAGGAACAAGGGAGAGATCATGCGTGTCACACACTCACGGGACGGTGGAGTGACCTTGGAAGGGCATTGCTACCGCGTGGTTGCGTTTTGTTCTACGTTTCCGTTCAGGACTTACATAATTCGTCCAAATGATCGTTCGTCACGTTTCTACCGACAATGCATGGGACTGAGTCAACACGTGCGAGGAAGGATCTCAACCTTTCTTCATACGCTGGTCGTGCTCGCCAGAGACATACGGTGTGCTAAACCCTAGATCGAACTCATTGCGGCCGCAGTAAGCTCTTCGTCGCACCAAAGACGCCAAGGAGATCGCTGATCATTCGCTGGAAGTCGTTGCCCCTCACATCGTGAATGGCTTCCAACTACGATGTCTCATGGTTACTTGAGCCTATCATCTACCGTACCTGAACAAGCGCGGTTTAATTTCACTCGGAGATATTCTTCGTAAATTGAGACAAAAAGAGCAAACATCCTTCGATGTTTTCGAAAAAAGAGGGCTCATTGCAGAGTGGAACATCGATTTTTGTTCACCTGTACGCGGGAAAAAACAGCCCAGAACCCGTTGACCTCGTTACTTGCGGTGTCGAAATAAGTGAGAGTGAAACAATAACTTGTTTCGATGGAAATTCGAACGAAATGTAAAACGTGTAAAGACAGAACTGAATTCGGAGCAAAAAAATTATTCTTAGTCGTAATCGCTGAGAAAAATTTTTCCGCTTGTGCTAAAGAAAAAGTTGTGGTACGAGTCATCTGGTTTTTGGGACCATTTCCACTCGAACTGTCACGACAATTTCGATTCGAGCCCATCGGCGTTTATCCGAGATATTGTTAGGGAAATAACTTGTCGAGACAAAAGAGACAGTTTTGACGAAGAAGAGGGCTGAGATATACCGGTTCTAGCTGACCTTGTATGTGAACCCGTTTGCCCTAGACTTCACAAAAGACGTACCCTTCCATCGAGGCATGAATATGCGCTCCCGACCAGACGACCGTGAATAGCCGAGGGCGTCTTTGTCGATAATAACAGAGCATAATGACGGTGCACTGCACAGAATCTCGATTGCCATTATCTCGCTGATTCTGCCCGAGTCCGGTGAAAACCAAATTCGACGATAAAATCACTCTGAGAACATGAGACGACGAGCTAGGTTATTTCATTCGTCTTTTTTCTTCTCGTTGTGACACGTTTTCATTCACAGTTGAATATCGAGGAGCTGCAGGACTTGCTTCTAAAGCTTACATTTCAAAGCGGTTCTGATGCCCTGCAGAAGATTTCGAGAGTTTATTTTACTGTTTGTTTTTTTGTTTTTTTTATGGTAGAAATGAATGGATCTTACGGACAAGGGTTTCTGTGACGCGACGTTCTGGACTTTTATAGTTTGCCTTTGCTCGGTACCCACGCGTTGCGTATAATCAACTCTATACAAGAACGACCGAAGCGTGTCTCCGTTGTTCGTAATTACCATGTAATTTATTTCTTCGTTTCTTCATATTTTCATGCACAATTAGAAGGAACGACGATTCCGTTGTCGAACTTGCTCGGCGATTGGATGGGATTTATAATTTATAATATGAATCTAATTGATCGAATTACCGCCAATACACGGGCACATGAACGTCAAAATGGCTGTAACAGAGTCGATTGCCAACAGAACGGACGTAACGGACGTGATGCGTCTGCAAACTAGATCTAGAACACCGCGCTGGCCGGTAATTTTTTTAGTGGAATGCGTATGGCGCGTCAGATTCCACCTGACGTCGCAAAAATGATATTGTGCCGCGAAAAACCACCACCTCATCATCGGGGGTTTCCGTCCGAGGGTTCTTCGAGATGGCAGGATTTGCGATCCGATCCTTACGAGTTTGTTTTTCGTTGCAATAATCCGTAAAAAATTGAACACCTATACCGCATCGTCGTAGTAATCGCTCAAGTGACGGCTGGTCGAGAAAACAAGTTACTACCGAATTCGCGCAGCGGTAATTATTATCGCCCTGCTGCTTACCGGAGCACAATTTCGAATACTCCGAGAAACACTTGTGCACGCAGACCAAAAATAATTCGACGCTTTTTCGAGGCGTCTTGTAATTTTTAAGTAAATACGCATCTCTAAAGAAGTAAAGTAGTGCTTTAAACACATGCACACAAACCTCATTCATAACTGAAGTAGTTAGACACTACGCGATATGATTCAAGTTGGCGTAAAATATCCTTAGGGGAACTCATAGCAGCGCGACGGCAGAGGTGGGGATCTGAGGCCGCTCGACCCGCATGCATCGTACGTCAATTTCACTAGGGATATTTTGCACCAACCTAAATCATATCGCATCGTGTCTAACTACTTCAATTATGAATGAGGTTTGTGTACGTCAACTTTCACGTATATTCGTTTTTCGTGCACATTGGCACTTGTTTCCGCGAGTAAGAGGCATTGAATGATAATTAAAGACGCTATCTTTAATTGAGGCCGATATGATTCGATGTTGGAAAAAAAGTCATTCACTAATTATTCGAATAATATTGGCTAAAATGTGAAACGAAGGAAGCTGTATCCTATATCTACCTAATCCTAGAATCTACCCGTATGTAGTACAGCGGAAGTTTGGGGTAATAAAAAGTAGCGCTCAAGCACTCGAGCTTCTGCGGCTAGGTATTCTCGTGGGGAAATTGGACTGGATGAAAACTTGGTATTAGTGGAGTGAAATTTATTCATAAGCTTTGATGATCCGAACACACGCTGCTCGGCGCAGTTTCTTGTGTGTATACCTTATGATCCATTGAAGCACGTGCCTCTCTATTTAAAGAGGGACATGTCGTTCAAGCAACACGGTGGGATGTACGTACACAAACCTAAATCATAACTGGAATGGTTAAACACTAAGCGATATGATTTGCGCAGAATATCCCTAGTGGAAATTTACGTACGATCGATGCGGGTCGAACCGCTCGCGATCACCACCTCTGCTGTGCACTGCTATAAATTCCCCCAAGGAATATTTTGTGCCAAGTTAAATCTCATCGCGTAGTGTCCAACTGCGCCATTTATGATTGAGCCATGTGTACATAAATACATACATGTACCGTTATCGTCAACTGATCACCAACATTCACGTGGCGCACCCTCGCGTTCAAAGTGTTAGCGTCCCTTTAAGTGACTACCGCTCAACGCCCAGGTAGGAGGAAGGATTGAGGTTTGAGATTATTTTATGGGTAATGAGAATTCCAACATTGAGGCTTGAAATTTGACTAAGTATTAGTCATCGATCTACTGCCTGGTTGCTGAGAAAAAAATTGATAAAAATTAGAAAATTTTAGATTTTTAAACGCAGGCTTTTATCGCAGAAACACGACAGTCGACGATTTGGATGTTTTGAAGATTGATCCATCGAACTTCGAACATAAAATTTTTATGCCTGTTACGCACATATAGCATTTTTATGCCTGTCATTATCGCAAGTAAGGTAAAATTCAATATTTCAAGAAATATCAACCGGAGAATTCAAGTCTGAATGACCTTTTTTTTGAAAATTAAATTTAAATTTTGAAAAAATTGCAATTGAATTACATTTTCAAAAAAAAATTTCTCCACATTTTTCCGGTAAAGTTGATTATTCTGGAGATAACAGCGAGAAAAAGAGAATTTATTGTGAAAATTAACTTTAATGACCCGTACCATATCTCATCAGTATGTTGCATTTATGCCGTCTCGGATATTTTTGAACATCGTTCAATTCTGCATAAATTTCGACCAAAACCAATATGATATATGATAATGTATCATAAAATGCCGCCGAGTAGTAAAATTTTGAAAAAAGAAACCTTTCAATTTACCTGTATTTGAGATGGAAAATCCTTCCGTCTGTAACTAGTTGAATTGCCCGCTCGCATCATGGGTCAAGTGCGCAACAAAATTTGAGAAATAAAGAAAGGACCCGGATCAAGCACTCTGGGGAAGATAACCGAAATGTCAGGACGTAATTGTGATCGTTCTCTATTTTATTAAAATCTGACATAACACGAAGCATCAAATCCAGTGCGATCCATTGAACGGCAGCTGAAATTAAAGAAACCAATATAAAAATAATCATCAGTGACTATCAGTTGTAATTAATCAAACAATATTTTATAAAATAAACAAGGACTTATAACAATTTTAAAAGAAAACTCACAACATCGCCTGTTCTGACTACGTGCATTGACACCACAGCCTCCATCTTAAAATCACTCGACGTACCTGAAAATAAAGAATCAACAAGTAAAATAAATGGAAATTCCAAATCATCACCATCGTACCTGCTGAGGATATGGTATTTCCTTCATTCATGTGAAATTGTGGTCATCACCTGCAAAGAAGAAACGAGTTAAAGGAAAAGATAAGTGAAAGTGACCCTAAAAGCTACAAGGGAAATTTTATCCTACCATTTTATACACGTGAATGTCCCCAGAGAACGATTGTGTGATAACTAGTTTATATATATACATTTACATTGACGTTTAGTCAACCTTTTATATATATACAAAGATTTATGCTTACCTACGACAATTTTATTTTATTTATTTACGAGTGAATGAGGTGTGAATGGTTAAGATTTTATCGATATTGTCAGGATCTGAGAAATTCCAATAAACTGCCTCTTCTTTATATAAAAATTTTAATTATCATTATTATATTTATTATAATTATTACTATCACCCAGTCCATTTAAATAAAACATGAAAATCATATCACACGTCTTTTTTCGGAAAGTACTTACGAATAATATTAAGGGCTGAAATTTTCAGGGAATTTCGTTTTCGATGCACTGAACAAAATTTTTTGTGGGGACTGAAAAAAAAATGGTTAAAAAACAAATCGCTGCCATTTACATGTTTACATTTATCACCATATAAGCATTTTGTCATTTTTTTGCAAATGCAGAGCATTTGTTTATAGCTAAAAATATAATTTTCAGCGAAAAAGGAGTAATCACAACTACAATATTATGATGTTTTTGGAAAAGAAATTCAAATTACACGAGTTCAAGGATCATTGTGCCGATAAATGAGAGAAAAATAATCGTACAATTGGTAGAGGTGATATATAGGTTAAAAAAAAAGAGGTTCCGTGGGACACTCGACAGTGACGAAGCTATTTATGCTTTGAATGTAAAATCCAATTGATAATTAATATAAATTAGTTTCGATGCAGCAAGTGAATCGTCGTTCAGACATATTTAGAATTACAAAATGAACAAAAAGTGAGGTTAAGTATACCACGTGGCTCTTGATACTCAAATACACGTCCTGTCTGGAAACATATCCATAAATATACTGTGTAAAACAGCATCAGGGGTCGAAATCTCATATACACACCCGCGCACATACATCATAAGAGTCTTATCCGCTCTCCACTTCCCTATCTCGCTCACTCCCATAAGAAAAACCAATGTGCGCTGCCTGGCCAATTTCGAATTCACAAAAACTTTTCCCCGTTCGAATGGGATTATGAAACATTTGAAAGACACAATCAACTGTTTTTACCCATCAATGACCGAACGTGAATCCATAAAGAGAGGCATTTTCCTCGGTTATGTGATTTTCTTCGTTCGAAAACTAACCTAAATCTAGGTAATAATAACCACTCTAGGATTTGTCGGATCGATTCATCTCGAGATTCCCATCCATTAGAAGATGGTGGACCAAAGGTAGTCGAAACTGGTACTTCCGCGTGACTGATTTTCTTGATGAATCGTCCGTTTGATAGTTTGACCTAGGAGCTCTGGTGTTTGGCCGACGTCTAGTTTCTCCCTCGATAAATATCACGTAGATATTTGCCGAGGCTTTGATGCTACGTCACACAATATGAGCGTCAGTCGGAGGGTTCCGGCTTTGAGAATCATCTCATTTCTGGCTTTGGCAGCCGATTGCAGAGATGAAGTGCTTCTATTGCTTGTACAGGATACAAACGCAATCCGCCACTGACTGCATGCACGAATGAATAGAACGTTGTTTTCTAAACAAAAACGACGACGTTCAATCTACGTCACCGGAACGTCGTTGACGATGTTGGAGAGGAATCCGGAGTCTGGTAATTAGAAGGTAATTAACTTAATTTTGAGATACCTGAAATCTTGGCGCGTTACAGTTAGAAAGCGTTTAACGCGCCGTTTAACTGGCAGGCAATTTTTTCGGCCGTAAACTGATCCCATTGAAAAGTAAAAGAGGCGGAATCCGAGAGCCGGGAATTCGAAATTAATTACCACTTTCATTGAAATCTCTTTAATTATCGGAGTGCGCTATTAAAAATACTTCGCTCACTGGCAATCGGTTCCAGAAATCTCGATGTCTGAGTTGATAAGAAAATCGCAGGACTTACTTCGCGAGGGCTGGAAACGACGTGCCAAATCTACGTCCGTTCGCCTATGCTATGCCGCTTATTATTAGAATTTATTTTCAATTCAATGGAACTTACTTTGGGTGTAACACTTATCGTGATTGATTAGGGTTTTGCATTGTCTGGAATGATTCAACCTTCCGAATTTCGAAAAACAAGTTTAATAATAATTCACTAAAATCGTGGTAATCGAAAATCTTCCCTCGCTTATTCAGGCGTGACGGCGAACGATAAGATTTGAACGCAACGTTCCCCCGAAAAATGGAATTTTGATGACAGATATCAAAGGTCAATGATGTGCTTGTTACTTACGATGTACATTTTGGAATATTAGTTTGTGTTTCCACTGCGCGGAACGGATGTGAGATTGTTATCAAGGCCAAATAGGTCCTGTTTTTTTGTTCTTAAGTAAATATGAATCTTTGGTAGATGAAAATGAGAGCGAGGATCGATTTATTTCAGAAATCTCATCTCAAATAAGACAGTCGGAAAATGATTCGGTTATGAGGCAGAAATCACCAATTTTCTATTACAAACAAACCGCGATATCGCATTTTTTTCAACGAGCTATTTCAGAGAAACTAACATCCAAAGGGTATTAAAGAAATGATTTAATGAGATGAAAACTGCACTGATGTGTCTTATTCGCAAAAAGCGTTGAGTTTTCATCTTCGATAAACGATTTTCGATTCATCTCGTACTACGCTCAACAAATGTCGATAACTTGCAAAAGTTGAGTGGAAAATTTTTTCGCTAATTTTTATTTTAGATTTCTTAGGTGTGGTCTGGATGATAACATGTTCATTGTTGGTTTTTGCGTTCAGTTGCCTACGGCTTTGAATCAGTTTGAAACTTTTCTCCGACACTTTGCAAACTCAGGCATCAGGAAACAAACGACGCGTCGTTAACGCACGACTATCGATTACGTGATATCCAGCTTAAAGGAAAACTGATGAAAGCGAAATCACTCCCACGATAATTGTATCAATTTCAAATACGTGACTGTACGCCTGAATTCCGAAATCCGCCCTTTGGATTCCAGCCTTGGAGATAAAGTCCTCGAATTCGTCGTTGGAATACGAAATTCGTTTGCCATTTGTCAGTCCGTCAATCGGGTGTCCTTGACACCGTAATTCTCCATCCTCATCCTATCTAACGTAACGATCGGTGCCAAGTTGACGCGTCTACCCACAGCAAAAAGTGAGCTGCTGACGTGAGAAAAAGGAAAAAAAAATATCGCCATGATTCGTTTCCGATATATTTATCGTGTGCGTAGATACGTAATGCTAGCAAGTTTATTTTTGTCGGAAATATCTGTCTGCGGAAATATAATTTTACGTATTTTTCCGTCGAAAATGGGAGCAGGTTTATTCTAGAAATTTTCTATAAAGCTATAATCTTCACAGTTCTCTACCAATCCGCTAGGGTATCCTTCGCGTGGTGACCGTTATGGTCGTGAAGTGGTAGCACGCGCTCGTGAATTTGGATCATCCAATTACCTTGAATTACCCACTTCGGATCACGTGGCTTTCCGGCAATCGTATCACGGGGTTATGCCATCATAGGTAGGTACGGATATAAGTCCAAGCTTTCACTGTTGTTACATTTCTAACAAGCTTTCCTTGGATTTCGACGACCTAAGCCGTTGAGCCGAATTATTTGTCCGATAATTCCAATTCAGCACTTGAAACGAAGTTTTTCGTAGGTTATTTCTTTGTCGCTATCTATATCTACTTCTGTCGCTACACAGACACGTGACAATTGATAATGAAATCAGAAAACTGCAATCCTTTAGCGTTCTGACTCAAGGTCGCATTGCCTCGCATTCGGATTCAAAAACACCCTACCTCAAATATCGTGTTTTGGAGTTTGATTTTTTGGTGAGTGTGCGCACTGGTTTCATTACCTAGCAATGAAAAAAACAATAATGACATTGAGTCACTTCGCTCCTATATATCGCACTGCCAATGGTTGGTTCTACATATATTTTCCTCGGCAGTTTGGAATCGTCTCTGTGCCCCGTGATTTTCTTACGATATTGAAGGCTAGAAACCGTTGAATTTTCACCGTCTTGACGCCGCAGTTGTCGTACCGACGTTTCTTAGAGATTTTTTGTCACACCTGCTTTGAACGTTCCATTTTCGAGCGCTAACAATAAGTGTCGTACCGTAAATGCCCGATTTATTCAACGGTAACTAACCTCTTTAGTCTACTGCACGAATGCCGTAAGTACGCTACAATTTCACAGTTTCGACTTTGTCATACTGCAGCCGTGAAGAATTGTCACGACCGGTTTCGAGCTAATAAATATTTCGTTCCTTGTTATTTGATTTGAAAAAAAAATTGGTATTACAGTACTTTTTTTGATCATGTTACCCTCAAATTGAATTTTCGAAACAGGTGTTGCAAAAAAAAAATGTACGCCACACGTGCAGTAGACGGAAAATCTGAAAATCAAGACGTCGCAACATTCACTTTAAGGTTATGTCGCGTTCGCTCGAGGACTCGTTTGTTTTTTGCCGACTCGCCTTTCGCTCGTGGCAGCATCTGCCAAACTCGTCGTCACGTGAATGCGACATAAACCTTGAGTTAATGTCGCAACGATTCGACTGTCGAATACTTCGCCACCAACTCCACTTGTAGCATCAACTACTATCACTGTAGCGGTTGAACCTAAGTTGCGTTTGTTCCTTTAGTTTTGCTGGTGATGAGTGGAAAACAATAACCTCGTCTTATTGGAAACCGCTGAATTATTGAATAACATTACTGGTGTTTTTTTATGGGGGTTGCAGGACAGTTGAAGAAATGTGTATAAAAAATAGTTAACAACTGGGTCACATGCTACACACTGACCAGTCCGCATTCGTCGAAGGACCATTGGAAGATCTAAAGTTGGTGGGCTTATGGAAATTTCGTTCGGGTATTCCGTTTGTACAAGTCAATGAACTCTTCCAAAATTTATTCCGCGTGGGTTCAATTTTTTACCCGTAAAAACCCTCAGGTCTTCGTTTATAGATTAAGTCGGCTTTCGAACTCTCGAATATTGTTGGGAAAAACTTCCCTTCTAGTCCCGTAACGCCCAAAGCGACGAGCCTTTCCGTTCCACAACAAAGGACGATGCGGCGAATCCTGGTGAACCTGAAAAACGGGATGAAGTCTTCGACAAAAAGTGGTTCCTAAGGGATCTCCGTCTTCATAGACAATCGACTTTTAAGAACCTCAACTTAGTCAGAACGAACTGCTGTTTTTCTTTTTTTCTCGATTCAAAGCAATTCTATGCCATCTCAAAAGTATCTTGATTTCAGAGGAATTTGAACGTGCCCGCAGTTTCAATGTGCTCTTCGTTTGCTTTTTTCAGTTATATGGTCAATTTTTCGGCAAAGCGAGTGGCTCATTTCGAACGACACTGTCAACTGTACGTTACGGTCGATGACCTGCATCGAATACTCCCAATTATGAATCATCTTACAGGGGGTCCGGTACGAAGTACAGCGGTCCTCGACGAAATTCGTGTGTACCCGAACATAACTCCGGCTGGACATCTCTCGACATATCCACACAGTGGACAGACTTACCCAAGGCAAACTGGACTACGGAGCCTGAAACATGTGCAGCATTTATATCCGGAGATTTGGTTAATTTGCGCACAGCTGGTACGATGATCCGATTATGCCGCTCTATTTCACTGTTTGCTTTTGCTGCTTGAAGAAAAACTCTTATCCACTACGATTCCCCGTCAAGATCGTTGTGACCGAGATAAGATTTGACACGCGTCCCGTATCACGTCACGCGCTAACGGCTATAATTACACATATGCAAACAGAAAACCCGGCAATCGATAAGGTTCGTGTAAAATAAAACTATGCATAGCTCCGTCGGTTTGATATAACTGCAATGTTGCATCTTAAATTATAACGTGCATTGACCAGCATTTCCTGTACTTTCCAGTATCAACTATCGCGACTACTAATTGGCACAAAATCCCTTATTATGAGTTCCGTAATCATAATGAGCAATAAAAGCGTATATAAATGAATAGAAACGTACAATATTTACTCTATAGAGTATACGTGAACAGTTACGCTCTGTAACTCGCTGTTATAATTTCCTATCTAAGAGCGGAAGCAAAAGGCACAAAAGTAAGCCAACGTATAACGAACGAAGAAAGTTGTTAATGATATTCAATCGGAAATCGAATCGAGTCGCGTTAGACTCTAGTGCCGTGCAGCCGACGATGTGGTATTAAGATAACAATAAAATTGTCAGGATAAATCGTCGCATCGGGATAAACATTTAAAAAAAAAAAAAGAAAAGATGACCGTCGAAAAAGGGACTTAGCCGTACCAACTTTTGAATGTAGAGATGATAATTACAGTGATTCGAGTCCGGACGTGTATGTTTTACGCAACGTTAGAGTGACGCAGGTGAGATCCGCACCTCGGAAGCTCGAAAAATTTCGCGCTGCATTGAATCTCATGGATTCTTTTCACGTGCGGCAAATCGACTCTACAATATTCCTCGTTCTTTTCACACTCTCATTCCTCCCTGAGTTTCTTCTTATCTCCTCTGACGTCGCGCCCTTGCCATTCAGTTTTCCACATGCCGTACAGTGCAGCTGTCATATACAGGGTGGGGCATTTTGAGTGACCCAATGAATTTTCCCCCAAACGAAGCTAGATATGAAAATATCTTCCAGACGCCAGTTCCATGGTTTCAAGGGGGACGCGAGGTATTGTTTTTCATTTTTCCCAGAGTCGAAATATCAAGGTCGTTTTGAGGTCAACTTTGTTTTTTCAAATGGGACGGGGTATTTTGTCGCGCGAGGACTTTTTACCTCGGAAGCGACTACCCTTCCGATTCATACGAGAAAGAATCCACCATCTTGTTCGAAAAAATCAAAGTTATCGTCCAAATGACCTTGACACTTCGACTTTGGAAAATAATGAAAAACACCATATTGCGTCCCCCTTGAATCTGTGAAACTATTGTGTAGATATTCTTCCATGTCTTGCTTCCTTTGGGAGAAAATTGTCCGGGCTACTTTGAATGGCCCACCCTGTATATTCCGACTCTGGTTCGGCGGCTACGCCGATCCTTTCATCTCATCTTTCCTTAACGTCAAAATTTTCCGATCTTTCTATACGGGGCATCGCGGGCAGAATAGTCACAGAATTGAAATTCTGTAAGAGAAGTTTGAATTTTGTCGTCGATGCCGACGATTCGAAATTTAAGTGTAGCTGCACGGGAGGCGTCAGGAATGATGAACAGAAGATTTTTACTGTGCGATCTTGGCGTCTGTCTGTCCTTCGTCTCGTCTTTTGCCGCTCACTTTTGAATTAAGATCGTCAGATTTTCAATTGCCAGATGAAAAAAGCACGTTTCAAATGCAACATGAAAAAAGTACGATATTGTAGTCTTTTGTCTATGGTCACGGAATCGTGTGGGTGAGGGAGGAAATCAGACTCGTCATTTCATTATTCCAAAGTGTATGTATTCACTTGTCTCGTCTTTGCAACAACTCGTCTTCGACTGACTCTACTCATCCATACCTTAGCCCTACGAAACACATCTACTCATACAATAAACTCACACATACACTCATACCGGGTTACATCCCCTTTCGGAATCCCACAATATAGACTCAACGAAAAATCAGCGCTGTTCAGGCTCCAACGAGATGAATTATTGCTGTCATCATTCGGTGAGTACGTCAGTTGCTGTAAACGGACATAATAAAAGTATTTTACTTTGTTGTTCAGAATAAGACAAATCTTCGGATAATTCCATTCATCAACCTATTTGAAAGTTGGTAATATTCAGGTTGATCTGAACTGTTCCCGCGAATCTGGAACGTGCGAATTTTTGAGTGGGTCTAAAAGGTGTTGTTCTTCGTCCTCAATCTGAAACGTGCTCTTTTTTGCCCGGCCTCTGAAATGCGCTTCTCTTCGCCTGGAATCTGAAACGTGCTTTTCTTTCAGAATCTGAAAGTGCTCTTTTCTTTCGAAATCTGAAACGTGCTGTTCTCGTTTAGAGCCTGAAACGTGCTTTTTTCTTCAGAATCTGAAACGTGCTCTTTTTCTTTTGCAGTCTAAAACGTGCTTTTCCCTTCGAAATTCAAAACGTGCTCTTTTTCCTTTGAAGTCTGAAACGTGCGCATTCATAGCGCGAAATTCGACTGCGCTTTCTTTCACTCCGTAACAATGTGCTCTTTTTGCGCGCATTTTGAAACGTTCATTTTTCCTTCCAAACTTGAGCGAGCTGCTTTTTACTTGGAATCCAAAACGTGCTCTCTTTAGATGACAATTTCGCCGCGCTCTCCTCATATCGAAAGTTGAAATAATGAGACAAACCGATCCAAGCCCCGTCAAAGTTTGAGGAACATTGAGCAGCTCCCCCATAGTGAAAATATTAAATAATCAGACCACACCGAGAACCCCCTTTGGCCTGCAGAGTAACAACGAGCGATTTAAATTGTAGATGTAGAGCACGTGACTGGCAAAAGACTGTTTACAAGAAGCGCCACGAACTGGTAGTACATATGAGAGAGACAGTCTCAGTGATCCGAGGATCTGAGACCTCCAAGTGCGGAAGGGATGGATTGTAAGAATAAATGCTGCGAGAGGAACAAAGGCAGCGCGAGAATTCAGAGTGCACGCCACGAATTAGTGGAACAGAGATATCGAATCAAAAGTGGGACTTCGAACCGCCGCAAATGGTGTGCTCAATGTTATAAGGTCGTATGCGCCATTTTTTTTCCATAGTTGTAAACGCTTCAAAAACTCGTAAAACACGAAAATACATCGATGTCACGAAATTTTGAGAAAAAGAATTCCGAGATCACGATGTAAGATCGTATGTGCCAACACACCATCAGAGTACGCAATTTTTCAAGATAAGGCCCGAGATGAAAGGGCGTAACTGCCATTACTTACATTCCATCATTCGCTAATCAAATTTTCACTTTCAATATTTTTCAATATATTATCACATATTGAGCATGTTCACACAAAAAAAGTGTACGCCCTTCTTCCTCTACACGAGGTATAAAGTCGCATATTGTCGCCTACGACCGTATAACATTAGACACGCGATGTACACGAACCTCATTCATAACTGAAGTAGTTAGACAGAACGCGAGGAGAAATAGGTTGGTACTAATCGAAATTTTTAGCAGACCTGGTCGACGGGTGTTTTCTTTTTGGGTCAACATTTTTTAGCAGTCTCGAAAAAATATGAACGAGGTGTCATCCGATTCGGAACAACACGTAGATGATTTTTGAAAAAAATCAAGGTCCGCTTACGAACATTGCAAAAGTTATAAACAATTGAGTCCAAAAAAGAACGAGGATTTGGTTTTTTGCAAATATCTCAAAAACTGATTGAGATTTTTGAAATTTTCAAAAGGATTCAAAAAGAGGAAGAAATTTCCTAAAAAAAAGTCTGGACTCCCGGAACTGTAGGACTATTATTTATAGTTTTTCCTGGGGCTGAAAACGTGTTGTCTGGCTCGACCCGCCCGACCCGCATTCATCGTACGTAAAGTCCACTAGGGATATTTTGCGCCAACCCAAATCATATCGCCTAGTGTCTAACTACTTCAGTTATGAATGAGGCTCGTGTACTTGGCCGTGATCAAGTGAGGGAGCACACGAACGCGGCGCTACCACAGTGCCCATTATCCCATTATCAGTCGAAGCACTCAATTATCTCGGATGATCGAGCGATATCAGCATCAGGTGCGTCTACGCCATGCTCCCGATTTTATCTGCGAGTCTAGATTCGTCGCGTCATGGAAGATAGCTGTGAAATCTACTTCGGATATTTTCGACGAATTACGGAACTGTCAGGGTCAAACGGCCGCACGCTGGATTCACTTTAACTGCACAGAAGAGAAATAATATTGCGTACAAAGCAATCGTGCGCAATTACGAACCGTAGCTTCAGCTTGGGAGTGGACGGATATCTTTTTTTTAGTGTCCGTGATAAATTGAAAATGATAAACTACCGCATAACTATATTAATTATAACAACAACAGCAGCCTACGTACGACTGAACTTGTGAGCGATGATCGATAATCACGGCCTGTCATACGCTAACGTCGCACAAGACTCGGCTAATCAAACGATGGAAAACAAACAACAAAAAAAATTCATTCCACCTGGGAATAATCTTACGTCTGCCAGATTTTCGTTAGTGCTCCGCCGGAGCTTGGAGAGACGAGACATTGAAATCCTTGCGCGAAATAGATCGGTCCTACGATGACGGATACCTGGACGATTCTCTTGACCCTGTTGATCGGAGTTCTGATCATCTGGCACTACACTTGTAGGAATTTGAATTATTTCAAAGATCGGGGAATTCCGCACGTTTCGCCACTTCCTCTCTTCGGAAACATGGCTCGAATAGTATTCAGGTACAAGTCATTCAGGGAAGGGATTCATGAAATCTATAACTTCAACCAGGACGCGAAGTATATCGGATTCTTCGACTTCGGAAGCCCCGTGGTGATCATGAGAGACCTCGAACTAATTAAAACCGTCACTTCGAAGTCATTCGACAACTTTCCCGACCACAAAATGCTCGCCGACGAAGTTCCGGATGAAATATTCACGAAGAATCTGTTCGCGTTGAAAGGACAACAGTGGAAGGACATGCGGACTCTCCTCAGTCCCAGTTTCACTTCGAGCAAGATGAAAACCCTTTTCAAGCTCATAAAGGAGAGTACGTCGAATTTGATCGATAATTTGAAGGCCAGAAGTTCGGAATCGACCGAGTTCGCGATGCGGGATGTTTTGACGAGGCACACGAACGACGTGATCATGACATCGGCCTTTGGACTAAGCGTCGATTCGCTGAAGGACAAAAACAACGACTTCTTCACCACTGGCCAAGAGGCCACAAACTTTAGTGGCGCGAGATCGGTGAAGTTTTTTCTCCTACGGATATTCCCCACGCTCTCCAGACTCATGAACGTCAGACTGTGGAGTGACAAGACTGTCAAATTTTACAAAGACATCGTGAAGACGACGATCGCGGTCAGGGACGCCAAGGGGATCGTCCGTCCCGATATGCTCCAGTTGATGATGCAGGCGAGAGATGGAAGTAAAACGGTGAAGCTCACCAACGACGACATGACCGCCCACGCGTTCATATTTTATTTCGGTGGGTTCGACACCACTTCCCTTCTGATGTGCTTCGCAGTCCATGAAGTCGCCGTCAATCCGGAAGTCCACGAAAAACTCCAGGCAGAGGTCGACGAGGTTTTGGAGAAATGTGGGGGTGACGTGACCTACGAAGCTCTTCACGCCATGTCGTACCTCGACAATGTCGTCAATGAGACCTTGAGACTTCACGCACCGGCCCCGATGGTCGACAGACTCTGTTCGCAGCCCTTTGAACTGCCGCCCGCTCAGCCGGGACTGAAACCGTTCCTGGTCGAACCTGGAATGATCCTTTGGCTGCCGATCGACGCCATCCAAAGGGATCCCAAGTACTGGGAAGACCCGGAGAAATTCGATCCGGACAGATTCGGGGAGAAACGAAAATCGAATTTCGATCCCGCGACCTTCATACCGTTCGGCATCGGACCGAGAGCGTGTATCGGGAATAGATTCGCACTAATGGAAACTAAACTTGCCATATTCGAACTACTCGCCAATTTCAATATCACCGCGTGCAGCAAAACCATCGACCCGATACGACTGAGCAGAGCAAGTTTCGTTGCCTACATCGAAGGTGGTGCTTGGCTTAATCTTGAGCCCAGAAATTAGCAGAAGCTCGAATGAACTTGGACTATTTTTCCGTGAACGTGGTTGGAACACTTTCTACCCAAATTTTTCTGTCAATCACCAATTGTCAGCCTCAAATTGTCTTCACAGTATAAGTCTGTGGAAATTCGTAGCTGCGAAATTAGTCTGTACTGTACGAGAAAGGAAGGTCAAAATAGTTGACTGTCTCAAAAAATCTTATCGTCCAGCGCGTCAAATTCTTAAAGACCAAACAAACTCTCCACACAAATCACAAAGTCAACAGAAACCAAAGAATAAGGATCCGCAGTACTTTATGATTCAGCGTTCCCTGGACGACTGAAAATTTTTCAGACAGTAAAAAATTCCCAGATCACGATCAGTCTGGAAAAGTAGTATCATAATTCTTGCGGATCCTGCATATGTCGTTTCAGCAAATTTGAAAATTACATAGTTTTTTATAGGCATAATATGTTCCCGGCGACTCGACATCCTCCTTTAGTTTATTAATTTTGGAACCTCAAACTTTTACCACGTGTTCAATCTACACCTAGTTTGGAACATCTTCAGTTTTCGTTTGCCGTTAACTCCCGTTATCGTCGTGAAGTATTCGTCGGCCTTTCACTCGTTATCTCTTCTCTTGACCTCTACTCAGCAGATTTCGAGTATTTCAAGGACGTTTTTTCGATAACTCTGGACATTGATTGTTCGCTTCGCCGCCACGCAGATCTCCTTGTGTAAACAACACATCGTTTTCAATCAACATCATCATCGGACAATCATCAATCATCGGACATGTGAATACATAATTAAATAGAAAATTTATGTCGACGGCTTACCGATAGCTGCATATATCGGATCTTATTCATTCGCAATTAAATCGTCAGTCATCAGTTTTCCGAAGGGTGCGCCGACGTTCCGTTTTATACCTGTCACAATTCGAATCGATGTTAGTTTTTTTTAAGAATTCGGGTGATCTGAAATGAGCGAAAAGAAGACACAGTAACAGGTGCTCGAAATTGGTATGATTCCTTAGATTAAAAAATTTTATCAATCGGAGCGAAAGTCCTGATTTCTGATCGCCCGAAAAATATGGCGTGTAATAACGTTTGAAATTCTCGCGACACCCGGCATGTACCTATATTACGTCGTTCCTCCAGAGCTTCGATCACTCCCGTGGGTTCGCCTGCGGGTTTTTCGTTTTCAGATTATCCAGATAAATACATTGTTCTTCGCTCCACGATCCGGGGCCATCGAAAATCCTTTTCTATCGGCCGGAGTTATAAGTGATATCGGGGAAACCCCGTTGGGAGCGATTCATCCAAGATGAGGAATAGCCAAGTCGTGCGAAAAACCTGTATATGGTGCAGAAGCTTTGGCGAACTTGCTGGACTGCAAATCCCGGTGGATTCGTATTCGTATATTTTTACCCCACACCCGGACGCGCCCACGGATCTCTTCCACGTATACGCCAAGAGCTGCAGCGGGCCAACAGGATTCGCTACCATAGATAATATATTGAACTCGATCGGACAAGTCGCGGAAAGTCAGAGTCGTAAGGTGATAAGTCGCAAAATGAGAGCGCCATCTGCGTTTCGTGGTAAAACAAATAGTTCATCGAAATCGCATGAGCGTTCTATAGATCCGATCTTCAAATTCATTCTCACAGACTAGGCGGTGACGCGAACAAATATAACACGCTAGGACGCGGATAAGCTGGTTTCATCACTGGGATGATTTCAGTGCATATTGATATTACGATAGTCTGTTCGCACTCGCATATATAAATCTGGAGTACAACATCTCCTGTAGGGAGAATTATTCTTGTTCGGTTGAATACAATCTCGGTACAGTTCGTAATGTCACGATTTTGAGAAAAAGTAGTGTTTCATGTTCGCCAAAACAAACTACCGTTAAAAAAAACTGACCATATTTTTCATTCCTGTTGGGACTCGAGAGTAGGATTCTGTTCATTATGTGCAGGTTTTTGAAAATGACCTCTTTCTATGAAAAGTGGGCAATATTGCATCAGGAGCACGGAATGTTTTTCAAAATTTTCAAACTGTCACGTTGAAAAGATTTCGGATTGAAAAAGAGAAGCTAAAATAAAAAAAAAAAATCAAAAATCAAAAACCAAAGATGTAGAAAAGAAAAATTGGTGACGAGCAGTACTAAGTTTTCATATACTGCCAGAAATTTAAAAAATATAGTGGAATTTGCCCTAAATTAAAGTTTCAGGTCAAATAATTTTGGAAGTATCAACTTATTTAAAAAATGTTAAAAGACATTTTTTGTAGATCGTCCAATTTCCTAAAAAAGTATGTACGCGTCCTTTAGATTCAGTTATTGGTGTATGAGTTACAAAATTCTTAGAGAAAAAAAAAAATTCCTATGATGTTGACGTGGGAAATAGAAATCCGCGATAAGTGGACACTCAATATTAATATTAAGAGCCCTGTTTTCAACAGGCATCTTTTCTAATCCCCCAGAAAGTATTTCAGAGGTAAAATTGAAAAAAAAAATTGTCGATTTTTTTGAACCGGTCTCATTTCTGCCACACCTAAGAACGGAGTTAGTTAACGATCGTTATTGACCCTTCATGAAATACAAATTACTTTCTAATGATGCTTTCGTTCCGATTAACCTCGCTGAATGAAGCTGCATTGCTGATGATTTGTCCGATTCGGCCGTCGTTTTCAGACGAGTCAGAATCAACCTCACCGGGTGTACATGCATGCATGTGGATGTAAGCTGATCCCCGAAGAAAAACTGCGCCTGCGGCCGCCGCTGTTTGCACCCTTCGCATGCAAGAAAACAACCCGATTTCTTCCCTCCGGCTGCTACCATCGGCCCAGATCTGTCTCCGGTGAACGATGAAAGCTCGATACATACGCCGGGGCTCACTCCAGCTGAATTTCGCATCGTAAATAATCGAAACTATACAAAAATTGTATACCTATGTAGGCAAAGCTACGTAAGCCGATCTCCGGCATACTTCCGTCAAACTTCTCCCTGCGGTGAAATTGGAATTTTTCATCCTTCAGGAAATTACTAGCTCCCCTCTCGAGTTTTTCCGATGTTACGCCCCATGTATTCTGTGTCTACCCATAAGAATGTGGAATTTCATTTTTCAATTCACTTAATCAATTAGTATTGTCTTCGGTATTTCAATATTTGAAGCTGTTCTGCTGCCTTCGTGATTTCGAAGAAACTCCAAAATTATTCCATGCGGGATTTTTCAAATACGTAATTCCATATTTGTTGGATCGAATCAGATTTATTCAAACATATATGTATATGGGGAATTCCAAGTTAATGAAAATAATCTAATACAGTTACCCTCATCGATTTTTTTCGGCGATTTTTCATACGATAGCTCTTGATTCAAAACTCGTCTCCGATTTTTTTCAAATTCTTTTGTTCAGCCGTTTTTGAGTTAAGAATTTTCGTCAACTAAAAACAGCGTAGTAATCGATTCATTGTGAAAAATTCTTAAAAATACTATAGCCAAGACCGAACATTTTGTGCTTCTAAAAAAAAGTGGACGGACATTTTTCATTTGTTTGAAAATGAATAAATGTACATACATATCATGTCTCATCTCATTCTAATCACCATGGATTGTCCCGCTTATTTTCGCGGTACAAGTGCATCTTGAACCTCCAACTCACGATTTTGAACGGATTTCAAAATGTTCAGAATGATAATTGTATTTTTCCGCAGCATCGATGTGCTCGAAAATAACCGGAAGTCGTGTGTACCGCGTTGGAAATTCAAAGACCTTGGGATAACCTTCAAATTCTCTTAGCTCAATAAAGAAATTGCGAAAATTAGTCCCTTCTTTGATAAATTAAGGTACGTCCTATGTGCAATGCGCTCGATCAATTTCAAAATGCACGTATACGGGCCATTCCACGTGAACCGGATCAGTCACCTCTCAGATATTTTTTTAATTTGGCATGTCGATTGTCCATGGGGAGTTAGATTTTTGTGCCAAAGGATTTTTGAATTAGTGCAAATTTCGATTTATTATGAACAATCGAAAAATTGAGAGGCGGTTTCTTTAAAAAATTATAACTTCGTCAAAAATGATGTTAGATTCAATTTTTTTTTTAAATTTACGCGGATGTGGCTATAGATTTATGAAAAAAATAAATGGTGCCGAAAAAGTTTATTTATCATTTGTTTATTTGACAATGAATTTTTAAATGATTTTTAAAACACTGATGGATAGCACCGAAAAATTTAAAAAAAATTCTGACGTATACTTTGAACTATACTACAGCCTGTGAATTAATTTCAGAGATGCGTTCGGCTTTGTTTTCGAGTAAAAAATCATCGAAGTTGGCGGCGCGCATGAATTCGAGCTCGTCGACGCCTATGCGCGTGATGACGCGCGTCGAGCGACAGAGACCCTATCTACTCTCTACGGACGCTACTTGGTGTACGCTCGACCGCGGTATTCGCGAGTCATTTTCGCGATGATAGACACCGTTTAAAAATCTGGAAAAAATTCCATAGCTTCCCCATAACCCGGCAATGCCATAGAGTGAGTTCCAGAGATGTGTTATTTCTCGTTTTCGAGATATAGGGACGCATTGGGACTCCGCGCTCGCTACTTGGACATATTAAGACACAATAATATCTCGAAAACGAGAAATAACACATCTCTGGAACTTACTCTATGGCTTTGCCGTGTTATGGGAAAGCTATGGAATTTTTTTCAGATTTTTCAACGGTGTCTATCATCGCGAAAATGACTCGCGAATACCGCGGTCGAGCGTACACCAAGTAGCGTCCGTAGAGAGTAGATAGGGTCGCTGTCGCTCGACGCGCGTCATCACGCGCATAGGCGTCGACGAGCTCGAATTCATGCGCGCCGCCAACTTCGATGATTTTTTACTCGAAAACAAAGCCGAACGCATCTCTGAAATTAATTCACAGGCTGTAGTATAGTTCAAAGTATATGTCAGAATTTTTTTTAAATTTTTCGGTGCTGTCCATCAGTGTTTTAAAAATCATTTAAAAATTCATTGTCAAATAAACAAATGATAAATAAACTTTTTCGGCACCATTTATTTTTTTCATAAATCTATAGCCACATCCGCGTAAATTTAAAAAAAAAAATTGAATCTAACATCATTTTTGACGAAGTTATGATTTTTTAAGGAAACCGCCTCTCAATTTTTCGATTGTTCATAATAAATCGAAATTTGCACTAATTCAAAAATCCTTCGGCACAAAAATCTAACTCTCCATGGACAATCGACATGCCAAATTAAAAAAATATCTGAGAGGTGACTGATCCGGTTGACGTGGAATGGCCCATACTTATGCAAAGTTACTCTATTTTTCCGCCAAAGGCAGGTCAAACGTAGGATAAAGTAGAGAAACTTGAAAAATGAATCTAATCATCGAATATAATCTTGGCTGGGAAATTGAAGGGGTTCGGTTCAAGAAAACTGGCTTTGAAGTCGAGTCGATCCTTATAATGACGTTTTGCAGTGTAATATCGTAGATATATTGAACGTAATATGAATTATATCACCCTTTTAGATGGTTCCATGAAACCTTTACTTCCGTCAGACTTCACACGATGTCACTTCCGTAGCTCGCGAGTCTGTCAGTAAGTGGAGGACCAGGTAAGTATGATATTGCAAATTTTAATGGCCCGGCTTCTGTTCCTCCGTAACAGCTATCCCCGGAACCTTATCGACCAAAGTACTCGGCTTCGTACCCGCATTATATATTTCCAAGTAAAAGACTAATTGCCTTTCGTACCTACCGCTGAACAGTAACCTGACTTTCCGCTGGGTTAGGGAATTTTTTTCTCTTAGATTTTTTCATTAAATCGGTAGACTTCCGGACACCAGTTTTGTGCAATACCTCGTCGATCACTTATACCGTTGTCCCATTTTATTCTCACACCTGATTTATCTCGGGAAATACGACTCCGATCGAATTTCGAGTGTTCAGAAACTTTCGAAGTTCAACGGGGAACGTTCATAAAAATAACGTATTCCGGTCCAGGATAAAAAATGGCAACGTAGGACGGCCAACATGTATTTTTCAAAAGGAAACCTGATTTTTTTTCACACCATATAATTTATCGGATCAAAACGAACAACTTTTGTAGGAAACATTTTGCCATTAACAAGCTCATAATTTTCAGGTAAGAAAAATTTTTGTTGCGCGTGTGCACGCGGAACACTAGCACGGAAGGTCCTGCGGCTTGTCAACAGTTCTCGGCACATCAGACGATACAACGTGTTCGCACAAAATTGAGGCCGGCGACACCTGCGACTTTACGGGACCTTGGCGCGGTCTTGTACGATTACGCGCCAATTGAACGATCTTATCGAGGAGTCGTCGAAGGAACTGATGGATCCGTGGCGGTGATGTTCGCGAGCGAGAGGATGCTGCGACGATTGGGAAATTCGGCGGAAATTTATGTGGACGGAACGTTCAAGGTAAAGTCGTTCGGAGATTATGAAACCTCGTTCGAAATTTCCCTAAACTCTAGAATTTACCGTAATGATATAAGTCACACGGTTTGGGAAGAATCGTTATCGCAAATAAAATTTAATCGTCATAAATTTTACAGGTTGTCCCCAATAGCCCGCCAATCGCCCAACTATACACGATCCATATGCGCGTGATGGATACTGTATGTATTTCTTTTATTCGCAATGAAACGTATTCTCTGATATTGAATAATGAATTAACAAACGCATACAATATACGTATGTATACGAAAATTTATATAAATGTTCATTTTCTATCATGATCTTACGATCAAACGTGACAATGAAAAATCATCCAAGCTTCCGGTCTAAGGTTCAACACGTTATAAATCATACAATTCATTTTACAGGGACTAGCGGCTGTATTCGTATTGTGTAGTGCGAAGACGAGGGCACTATATACAGCTATTTTTCGCAAAATATTAGAACTTGCACCCGAAATAGAACAAAACCTACGTTTCGCCATGGGCGATTATGAACGCGCGGCTATGAGCGCTCTGCGCGAAGTGTTTCCCGGGGCCAGCCTACATGGGTGCTGGTTTCATTTTAAACAGGTGAAGCACGTGGAATACGTTTGAATTATTTAGATAAAAACAGTGTGTTCCCGGACGATTGTCATAGCAATTGGCTGAGGAATCAATGAGCGGTTCGATAAAATTTATCAATTTTTCGATGAGTCGGTTGTAATTTTCGTTACAAAATCGTCGTCAGTTTTATGGAATCAAAGCAAAACAAGTGAATTTGAATTATTATTTTTTGATTCTTTGATTTGACTTTCATTGACTTAATTCGAATTTTATGTTATTTTATTCGAATCTTCTCTAGTGCTTCCATATTCATGAATCAAAGTTACATGTATTTGGCACATTAATTGATTTAGATGCTCTATTTCCTATTATCGATCAGGTTTTCTTCATCTCTTCATTCAAGACAATTGGACAGTAGTTATTGTTTAACATTTAATGTACTTGGCGAACTTCTTTGCACCGTCGGTGCCTTTTGGGGGGATTATTTATGACACCATATCGTACTCTCTCATATGGAATCTTTCATTTACTTACCATTTTTGTCGCGATAAGGCTCTCTTACGGCGATGGAGATACCTGGGCCTCAATGCCGCACCCACCAGGATCCTCGGGATGGCAATGGCGCTGCCGTTGGTTCCGTCAGAGCGCTTTGAAGAGGGCTTGAATTTGTTGGCCAGATTGGCGGATCACGATGCCATCGAACATCCAAACGTGCTGCAATTTCTAAGCTATATTCGCCGACAATGGGGACCCCTTGCTGACATTGTCAGCGTACATGGATGCCCCATCCGTACAAACAACTTGGTGGAATCTTTCCACAACGAAGCGAGACGAAAGCTCGGGGGGCTTCATCCGAATATTTGGAAATTCATAGCTGATGATCTCACGAAAAATATATTATCTGAGCGCCTACATGGTGTGAATTCGCTCCGATATCACATCCTCGAACCCGTCGAAGTCTGTAGCTCGGATTCGAAACTAGTTTCAATTCCAACGGGGTTTATGGCTCGACGGGTTTGTTCTCCCCGCATGAATAGCGGACACGCGCTTTTGATAATTTCAATTCTGAGTGCAATATGCTTTGATTTTTGTCACTTCTGCTAGAGCATCTGACCGCTATGATCGTCGATCAGGAAATTGGTCTGGACCGTTTGGAGAACGGTGATTTGGATAGACGGGCGCGCACCAGGCGTAATATGGCACGGGACACCGTAATCCGCAATGCTCAGCACAGCCTGAGTGTCGATAGGTAATGTAATCTGATACTTGACCGAGAATTAGAGAAATGAAAAGAATCACAAAAAATGATGATTATCGAGTATTGAAAACTGACGGATATGACAGAAAATCACATATAACTTATGAGCTTTTGTATCTTCTGCAGATTTACGCTGCGTGAGTTTCTAGAGCGCTGCGCGACGAGGGCGGGTTTGATGCGAGTCGAAGGTCCGGACCATGATGAAGGTGAGTAACGAATGTTTATCTGTTATTCTAACTATCGTTCGATGACACATTTCGTATTCGTAGGGGGTGCCGAGGACGAGGATGAACTGGTTCCACCCGGATTGATGGCTGCGGGGGAACCAGTCATCGGTGATCAAAATATAGGTACTTACTCTATGAAATTTTTTAGACTTTCATTGATTTCTTCGACTATCGTTGACCGTTGACCCAATTGTTTTCAGCTCAAGAAAACGACAATCGTCGTGGTATAAGGGCGATAAGGGGCAACAATCCCCGTGGTTTGCGACGTGCTCGTGGCAGGGCTGCTGCTGCACTACGCCGCCCTGAAGAACCCCGGATTGGGATCGATGACGGTGAGCAGCGATCAGTGTGATTCTATAAATTACAATCAAGGGACGACGAGGTCTCATCGTTGTAGTGCAGAGACAACTTTTCGCAAAATTTTTTAGATTTGAACACTTTTGTTTTACTGGGAAGAATTCCAATTAGGGAATTTTCTCTCACAACGCTCATTGCTATTAGAGATAACCAGCACTGCTTTTGTTTTGCATGGGCCTGGTAATGGTCCTTGCGATTCCCCTCTGTCGCGATAGAAGGGCCTCGTACGTTAAAAAGAAATGATCTGATTTGCAGAGCTTATGCAAACTCAGCTAACAACGGTGGTGAAAGAATGAAAGTCGAAGGGAATTCGTTCATTCGTCTCTAAATGTACTACATTCGTCTCTAGAAATACTGTGAAGGTCGGAAGACAAAAACAACTAATGTAAATAGTTTATGAAGTTGGGATAATATTAATTTTTGTCTCCTCAGTTTTCAATCAGATCTGGCAATTTTTACATTTTGAAATTCAGTGGGAGTCTTTTCGAAGTCGACGGCACGGGTCCGGTGGGGGGGGGGGGGCTCTGTCGCCATAGCAAAGAACTCGCAAGATCATTTTCAGGCTCATACTCATAAAAGTAATGTGGACAGGTTCGATGATGATAATGAATCAGGATCCATCAAATACATTGATTTGCTTTTTCATCATTATCAGACGTATTTCCAAAGTTTAAGGCTCGTCAAAAGAACGAAGGTCCATCTCTGACACAGTCTGACTCTTACTGAAATTAATTGCAGACAACCAAGAGGAGCAACCTCGACCGGCTAACCGCGGCCGAGGCAGGGGTCGCGGAAACGCACGCGGGAGGAGGCCTGCGAGACAGCTGGAGGGACCTGTAGAGATCCGCGATAATGGTACGAGTTTAGTCTAATCATAAAAATCGTTGACTGTAGAATTCCAACGACAGCCAGACATGGGAGAAATATTTTGCGTAATAAGAGAGGATGGGGCGTAGGAGTTTCCTACAATTATCGACCGGGTGACACAAAAATTGAGAAAATCAATCACTAATACGAATCCAAAAACGATTTGTATTATTTGGCCACAAGTGTGTCACGAATGAGAGACACAAGTTTCGATTACTGTTAATTTTTATGTACCGACATAGCAAGATTGATCTATTCAACCGACAATTGGCTCGCATGCAAAAGACCCGTAAGCTAGCGGTCTTCAGAATTCATCGGTCAACGGAAAAAGTTGTCCGATCCGATTGAGATCTTCATCGACCGAATACACCGAATAATCGTATCTTCCTTGATTCCATTCATGTCCTCTGTTGATCATCTGAAAAAAACGTATACATATATCTGTCTGATCTTTGGATTTCAAGACGCCAACCGTGATGAGGATGGCGAAGTACCTTTGCCGGAGGGGCGTTGCTCGGTTTGCCTGCTGGAGCCCGCAACGCACGCATTCGTACCGTGCGGCCACAGGTGCTGCTGTGGAACGTGTGCACCCCGAATAACGGTGCGTTGCCCACTATGCAGGCAGGATTTCGTGGGAGTATACCAGATTAGATTATAGTGAATTATCATCATCATCATCATCATCATCATCATCATCATCATCATCATCATCATCACCATCACCATCACCATCACCATCATCATCATCACCATCATCATCATCATCATCATCATCATCATTGTTATTATTATTATTATCATTATTATTATTATTGTTGTTGACGTTGTTGTTGTTTTTAACAAAAACATATTAAACATAAATTTAAACAGATGAATTATCAATATACATCATTCACTTTTCCTGGCCGAATCACTCCGGGAGAGACGGGTCCGCCGTTCGCACGTATGTTTGAATTACTCCACAAAATTCTATTTTATCAATCGGAAGCAAGTAAAACAGCAAAATGCAAATCCCTGTAAGGAACTGATTTACAATGAAGGTTTCCCCGGTGTGTTTCGCTGATTTCATTCGATTTTGTTATATAGGGATCCCGCTGCGCCAATCGAATTGTTCTTGGAGCAGGTTGTCGTGGACTGAAATATAGGCGACGGGTATCCATCCTACCCACGCACGAACACTACCTAGGGGCTGACCTTATAGTATAATTTCAACCGAGCACTGATCGATTGAAATTTCCTGAATTGATAAACTAATAAAGTATCTGTGATAAAAATTATGCGCTAGTAAAATTAGATGAACGACGCTTCTCGCTAACACTCACCTGCTTATTAGTTGTCCTCGTCATCTCTGTTCATTCGCCGAAATCGCTGATTGAATTATTATCGGTGGTTCATTGAGAAGGTACCGGAATTATCTGCGAATTCAAGACTACACTCGATAGTAGGTATGCAAAGTAGGGTCTTGACCAAATCGGTTTTTTGTTTTCATAAAGTAATTGTTCAACTCTGAACTATAGGAATTGAGAGTTGTCATGTTCAAAAATAATACAATTTCTGATAATGATGTATTGAAATAAAGCGCTAAAAAATTTGGCAACCCTGCAAGTGAAGTGTATTCATGTACTTATGTCCAAACGAACCTGAGGCGGTTCGTTTGGACAGAATCCGTTTTCGCTGCAGAAATCATATTCTGTCCAAACGTACCTGAGTCGGTTCGTTTGGACAGAATCCGTTTTCGCTGTGGAAATGAGTTTCTGTCCAAACGTACCTGAGTCGGTTCGTTTGGACAGAATCCGTTTTCGCTGCAGAAATCACATTCTGTCCAAACGAACCTAAGTCGGTTCGTTTGGACAGAATCCATTTTCGCTGTAGAAATGAGTTTCTGTCCAAACGAACCTAAGTCGAAATTTCCTCTGTCCAAACGAACCATGGGCAAATTTTCTCTGTAGAAACGAATTCTGTCCAAACGATTTCTGTCCAAACGTACCTCACTCTATTTTAACAGGTGAGACTGCCGCCATCTTGTCGTCCTGATCGCGTGGTGGTAAAATAGATGGGGAGATCCTAGTGTGTCAAACCACATTATCTGTCGTCTTCGTCGTCGTTTCACTAGCGCTGGTGCTCCGTAATCTTCTGGTCCGTGAAATTCCCCAGCGGCCTCCTTGCATTGGAAGACTTCATTCTTACAATTAGCGAATGAAAGTACATTGTAAACGTATTTCGATGACTTCACCGAATTTGTTTAAACTTTTTCTCTTTACAAAATGGTCGCGGTGAGGCCACTGAAAGTTTTACTAGTTTAACGTCACTCACATACAGACAAAATAATGAACTATTTCAATTGTTTGGACACAAGTGGGGTTAAATTTATAACCTAAAAATCTTGATGCACAAATTTTCTGACTGTACACTAAGGTACCTTTAAATTTCCTGCGCTCCTATACGTTCAAATGGTTTTGAGTGATTAAAAATATCCACCCCAAGTTTCAGGTTACTATCTTGATTTCAATTGGTGCCGTTTACTTTTTTAATTCTTCATATTTTATAACGTCCAAAAGAATTATTCAAGACATTTGAAAATCTACAGACACTGTTTTTTTGAAAGTAACTGTCCCTTAGAATGTTTCTAGATTTTTAGATATTATGATACTACAGGAGTCCCCGCATTAACATTGTTATTTTAATTTTTTTTATTACGGCTGACATAATTATTCGAAAAAGTTGAAACTCGGCAGACTTCCTCCCGGCAATTTTCATCGTTTTTTTTCATTTTTGTTAATAATTAATTATTCCTCTTATCATGTCATTCAAATTACAAACAATAAATTGAATGAAAGAAAATCATTTATATTTTTATAGATCGATTAATAATGAAAACGAATATGTAAATAAACAGAATATATATTTTTCATTTAATTCGCAACTTAAAAATTACTAAACCTCTAATTCTGTAAAAATTCTGAAGGATAATTACTAATATACGAAGAATTTTGTCAAGTTACAAATTTTTCTCAGAATTATTTCAGCCGTGATAAACAATTGGAAAAAAAAAAAAATATCCAAATGTAACTTCAGTATTATGATACCCAAATATCTGTGAAAATTCTGAGGAGTAGCTACCATTATGAAGACAAGGTCTACAAATTTTCTAATATCTTGAATAATTCTTTTGGCCGTACAATAAAAAATGAAAAAAACTAGAAAATCAAGCGGCAAGGGTTAACATTAAGATAGAGACCTCAAACTTGGGGTGGATTTTCTTTTATTCGTTTCGAAACACTCGAACCTCTGGAGCACAGAAATTCAAAAAAACTCTCAACAAGGTCCATCCCGCTGTACACGCACGCGGTACAATGCAGGTATGAAAGAACGGCGTACCCACCGGGATTCGCGCGACAGCGAGATATTCAGGCCAAGGTCATCACGTCGAATTAATATCCTCCTCACTCCAGGGATTACTGTAGTATAATTTCGGGAATCCCTAATAGCCGAGTAAAATTACGCAGGCTTGAAATATTTCGCCGAGTGAAATTAGCGAGGTAGACGCAAACGTCTGCGGAATGTCTTCCAGAAATCTACATCGCGGTGGAGAATGACGGGGATATATAAGCGCAGGTATTCGCCGGGAATTCCGACAAATATACTGCCGCGGGAGGGGAAAAAAGTGAAATAATGCGACGGACGAAAACCAGGTGCAGAGGAGAAACGAAAAAGGGCGTTAATATAGGGTCTGCGAATTATCCGGCAAAGTTGCCATTTTTAAAAGGCTGTCTCGGGTTAACGAGTGTTTGCCAAAGTCCGTGGGAATAATTAATGAATGAAACAACTTTTTTTTCAGATTATTTTCACTCGTAGTTTCTCGCAAGAAAGTTCGACCGTAATCAACGTGAAAATAACAAACGCTTAATGTGGAGCAAATATACTTGTATTTTCTTCATAAAAGAATAATCGATGCGTTCTATGAACACACTGGCGTAGATTCGACAGAAATACATCGATCGAAGAAACATCATTCGATTCATGGCGGGGAGTAGAATCTATACCGATACACTGCTCTTCAGATATAATGGAGACTGCATGATGAATTCAACGTTTGCAGAATCGCAAGCATTATAGACACGGGGAATGACACGCGCTATAAAATCAACCAATGTGATTCTGTGTCTAATTTTTATTAATCTATAAAGAATCAAATCCGTTTCTATCAAGTCATCCTGAAGATATTTGCGTTCAGATCTAAATGCAAAAATTGATTTTTGTAGTCAGATGAAAATTGTAGTGTACCAAACGTCGGATCTTTTCAAAGATGTATGTCGCGTCAACTTGTCAGACCACGACGACTTCGATTTCGTTTTTAATTTGACGTGTGATCATTCTATCTTTGGAAAACCTCTCAAATTTTTGTTGTTTTGTTAATTGAAGGCCTTTGGAGCTATGAATTTTTTTCGACCTTGAGAAAGAATCTTTTTTAAACTTCTGTAAACAATTTGGAAAAATTCTGTGGATCACATGGATAAAACCACCTCCAACTCGCAGAAATGTGGGTAGAATTTTTCAATTACTTTTTTTTCAAGATGATTTGAGGAAATTTAAAAATTTTTAATTAAAAAAATGATATATCGATGATATTTATGCCATCGAAAATCTTCATAAAAATTTCATCATTCAGATTTTTCAAGGCCTTCGATGTTTACATTGTATTTGTTACGGATACTGTAAAGGCGGACGGGGTAGCATAAACGTAGTAGCGTAACCTCCTGCCCCACAACTATCCAACCTGACGCTGGATCACATAAACATCTCCCGACAACGCGAGGTGGAAGTCTCGGGCAGAGGAACAATGAGGAAACTCCCGGTAACGAACCGGATGTCTAATTGGTAATGAGCGAGGCACAGGTGAGCCCAGCATCACAATTGACTATCGAGATGGAAAGTGAACAGTTGTGGTGAGGGCAGCATCTTCATCTCGGACTCCGGACGAGGGCGTACAGCATCGACGGAGGGTACCGGTAACCACCGACCCCGCCAACGGATCGGAAATCCAGAGCGGAGCGAACGCGTGGAGGAATGGGCAAGCGAAAAGTAGTCTGAGAGTGAAGTCCGAATGAAAATTGAAGAATCCAGAGGCGCCGAAACAATTGGGTCACGCGGTGTCCAGCCGTGACACCTGATAGGCGACCTAATCAGGGAAGGGGCACCACCGATGAGGATCGGCAAGGCTAAACATCCAAGAAGAAGAACATCGTCTCGTTCTAATTTGAGCTTTCCCGTCCCTAGGACATTAAGTTTTAGTTTTCTCCCGTCTCTTTTGTTGTTCGTTTTTGGAAAAGTGGTTCAATTATAGTAAGTTAGTGCACCCGTCGAGCTTTTGTGATTTCAGCGTAGAGTCAATTCAGTATGATTGAGGAACTCTCGCTGTGAGACCCTGAAGTAGAGTTTTCATTTATTTTGTAAACATGCAACACGTACTTTCTTATCTTCGATCTGAAGCGCCGTTCTCGGAATAATCAAAACTTTAATTTTTCCGAAATTCAAGCGCCATCTGTCTCGAATCGCAAAAAGTTTTTTCACGTAGAATTCGAGTCTGCAACAAAAAGTTAGGGTTCCCACTTGAAATTTTGAAGTTCTTACCTCTTCCTCATTCAGGGGATGAGGTGGGGGGTTGATTTTGACAGAGTCAATTTTCCCCTTCGAGATCAAACAGGTCTGATTCAGGACATCGTTTTTTACGATGCGTATTCCTTGAGATATTCCGATGTCTCAAGATAAAAGACTCACCCTGTACACTCATGATTTTTGAATCATCGTAGTTTTTGGTCGGCAAAAAATTTTCGAACTCCAGCGATAAAAATCCGAAAGAGAAACACCTTTTTCTGAACTCTGCGGTCAAATCGTTGCGAAGCCCTATAAAAAAATTCTGCGAAAGCGTCTGAATTTTCATCATGGGAAAATCAAAATTCGCATCCATTAAAATACTGACAATGAGTATTACTATAACCAAACCATGCGCCGTGAAAACGTTGCCGTTCTTCTCATTGTCGGAACCTTTTGTCAATAAAACAGTAGGTTGTATGGTAAGGAGGCTTGGCGGGCCGGGGGGGGGGGGGGCTAACCGAGATACTTAAGGAAAGCCCGAACTTCGTTCTCTTATTTGTTTCTCAAGTAAATGAGAGAGATTTTCAGTCACCATGAAAGGATGAAAAATTCTGTTTTGCGAAAAACGGGGCAAGCTCGAAGAAAAAAATTTGTGCGTACAAAATGAAGTTAGGTTAGGTTGGGTACCCCAAACAAAATAGAATTTTCTAAAAGTTTGGGGGTATCCAATTTTGCCCCCTCGACCCCTATATGAGATTGCTGACTAGAGAAATGTTTTACTTATTTCGTACAGTTATTTTCGACGTTTAATTTTGATATGAATTATAATATAAAGTTGAGAATTCGATGAATAATTTCAAATAAACCATTTCGGATTCCGGACATTTCATCACGAATTTGTAGCAATGTGATTCGCAAATGGCTGATTACAAGGTTTTTTGAATTTGATCGACCCGTTTTCATCCGCAATTTTATGCTTTGAATATTCAACATCAGTTTTGTTAATCGATTGCCAACTTTCATATCGATGATACGAATTTTCGCGATTTTGTTCCGCCAATTTAAATTTTTCTTACAAAACCAAATTTTGAACAAAAGTACGACGCGCAGATATTTTGCTTGAATGAAAGATCCTTTAGTTTCAGGTTTTTTGATCAACTCGTTTTCGAGATCATGTAATTTCCGCAGAAGTTTATCAGGAGAGATCGACTGATAGGTCGGCCATTCCAAAATAACCAATTTTTTTTCTATTCTCGATATAATTAGTAATTTTATTCCTGTTTCCAAAATAATACATTTTTTTATATTTTCAGAATAACCAATTTTTTTCTAATTTTTAAAATAATTCACTTTTCTTTCACCGAAATCATGCGAAATACGTTGGATGACTCGAGGAACTTATTTTTCACTGAAACCCAATTGTTTTTCATCGAAGGTCGTGAAAATAAGAAATGTCGTGCTTCTTGGGATCGGACTCTCCTGATGGACGTCTGCGCTGAGCTCCATGAAACCGCCGAATTCCGATAATTTTTTTGTCCCTATGAAACAAAAAATCTATACAGCGTATCTTTCAATTCCACATAAATTATGCGTAGACATGCAATTATAACTATATCGTACATTCAGGGTCTTCTGATAGAGCACTGAGAGGTCGAGAGTTTAGCACAGCTTCCACCTGGGTCAGAAGCGTGGAGAAGTCCTCGTACGTGAGGATTTTGTCCGTGTTGGTGCGTGCTAGGTGATGCTTGACGGATTTGACGGCAGCTTCTCATTTGCCGCCCATGTGAGGAGCTCCTGGAGGATTGAACTTCCATGTTGTACCGTCGTTGGCGATAAGTTGCTGAAGATGTTGCGATTCCTTGGTAAAACCAGGTAGCAGGCGTTTCAAGATGACACAAGCACCTTGAAAGTTGGTTCCGCAGTCGCTGGTGAGCGTCTTGCAGATGCCTCGTCGGGCTGTGGAGCGTCTGAACGCTTTCAAGAAGCCTTGGGCACTGTAGTCAGTTACCAGTTCCAGGTGGATAGCAAAAGTTGAAAAACACACGAACACTGCGATCCAAGCCTTGTATGAGCGTGTGCCGCGCCCTTGAAACGACTTGAGAGAAACTGGACCTGCGTAGTAGACTCCAGCATTCTCGAAGACAAATGATGGTGTGACACGGGAGGCTGGGAGCTGTCCCATGCGTTGTAGAGCACGGATGCCACGTATCCTGGTGCAGGTGACGCATCGATGAATGAAGGATTTGATAGGGGCACGACCACCAAGTATCCAACAGTATCGACGAACATAGTCAAGTGTCAGTTGGGTTCCACCATGCATCGTGCGAGTGTGGGCGTTGGCGATGATAAGCCTGGAGATTTCTGAATCCTTCGGCATGATTGGAGGATGTTTGGCGTCTTCATCGAGTTGAGAGTTTTGTAAGCGTCCACCAACTCGAAGTAAACCAGTCTGGTCGATCCAGGCTGTAAGTCGAGAGAGAGGGTGCGATTTAGCAAGACTCTTGCCTTGTGATAGTGCTCGAATCTCACTGGCGAAGTAGATTTGTTGCGTGGATTTGATCTGGAACGTCAAAGCAAACTGGAGATCAGCAGGATTTAGAGGTAATGAGTCCAAGCTGGATCCAGGAACTTTCTTGAAGCATGCCACTGCCCGTTGAATCGTGGCTGTGACATGGAACGGTTTGGTGAGGGGTCTGTCTTCGTAGAATAGGACATCCAACGGCAGCTTAGTTCTTGAGGAGGTGTACACTGTGCTTGGGCGAATCTCGATGTCGGCAAGTTGATCATCTGATGCTTCAAAGATGGCTAGAAATGGCTCTGTTGGGCTAACCAGTCGGGTCCAGACCACCAGAGTTTGTGATTGATAAGTTGTGCCGGTGTAAAACCTCGAGAAGCACAATCTGCAGGATTTTGCTTCCCTGAGACGAATCTCCAGATGGCGTTTGGCGAGGTTTGCTGAATCTCTTGAACTCGGTCCTTCACGAACTCCTTACAGCGCATTGGATCGCTGTTAATCCAAGCCAGGGTCACAGCAGAGTCAGTCCACAATGAGACGGGAACGTGTTGGAGCTGGAGAGTCGACTGAACACGAGAGACCAGTTTTCATAGCAGCAGAGCAGCTGATAATTCCAATCGTGGAATAGTGAGACGATGAAGAGGCGCAACTCGAGTCTTTGAACAGACTAAAGTTACTGTTGATGATCCGTTAAGGGTCGTTACCTCGAGGTAAATAGCAGCAGCCATTGCAACTTGAGATGCATCTGAAAACCCATGTACCCCGACTTTCGAGCTATCAGCGCGTAGATTGAGCCATCGAGGAATAACTAGCTGAGATAGTTGGGATAGCTCATCGCGAAACGACGTCCAGCGCTGAATAATTGGCGGCGTGAGAATGTCATCCCATCCGACCTTTTCTTGCCATAAATCTTGCATTAAGATCTTGGCGCGGACGATGACTGGCGAAATCAAGCCCAGAGGGTCAAACAGTTGGGCTGTTTCAGATAAGATGGTGCGTTTGGTGATAGCTGCTCTTTGTGTGTATTGACCAGTGAACTTAAGCAGATCTGGCGCACACTGCCAGGCTAGACCCAGAATCTTGGAGAATGACTCGTTGAATTCATGAAACTATGCACCTGGTTGATGTGGTAAATTAAGTTTGAAGAAATCAGGATGGTTGCTATTCCACTTAGCCAAAGGGAAGCATCCGCGTAGATACATTTCTTCAACTTGATTTGCGATAGTGTTGAGAGGGTCGAGATCATCAGCACCGCCACTAATGTCGTCGACATAACTTCCCTTTTCGAACGGCTCAGCAGCTAAAAGAAAGTCGTGACCTTCGTCTAGCAGTAGTTGTCTCAGGGTGTGGCCTGATAAGTAAGGAGCTGATGTAGTTCCGTATGTAACAGTGGAAAGTTCAAACTCTTGTGTTTGCGAGTGATCATCAATCCACAAGATGCGTTGGAACTTGCGATCATCAGGATGTACGAGAATTTGGCGAAACAACTTCTCCACGTCAGTTGTGAAGATGAGGCGATGACGACGGACATACAAAAGCACGTCGAAGGTGTCATTCTGAGTCTTGGGACCAACATGAAGCAGCTCGTTGAGAGGATAGCCTGATGTGGTCTTACTAGAGCCATAGAACACCACACGGATCTTGTTATTCCGCATCACTCCGTGATGAGGCAGGTGATAGACATCGGCTGAAGCAGTAGGCGATTGGACTTTCTCCATGTGACCCCGGGACTCGTACTCGGTGGGAAACTCCGTGTACAGGTGGTGAAGATTAGGTTGATGGACGATGCGATGAAGTAGTCGAGATAGAGATCGTTGTGCGATACCTTTCGAGTATCCAAGTGGAGGAGCGTTGGATTTGAAGGGCAATCGCACGATGTAGCGACCGGAGCTGTCGCGAGAGTGCGTAGCGATGAAGTGAGCTTCACACTCGGCTTCTTCAGCACTGAGAGAGTCTTGGTGAGACGCTGGAACTTCTTCCTGCTCCCAAAATCTCGAAACAAGTTCGCGAAGCTGCAAGTTTGAGATGAGGTGACCTTGATGTGCAGGCGCGGTGATAGAAGATGGACCAGCCTGTCCAAGAACAGCCCATCCAAAGACAGTCTGAATGGCGATAGGCTGGCTCGGGTTTCCCGTGATTACTCCAGGCTTAATGATGATTAAGCCATAGGAGTCAGCTTCAATGAGGATGTCAATCCGACCTGGTGATAGATGATCTGGGTCTGCTAGTTCCAAATCTGCGATGTGGTTCCAGGATTGACCTATTATGACAACTGGAGGTAGTTCGACGGTAAGAGACTGCAGTACATGCGCATGTAGATCAATCTGGTCGTCAGAATGATTGGATCGTAAAGTTATATCAACAGCACCTTTGGTTGATCCTGAAGGTACACTTCCCACTCCAATAATCGGGATACGTGATTCGGAAGGCTTTAGATCCAGCTGGCGTGCGAGCTGCAGAGAGATTAGCGATAGTTCTGACCCTGGATCAATCAGCAAACGTACTGGGCGAGGACGACGTGTTGGCGATACGATGAGAGCTCGTGCTGTAGCCAACAACACCAACGGTCATGATAATGAGGCTGTGTAGCACGAAGAACGATCTTGATACGACGAGAATAGCGATGCGGCGATAGGCGATGGCGAGGACAATGATGCGATGGGCGATGACGAGGTTGATGTCGGTGTGCTAGCAGATGAGACATCAGGTAGTCAGAATGACGTATTCTGAGCTGCCTGTTGAGAAGCAGTAGATTGGGGATTTATCGGTGCGTTAGAGGAAGTTGTTGCTGAGCTGAGAAGCGTAAAGTTATGCAGCATGGAATGATGCGCTGCTTAGCAGAGCCGAGAGCGTTTTCTGCTGCGACAATTCTTGAAGGAATGAGGTCCAAGACAGTTGGGACACAACGACTTGGAGATAATTTGCTGCGGACGCTCGTTCGGCGATAAGTTTTGAAACGTTGAGCACGATACGATGAAGTGTGCTTCACCACAGCACGAACAGGGACGTGCTGGTCTTGGAGGACCTCCAGTGATCAATCCAGGAGGTGATTGTGGTGTAGCAAACTGTCCAGTGGCCGTAGTGGTGTTCTGCAATGATGAACTGGCCAAATGGACATGCGCAGATAATGGCTTGGAACCGTGGGTAGCTTCACTACCACTCGCGGAATTCCGTTTGGCCTTAGGGTCACGTGGTTTTACTGGGAGACGTCCTTCCATGGCTTCAAGAGCTCGTTGCACGGGCAAGCAAGAAGCTTTTGAGGCGCTCATAGGTTGGAAAATCTGTGGCAGCTCCAAGCGTGATTTCCCAGTCCTTTCGAGTCTGAGGATCTAGCTTATGGGTGATGTAGTGCACAATAATGTGATCCCATTGATCGACTGGCGATCCAAGAGCGTTCAGGGCGTTGAGAACCTCAGACGTAGTGTTGATGATGTGGTTGACCTCTTTGGCGGCTCGCGACGCCATTTTAGGTATGCTAAACAGTTTGTTCAGTTGAGCCGTGATCAGTACTCGCTTGTTTTTATACCTAGTGGTCAGAGTTTGCCAGGCGGTGGCAAATGCAGTGTCTGTTATCTCCACGTTACCAATAAGAGAATAAGCAGTGCCTTGCAGGCTTTGGAGAAGATAGTGCATCTTGTCAATCTCGTTGACACCTTCCTTGTTGACAGCGGATATGAACTTATTTTCAAAAGATTGCCACTCAAGAAGCTCTCCATTGAATTTTGGAGGTTGGATGGTTGGCAACTGTGGACGAAATGCTGAACCATCATTTCCGGTTCGATTGAGAGGCGAAAGAGGAACCTGACGAGGTTCCATCTCGGCGATGCGGCGCTTCAGCGCGGTTTTCACCGAGACGTAGCGGTTGACTGCCTTGGTATAGCGACCTTCTTTGTAATAGTTATGGGTGATGTCAATATCTTTGCAACTGCTCAATTTGTCATTGGCGTCGGCAATTTTGCTCCAAGTAGACTCGAGCATTTCGAGTTTGACCTCGCACTCAATTGGCTGGATCAGGTTGTACTCGCCGTTTCCGACTTCAGTGACCATGGAGTTGAGGGCACCCATGTGGGTCTCGAACGCCAACAGGTACTGGGCAGACATCGTAATAACAATTTATTTGGATCCTCCTGCGTGATCGGGGCGATGAAGATAAAGCACGATGACCTTGAGTAGATATTTGGCTCCAATAATCAGTAGTTACGACGCGCACACAAATGACACAGGTAGATTTTCGCACCGAAAGTCCCAATCTATCCTTCCACAAACGCAGTACACTTTTCAGGTACTTCAGCGATGTGTCGGAGTTGCCAAACGCGCACAAGATTAGCGGAATTGCACAAAACTCACTCTCAGTATTTTTTACGCGATAAATTTGAACGAAACTATCCAGTATCCGGCTCGAAGGATCAATAATGTGCAAAGTTTGATGGTGAAAATGACAAAAATACTGGGACCCGGATCGTTTCTGGTGTTCAAATTATTTTAACCACTTCGTTGTTATTAATCACGTTTATTGATAATTATATATATATCACCAACTACTTAATTTATCACAGTAACAGTTGTTTATGCAAGGCTAGAATCGCAAGTAACTAGCAAAAGAGCGGTAAAAAATGGGCTAAAGCTTGGTTAGGCATGTGCAAGCCATGCGGTGGTGTAGCCAAGATTTTGGTAGCTGCAAACAAGCCAAATAGCACAAAATGATGAAACTGATAACTGCGGAATGAATGAAAGTGAACACTGAAACCTGTTAAGAGGTTATTAGATTCGATTAGAGCGCGATTGATTAATTAAAGATAGATTAGATGCGATCGATGGGAGATTAGAAAGATAGAAATCGCCAGCTAGACGCAACAAAGGAAATGATAAGGAGCAAAGCGCGCCAAAATTTTGCCAGAGGACACCTGTCTTCAATTTGGCGCGGCGAAGAGACCTCAAGCGGTTTTATTTGGTAAGATCGCTGTTGCAGTGATCTGCTGCACGAGCGATCGATGCGATGGCTGGGAGAAAGCGAGGGAGATTTTAACAGTACAGAACGTAAAACAATTCACGCCACTGTACTTACTGCGTTTTTAAACTGACAATGAGTAGCGTCGCGACGTCAGCTCCGTGAGTGCGAGAGAGATATTTGGAACTTACGGACACTGAGTGAGAGTGAGAGAGTCAGCCCATTGTAATATCGCCAAGTCATTACGCCTCTGCGTACGCACGTACAGTGTAATAAAATAACTTCGGAACGACTAGCTTCTAATCACTTCCACGTTAATATCTTTGAAAAACAAAAGCAAATAAACGATAAATCAACACGATTTTTTTATTTAGCCGTGATTTGTGAAATATCATGACTATAGTTTTGTGCTGAATTTCATTTTATATTTTAGAATATTTTGATAGTTGAAAATTAACCAACAAAATTTAGTTTCTCCAAAAAACCTTCCGAGAGAAAAACCAATTCACTGGTAGTTTTTGTTTTTACTTAATTTTTTTTTTCTTTTTTTAGTCGGTATAGATGATCCCAAAAAATGTCCTTTTTTCGTCAAAGTTTGTTCTGAGTCTCAGAAAAAGAATTTCAATAACTTTTGGTCACTTCTTCGTCGTCTTCAATACGTTTTTGAGTATGCATATATGATCCATTTTTTTTGTATAAATTTTGGACTCAAAGTTTAAACTTTTGGAATCTGGACGCCGATTCCTGATAAGTTATCCACAAAACTCGGGGCTGGGAACTTTTTTCAGAATATATATTTGGATTTTTTTTTTGGTTTTATAATTTTGTTTAACGAACAATAATTTGAACTAAATTGGTCCAAAAATGTGAAAACATGCGTCGATGGCGACAAGAAAACTCAAAATCAGTTCGGTAGTTCTTGAGTTAGTCGTTGGACATTGATTGCATTACACATACGGACTTCCGCGACTAAAAATGGTCGGGGGTTATTCTAAAGACCTCAAAAAGTGGGGGTTTCGGAAAAATTGAACTCTTCACTTTTGAAGCGACCACAATATCTCTATTTTTTGCTTCCCATATGCAGCGGAAAGCTAAAAAGTCCATCAAATACATGACAGAATAATTTAAAACATCCAACTATTATATGGTGTGTGACCCGGATTGTCTCCAGAAAGACGTCAATCGCGTGCATGCATAATTCTTACGTCAATGCTCGTAATTTAACGATTTTCAACGCGTCATCGGAGTCACATAGACATAGAGAGCGTACCTGCCCCCGTTTATTTTTCATTTTATTATTCTGTTTATTTTCCTAACCTCACAATCATAAAGACATTTGTCGTCCACAATATTATCATACACCTAATTAACATCTATAATTATTTTGGCAACCAGAAGACGATTTCGATTTGACGACCGAATAACTCAAAATTGTAAGTATTTACTAAAAAAATGGTGAGAGTGGTTTTTTCAACGTTGTTCAAGGATTCGGTATTTTTTCCGAAGATTGAGATTTTTTTTTGTTTCAAAAAATTAATTTTGGATAAAATTTTTGAACGTAATTGTTATTAATTACCTTCATGCGCTGTGGCCCCCTCAATCGTCCATTCTAGAGAAAATCGCGGTTAAAAGCAGCAGAATTATTCTAACCTTGAAATATGATCCGTCCATTTTTTCGAGAGAAATGCTCACTCATTGAAAAATATTCAGCGGTCGCTCGGAGTCTTCTGAAATTTCATTCGTCGTAAGATTCGATTTTTCACCTCGTTCCAAACCTCGTTCATGATTCTCGCCTGTTTTTTTTTTTTTTTTTTTTTTCTCTAGCGCGTTCAGGCTATAACATTATAAGCGAAATTTTATTGTTAGCCACGGATACTCTTTGGTACTTGAAGATCCCAATCTAACTCAACTTTTATTGTCTTCTTTACCAAACGTTCGAGTAGTTTGAACAAAAGGGGATGGTTCGGATTTCATTCTACTCTTCTGTCTATGGACACTTCGTGTGTCCCAGAAAATCTCAGAACTCGGGACAATAAATATCAAGATTTCGAAAAGTTCAACCACTTTGATGCACACAATATTCAACTTCCAGGCTAACGTACTTTTTGAGCAACTTTCCGAATGCGATTTTCTTACTTGGAACTCAGAGTTCCTCCATTCAAGTGTACAATAAGTTAAGGAACAGGATCAGAAAAGTGAAAAAAAAGCGCCGATTTCGATTTCACTATATTTTGTTTTCACGAAAAACTCATTTTGAAACATCTTTGGTAAGATATAACATTTTTACAGTGAGCAAATATCTTTTTTTATCGAATTAAACTTATTTCGCGATTGAATGAGATTTGAATTTTACGATTATGCGATTAATTTAGAAATCAACAGAAATACGAAGCTGAGTACAATCGAGTTTGCTCTTATACAGGGTGTCTCATTTTAATCTTATACCTGATTTATCTCGGAAAATACGACTAACAGTAAGATCAAGTATTGAGTATAATGAAACGGTTGGGATTCAATGGTGGGAAAAACTTGAAGCTATCCATTTTATTTTTAAAGGGACCTTGTAAAGGTCAAACCAAGGTCAACTCGGTTTTTCCGATTAGAATGACATATTTTTTCCCCCAAAATCGAAAGGAGAGTCAAATTCTGTACCGAAAAGTAGGTACCTACTTCCACACATATGGCCTCAAGACGATAGATTAGGTTAGGTAGAGCCGTTCAAAAAAGTATGCTTACACATGGGGCCGTGCATCACCAGCCCAGCGAGACCTCTATTCTATTTACCGAGTTGACCTTAGTTTAACCTTTACAAGGTCACTTAAAAAAAATATTGAATAGCGTTAAGTTTCCCCCCTCTTCGAACTGTGAGAGTTTTATTATATTCAATACTCGATCGGAGTCGTATTTTCCAAGATAAGTCGAGTGTAAGATTGAAATGGAACATCCTGTGAAAGTTTTCGGCATACCACGGATAATAAAATTTTACATAACTAGAGTCTAAAAATTTATTGTGAAGTTCATTACGCCTCCCAAGATAAAATATAATTTGGAATTCCCGCATTTCAATTATCTAATACGCTTGTTATTTATGCGAAAAAGTAATGAATTTACTTGAAATTCACGTGTTAACTGCGGAAGTTATAACGAGTCCTTTTAAGTAGCCATGATTCATTGTTTAATTTTCCGTCGGTATTATAATTCTTATCGTGCAAACTAGAGGCGGTAGAGTTGTGAAGTTATTATTATCGTACTCTTTTTTTTTTTCGTGTCGCTATATATTTTTAATTTGATTGAAATTTTTCACACAGCAAAGACCTTCTGACAATAAGACTTTTGCTCGTACAAAAACTCTTGGGTTTTGGACCGTAACGCAAAAATTCTATTGGTTTTTCCATTCTTAGGAGTTCAAGACGAATGAAAATTCAAAAATGTAGTTTTTATTACGTCTGATTCGAGATCAGATTCAGTGGGGTATTAGTAGCAATATAGATTATTTCCAATTTTATGATCACAAAGACAAAGCAATGGTTGATAGTTCGGAAGAATTGAAAGACCTTGCGAAAAATCTGTCAGAATTGTAAACAAACTGAAATTAAGATAGTAGGGGAGGGTGGGGCACGACGGCCCTCTTAAGCTGGTAATTATTTTTTGTAACTTTTAATCCTTAGGATTACTTCATTTGGTCCTTTTTTAGGTAAATCCGTCAAGCTTTTACCGAAACTCGAAAAAAATTTTTTTTTCATTCTGGGGCACGACGGCCCCCCTCCCAAAAAAAAAAAAATCTTAAAAAAAAATAATTTTTTTTTAGGTGGTCTATTTTGTCCCAGATATCGCAGATTAGCTAGAAACATTTTTAAAACATCAACGGCAACATGATTTGACCAAAAAGGAAAAAAAAGTTTTTTTATCAAATTTTTAAGGGGGGCCGTCGTGCCCCAGGGAGGCCGTCGTGCCCCACCCTCCCCTATTTCTATCATTTTATACGACATGCTCATTTTGTTTCTGAAGAATGTACAATTTAATTAAATCAATCGAACGTTATTTTCAGACGTTCTGCACGGTCAAAATCTTTTTTTTTTTTTTGTTATCTCTAGAACGTTCAAATATCAATTTTGGAACTGCTAAAAAAATCAGTTAAAAAGAAAAAATAGACTTTCATGCAAACTTCACATCGAGCTGAGCTCAAAAAACTTGGAATTTGAAAAGAGCATTACGGACCAATATTTAATGATTGAATTCGATGATCGATCATTTTTCTCATATTCGCTCACCAAATTAAAGAAATTCAAGTCTAACAATAAAACAAATTTTTTGAATATGAGATACTTTTTTTAAAATTGTTGTAAGAAGATATAATTGGTCGGATTATTACTGACAATGAAAAATATGAATTGTTAATTGCAGAATTGAAGCTATGCAGATTGTGACCCTCGGTTTTATTATAAGCGAATTCTAATGGGTTCAGAAGACTTGCTTCTCTCACATTGAATTTTCAGAGCAGGCGCTGCAAAAAAATGCACGTGTACAAGAAAAAAAATCTGACTTTCAAGACGTCGCAACATTCACTTTAAGCTTATGTTGCGTTCGCTCGAGGACTCGTTTGGTTGTCGCTCACTCGCCTTTCGCTCGTAGCGCTATCTACCAAACTCGTCGTCACGAGACTGCGACATAACCTCTCGCGACGACTCGATTGTCGAATAATTCGCCATCTACTCCCCTCGGAGCATAAACTGCTATGAAAATACTTCCACACATTCAGTCGAGTATTCGTTTTCTTCTTATTAAAATCCAACCCTTCAGATAATGAGTGAGATGCAATCCGCCATTTCTGCTTCGCCGGTTAGAATATTCGCTATTGTTACAGTAGCCCTCGAGAAAGAAGAAAAATTTAGCTCCGCTTGCTCGATGCTGTTTGAAGTGTTTCATCATATTCCACTGGACTGGATAATACTCTGTAAGTTTTTTTTTTTATCATTTACTTTTTTCTTGCCCGATATAAAATACCCTCAAGCTCTGAAAACGTTACAACGGCCTGCCAGAACTGGCACATGTTCGACCTCAATGCGGCCCACTTATATATCCATAAAAAGAAATTCAGACGTCACTAACCCATCGATGAGTTCAGTAGAATATCGCGGAGACCTTGGAAACTGAAAAATTAATGGAAATAAAATGGTTGAAAAAATATTTGAAGAAATGAGAATTTTATTTTGCTCAACAACACAAATGCGAAATCAAGAATTGACTGTTCCATGTACATATTTTTTTGCTTGGTAAGTTTTTGCTAATTTCTAGCCACCGTCTCAAATCTTGTTGCTCAAGCCGTTTTTGATATGAGCACGCGGTTCACTTTAGCTCAATATCATAATTAGGGATCAAACGAACTTACCTGTGAGTGAAGTTCTATCCATTGTAGTTTTCAATTTTTTCTTATTTGTAGGATGTGTGCAGAATTCCATTCTGACAAATGTTAGAAATCTACATCTTTTCCCGAGTGAAAGAGAGTTTTGGTTTTCAAGCACCGTATCGGTTTTATCTTTCCCCTTGGCCCACCTTAATTATCTCGGTCCTGATTCTTATTTTTGGTTACCTCTTCGTTTCCTTCTCCGCCTGAAGATAAGTCTTTATCGCGAGAGTCGTCCCCGCGACCTTTTGTTAATTCGGAGGATCATCTGAAATGATACGATCTAATCCCAACTGTGGGCTTCCGTTCACTCTGACAAGAAACGTCTCAACTCGAATTAAGCTCGATCATGATTTCTCTTTGTCGTTTCGACGCGTGCTTGAACTCGACATAATGAGGTTAGCTTTTAACCCACCTGATTCCAGTTTTTCCCCCTTCTCGGGATTGTATAAAAAGGAGTTCTCATAAATGGGGGTTTTTGTGGCAATTGATTTGGAAAAGTTAATGAACTTGGCGACGTTTTTTGCACCCAAGGTGCTTTTTCGGGACTTCGCGGAAATTTTTCTTCTCTTCTAATTATAGTATATGGGATGATAGGGGTTGCTTTTTTTCAGTTAAAACATATTTTTCCCCTCAAATTTCATCGTACTATATTGTCAAAACGTATTTCCAGAAATTCGCGTTAAAAAAAACGACAAATTTTGGGAGGCACTCACCGGATAAGATCCTTGTTTTTTTTTTTTTTTTGTTCGTTCCTCATGTAACTGCATGAGTGTCTGTAAAATTCCCTTTCTACACTTTTTGTTAAACTGCAATCAACTTGCTGATAGTCAATGATTTTTTTTTCACTTCATGTATTTTTCCACTCCGTATGATTACTCCTTTGCTCTTGTTTGTTCGGCGATGGTTTAGGTTTTTAATTAAGTAAGCTGTCCAATTATTCGGCAGCTTTTTCTCTGTTTTTTTTTGTAATTGTGCCACTGTTGTCCATGGCCTCCACGGGGGCTTCACCCCAAGGTCAAATATAATTGCTTTCTCCTCTCTTCCCCTTCATCATTTGACAACATGCAATTTTTTACCTCCATGGTGAACAGGGTAATTCGTTCCAATTGCCTTCAGGTCTTATAAACATGAATCGACAAGATCGAAGCGGGAAAGAGAGAAAAAATTTCTGCGAAAGTTCATGACAAGGGTCAAACAACAAGTGAGGGTAATACGAAGTTGGAAACGTCGAATCGAATCTAGATTGAATATCGTCGGATTATTTACGTAACTTTTTTCTTTCTTTTGTTTGTTTGTTTTTTTTTTAAAATAATTGTATCTCCTATTGGAAAAAGCGACTTTCACCTGACCTATGACAACACAACATTCTCTATCGAATTTGATATCGTCATTTTCATGTGCACGTCATTTTAACCTGCAAACCCTGAAAGTTTCGGTTGTAATATTATTCTCGTCGCGACAAAGTAACTTAATTACGAAAAAAGAATTTGGTTGAAGTGATTCACTCGGTATTATCCTAGGGACACGAAGAACCTGCTGTGATATTGTGTTCGGAATTGTGTTCTTGAATGGGACGACATATGGCGATTTTTTATTGTTGTTCTTTCTTTGAACGTCTTTTAGTACCGTTGCTCGTCACCTGGCAATCGCGATCTTCAGCTGTTCTCTTCTACGTTTTCTCCTCTTTACGTTCTTATTCTTCGTGGTCGAATGCAACGAATTGAAACTTGGTTAGTTTTCTTTCTCTGTTTCTCTAATCAGTTTATCACTAATCGCTAATCCGGACGGATGATCGATTTCGCTGATAAGTGGAAGGAGCGAGAATGGGCCGCGAGTTATTGCGTGTTGGAATATTGAACGCGCTTGGAATGAACAAAGTTTGTCAGTGAGTGAAAAGTTTCCGACACGTAACACCTCCGCTAACACTGTAACAATATCACCGCTCCACTAAGAGTTCTTCAAAAGTTTTGCACTTAAGAAAAGTTTTCAAAAATACGAGATAGATCGTTGACATTTATATAAAAATAAAATTTCATCATCCCATTCAACGGATAACCTACAAACTGCGTTGCTCTCCTACTCTGAACACATCACCTTATTTTACCTTATTAAAGTATTTTGATATTCTGAAAATAATTCGGAGTTCCAAGAACGGTAATTCACTGGAATTTCCATAATAGAACAGGAAAACGGGAAAATTATGTGATTCCGAGTAGCTCGGAAATCGCGAAATTCGATCAGCTTTGTTGACGGTAATGTGATTACGAACTCTCAACAAAAATAATCACCATGTTACCTCGAAGTATCTTGTGATGAGCATCGTTATACAGCTCCCTTCAAGCTCATCATATCCAACTGTCTTGACGATTCGAAATAATTCCAAGATTGAAAAAAATGACAATCCGACAATTGATCTCATTGTCAGTGACATACGAGATTCAGGTAACACTGTATCGTTTTTAAAAACGCATTTCATTTCCATACAACAATTTTCGGTTTTCTCATAATCTGCGTGATTGGGATCTTCTAATTTTTTAAAGAAGTTGTCGATTTGAGAATGCGCCCGATATTTTTTAAGTCCTAAAATTTTTCATAAACAATGGCTGAACAAGAAATATGCATTACGGACAATGAAGCCTATTACGCTGGAAACTCGCAAAAACGTATTTTTCAGCTTTTTCGCGATTTCTACGCCAATTTCACTTTGCAAAATATGCGAAAAATTTCAGATTTGGCAGACATTGACGCGAATGTTGCAGATCTATATCGGATTTTTTCGTACCCAACCCAACCTGTGGAAAATTGAAAAATCTTCAGGGTAAATTGTAAATTTTCGATAAAATTCAGAGAGTGCCTAACTTTTTTTTCACAGTATAACTACCTAGCCGTGCTTGTTTTTTGGACGTTTTCCCAGACTTTTCGCAAAGGTGCGCCATTGTTGAAAAACATCGATAATCAATTTTCCAATCTCTTTCCATGGAAAATACCAACTCCATTATCTGGGCTACACTGCATTCCTGTGATCTTATGATGTACCGATACATTTACAAATGATTACTTATTCGCTGAAGGAGTGAACGAATTCATTTTCGGCTTCACAATATTCCAGCTTATCAACTTTGCACATAGTTTACAAAAAATATGAGGACACAGGAACAAGGCACAACACAAAATACGTTCAATCCTCATACATTTTCATCATGGATGACAAGATTGACGTACACGCTTTCCAACATTTTACTTTGTTATCCCAACGAAGTATCGAGCATTGAATAGATATTAATTGTTGGTGTTGCGTGTGAACGACACCCGACAGTACGACTTCCATCCGCGCACATTCGCGGTAGTAGCATCTGATGTCAGAGTGTCCAGTCGAGTGCGGGGCGTGATCAATTTGGCATTTGTACGTACTACACACGTTCTGCTTCTTATGTGTCGTGATCTGACTTATCCGATGCTCAGTGCCCTTGATGAGTAGATTTTTTCAAATCGACAACTAATTTCCGCCCTGAATTCTAACCAGGACAAGGTCAATGCCGAGGGACTGTGATTCGGGGTGATTTTTTACTGATATCATGTCGAAGAATCACCTGGTGGACATAATCCTTTTTTTCACTCTGCATTTTTCAATGCTCTCACGTTCTCGTGTTGTAGATTCGAGAAGCTAATTACCGGGACGATGGAATCTATCGTTTTTCATCCTCTGCGAAAGGGCACAGAACGCAGGTTTCTACCCGTAAAAGACGGGGTGAGTAGTCTTTCATGCGGTCGGTTACAGGTCACGGCTTCAAATTTTGTTCGGAACTCTCCATTGATCTAAAATTTCATCATCAATTGAAACCTCAGAAATTGATCACATGGCCAATTCTGTATAAAATACGCAAATGGTCAGGAATTGAAGTTCCTCAATTCAACCTCTTGGATTCTACAATTTGATAACGACACAATCTTGACGAGCCGAAAGCGATGAAGTCCGACCATGACTTCATCGGTACAAATTTTATGAAATTCACACCAGACCCCACGCCATACGCTGCGATAGCGAACGAGTGCGCGCGCGATTCCGCACAGATAGAGCTGCACGAGATGATGAACGTAATTTGTTAAACCGCCATGTACAAGGTGTACAAAAACCACTCGACATACCTTCGCCAGGTGGTCTTCAGCTCGATATTGGTAGATGTCTTCGCAATTTCGTAACTTTGCTACCGCAGAATTGAACTTGACCTCGAAATTCAGGGTCAAAATTCTGTTCGTCAAGGATAATTAGGAGTTTCAAGGGTACCGTGTATTGTCATATATGTCCCGGTTTTTGTTGACTCCTCGATTCTTTTTCTGGTCGAAGGGTCCATTTTTGTGATCTCATTGTCAGTGACTCTTACCTTTCTAGATGGGCCAATCTTTTTAATCAATTCAAAATTTCGACTTCGAGTTCCCGCAGAGTGAGGTTATGGGGCCAAAAATTCTTCGAGTCCGTCACAGATCTCGGACTGAAAAATCGCTGGAGAAAACAGTGCAGACGCACGATTTTCACACACCCTGTACGCACATACCTCGTTTGCGTAATTTAAATTGCAGGTCATCTCGAGTAGCTAGCTTCGGGCGTACGTCCGCGTCGCATGCCGCGAGAAGGACAGGGATGCAACACGTAGGTATACACATAGATCTAAATGAATGTATGTAATGTACATACATACGTCCACGTATACATATATACGTGCGCGCCGCCCGCAATTGTTGTTAAAACTAACGGCCCTCATTAGCGAAGGCGACGTGACAGCGCCGCGGCGGGTAGCTCCCGTGGGGTCGCACCGTTCTGCTACCCTGCATGAACATGCGTTTACCTCCGAGGTGCCGTTGCTTCAGGGGATCCTGACCGGCCGCCTCGTATATTAATTGTCTCTGCACGGTAGTCCGGTGCTACACGAGTCTCGGGGTCACGTTTGCTGTGCTAATCAGCTCCACGTAGGTTAGAGTTCGCTTTACGCGCGCAGTGATCGGACCTAGGTAATTCTTTACCAAAACCTAACGAATGGGATACTTTGTACTTGGCCAATTCGTTTTCTTCTGTTTGTTTCTCTTGGGGATTTAATTGGATGATGTTATTGTGGTATTGGCGTATTTTTTACCGATGTACAGGAACAGGAAATGGTACTTTATGCTACAAGTGGAGTAAGTGGCGAAAATTGGGATGAGTTTCGTAGATGTCGGTACGAGCGTAAAGTGAGTAACCGCAACATAACCTCAAAGCGAATTTTGCGACGTCTCAATTGTCGGATTCACCTTCTACTTCACATGTGGGAAAAATTATTTTTTGTAACATCTGCTTTGAAAACTGAATTTGAGAGACCTAAGATCAGTTGGCATCCGACTGAGCATCGGTGAAAACATCCTTCCTTGAAAAATTGATTTTTCAACCTTGTCAAATTCAAAGGTGAAAAGTTTTCATTTTCTCGGAAAAATTTTACTTGCCCAAAGTAACCAAGGTCTCGCGTGGAACTTTGAGTCGTAGATGAACGCTTTACATCTATCGAAAAAAAAAAATGATTAAAAAATAAGGGTTCACAGGCAATTCATAGCTTTTATATCAGACTCTCGACAAATTTCTGTAGAAACAAAAAGTAGAATTTTTTAGAAAAACAAAAAATTCTAACCTTGAATCTCGAAGTCGATGTCGGTTCAGGTTGGGTTAGGTTAGCAACTGGAGAATAGCATGGTATGCCCAGCAAAAGAAATCATCCCTTGAACTAGCGAAATACAACTTCTTTTGCAGACTCTTTCTATACTGAAATATTCATAGGGACTGTATCTCATTTATGCTAATGGGCATCAGAATGTTATAATTTGTAACGTCCAGCAGCAAACTAATTATTGAATAATTGCGCTCTCTGGAGTGTAAATATGACCCTCGTAAACAGTGATGAATTGCAATTACGTGAGCGCATACCGTGTATCGAAGGCTATTTGTAACGATTAACGTTCAGTTTCGTGGAATTGTAGTCGAGTTCGAAATTCTATTCAATTAAAATGATTCTATGACCGGATTGATTTTAATGAGACTTTAATATTACTGTCGATCCCTGATACAGAACGGCTCTTCGATTAGTTCGATTTATTCGCTCACTAATGGGGCAAAATGATAATTAATCAAGGAATTAATAACGAATAAATGAAAGTTGAAAAGAATATAGATTCGTGACTTTTATTCTGGTGAAAATTTTCCGATTGGAGCGTTGTTATTGGAAAAAAAAATTTTCCTCCTACATCAAATGTATTGATTTAGGTATGTGATTGCCTTTAATGCCCTGGAAATTCAAAGAAAAAAAAAAAATGAAAATTAATCGAATCGAGATCTCGAGTAGAGCTTCAAGAGGGTGCCAAATTATGAGATCGGTGCACGACCGGGTAACGCTGCTTTGAATAAAATCGAATAATGGCTTTTGTTTTAAACGAAATTCTATGTTTCTTTTTTTTCACTTCAAAGTTGTAGCCGATTGAAATAAAGAAAAGATCGTAATTCGACAGAGTCAGAATTTGTAACGATAAAAATTTGCACATGCCGAGTTACTGCGGTGTACTAATAAGAAGTTAGCTGCGAACAGGCGCCAAACTAACGAAACCTTATGCGGCCACTGTGACCTTTGATTCGTCATTACTTTTGAATCCTCGAAGGTGGGATACTTTTCTTTTTTTCTTCGAATCGTCCTGAAACCGAGTCTTACCTCAACAGAGAGAAAAAAATCGACTCTCACATCATTGAAAGAGTCGACACTGAACGTGGCACCACCTGTATTTAATTTCCGACTAATTTCACTATTTCGATGTCATAAAAATCTTGCGACTATTTCGTTAAAAAAAACAAAAAAAAAAAACAAATACGAAGTTCGCATCGCACAGAAAAAAGTGTTTCCGTTTGTTCTGAAAATCCATGTAGTGCATCCCTCTCGGTATAATGTAACAGATTTGCTCGGCCGCATACCAGATAACGCAGAAAATAACAAACCCTCGGGATTTTCGCGTCGCGTCGGCGGGGAATACCGTGCACAGTAATAGGTGTACCAACCGAACTATAAAGCCCTGTAGCGTTGGTAGTAATGGATAAAGCCATGCTCACAGCGATTGTCGAGCTCAGCCGTTGCCCGCGACGTGGTTTAATATAAATAAATTTATCGCTCGATTTGCATGTGCACCAACAAAATCTGTGGCGGCTCCTAGTATTGTCGGCTTACCTTATATTCATATCTCGGCTTTTGCGTTTCCTCGCGTTGCGTTGCACGCTGGAAAGTACGTCGTAAAAACGTAACGACTTTCTTTTATTTTATCAAATAGGTAACATCTTTTCCACTTCCATGCCGTAACGGCCGAACAATAACATCAAGCTCTCACCGAGAGGGCGGGCTCCGTCCCAACTCGGTCGCCCGAGCGGAGCTTTTCCGTCTCATCATTTTTACGTCAAGGTTCCCGCACCTCAAACACGCCGCCATTTTTATTTTTCTATATAAAATGGATAATTTATACCAACGAATGTCACGTTTGCGTATAAGACCACTTTTTCTCTTTCAGGACCATTTTTTTTTTTTTTTTTTTTTTTTACATTTTAAGACGCTTACGATTTTTTTTTCCGACCCCTTGAACACACGTGTTTAGCATGTGTTATCAAAATCAGAAAACGAGAAGAAATAGTTTTCTGAACTTTACGTGATGTTCAAAATGTAATTAAACGAAAAGTAAAGTCGAAGTAGAAATGGGATTTCGCGCTTCATGTTCAAACTCATAAATAGTTCTTACGGTTCGGTTACAACAAAAAAAGGAGATTCCGTTTCAATTATGTTAAAAGTGAACTAGGATTCACTGTTCTAAATTGAACTAAGATTACACGAAGAATTGACGATAATAATTTTATGAATTTCGAGAGTCTTGAAGGGCCAACGAACACTGCTTACTGGCGCTATCGTCATCGACGGTATCCTATTATACCGATAGTTACAGCTGTAACCGGATGGGCGATCATCCGTTAAAATAACTTCGAATCAATTTGACGCGCTTCAAAATTGATGACTAGCTTGATAAGATCATTTTTCCATACCACTGAATAATGCGTTTTTTTTGGAAGGATCGTTTTATTCAAGGATGGAGGATAAAAGTACACGAATGTTGAGAAACTTTATTGTTCGCGACAATTAAATAAAAAAAAAAAAAGAAATTGAATAGAAATTCTGAAAATAGATTCGGAATGGCCTATCAGTCGAAGAGAAAGAAAAACGCAATTCATATGATGTTGAAAAATTTGTCAAAAAATCGGCCTCACCGAAATTTTGGAAACGATGGGGTTGATGAGCAAAGTAACAGCGAGCGTATTTGTGATTCCGAAAAACCAAATTTATACCGTTGGCCGTTTGGTCGCATTGTTTGTGCAAAAAATTACTGAAATTGTGCGATCAAATTTTTATTCTCCCCACTTGAATCTACAAAATACACGTATGGGATTTTTTATTTTGTGTTTTTGTTCGATTGTATAAAATGTTGAAAGATAATGTGTCATAGATAGACTTTGAACTCAATTATACATACGAGTGAATGACGAAATTTTTTGTCATGTTTTTTATTTCCAGATCATAAAATTTGATCGAAAATCCGTTCAAAAACGGAGTAGTCAATTTGCGGAGAATCATAACTTTTTCCGGAATACGCTCACATTACGTGGATTTACATTCTTCTCAAAATATTGCAAAAAAGAGATGCCAACGGCACGCGGTGTTCCCAAGCGGTCACCCATCCAAGTACTAACCGCGCCCAATGCTGCTTAACTTCGGTGATCGGACGAGAACCGGTGCATTCAGCATGGTATGGCCGTTGCCGAAGGATAAAGAGGACTGCTTCCAGAGAGCGTGAGTTATTCGTCCGCTCAGTCCCGAATTTCATTCGAATCTTCCAAAAAAGAGACGCTATCGACGGGCAGTATTTGTCAATGGCTACATCGTCGACAATCAAAGCCATGATTGTTGCACTGTGAGTACTGCAAGCAAGTATCGATCGAATCGCTGCATACCTTGTTTTCAGCGCATCATAATTTCGGATTTCAATCATGTTTTGTCCCTGGAAAAGTCACCGTCGAAAGTAGCGTAGTTTTCATAACTTCAACTCTATTCTGATCAATTATCCAGTTTTTACTTCGTAAATGTCCTAGTTGATAATGTACGATTGCGTATAGCTTTGAAGATCCTACTATTTGATTCAAACAGTTTGCAAAGCAATCAATCTTTGAACTAGCTGCCAATTATTTGCTCAAAATTCGCTACTCAATTAATTTGATTTCAATTGGCGAATACATATTACCTATACACGTTTTATGACACGGCTGTAATGACTAATTACAAGTGTAAAAAGTTGAAAACAGGAAGCCACGTATGTATCCGCGCTAGCTCGTAAATAATCTACAGTTTTTGTGCGACTCAAAAATAAACATCAGTCAGAATTTAACTTTACAAATATAAAACTTTTGAAGTTATTCTTCACTCACGTTTCACAGGAAATTATTTTTTCGTTTGATATGAAAGGGAAGCTCAAAAAAAATTTCCGCACATACCGTGCTCCTTTTGATCGCGGCAGCAATCTATTCGAATTGAAATTTTTTTTCTCTCAGATTTCGAATTGTTCCTCAAATTTTTGAACAACCTGATTTTCCTCTTTCATCCAATATCCAATCTTTGTCGTCAAGTCAAGTGGCGCTTGAAGTTCAGAGCCCTTAGTCTGGAGATTTATAACTACAAAGAAAAAAATGATAGAGCGGAAATCCAGAAAAGCTTCAAAAGATTGAGTATTCTGCGACTGACGAAGCATTTTCAAATTCGAATAAACAATACAACGACAGTCATGACCTTCGAAAAATCGAAAAATGTTGTCTTCTACCGTACTGTAGTAGGTTAACTTTGGAGCCTCATCACTCGTTAGGAAAGCATTCGAAAAATATCACAAAAATTCGGAGACGTTACTGAAAGATTTCTCGGAAGGATCCCGTTTGAAAATTTCGAAAGTGTTGATAAACATGACACCTAGGTGCACCGAAGTACAAAGAGGCGATCTTGGGAGCGGTTCAAGCAAAACTGATCCACGTGGGTTGAAAGTTTGCAGAAAAATATACACTTTCCAATGCCACAAACGAAAAATTGCTCGTATTGCTGAATTTCCGGTAATCATCATTGTCGTTTTAGGAAATCAAAGGCGTTAAGCGAGTGACCCAGTCGCTACAACGTCGCTGCATTCTCACGTCTCCCCGCACCGCACGTCGCTACAATGTAGTCAGTTTTTTTTCTATAAATAGACACAGATGGTTACCAAGTTTACAGCGACGGAATGTCAAATCAGAAGAAATAAAAACATCAATCGAACCATCTCAGTAAAGAGTCTGGAGCAGAAGCCTTCAGTGTTCAAACAGGTTCGGGGAAATCGTGAACTTTTTTTCAACCCCAGAATTCGGGAGATTTTTCACGCCTAATAGCCATTATTATGGGCTAATTTCACGAATGATTGATAACGATGTTGGTTTAAAGATCCCCCACTAGTAGGCGCACTATACACCGCCAAGAAAAAACGTTCTCCAGCCCGAGCGATATCTTCGTGAGTGGCATCGGCGTCGTTGAAAATTTTCACGACGTCTTTCAAACCATCTCGCTGCTCCAACAATTTGAAACATTTCAATTCACCTTTTTGGAAAATGCATAACGTGGTGTCACACCTAGAGAAAGCATGCGCGAAAAAAACCATTTCTTGGAGACCTTCGCGCGATTCTAAAAGTCCAGAAGAATAAATTTTCCGCTCAATTTTTCCCTTCCCCGGTTTAACGAAGTGAATGTCGCTGCCTTCCGGTGCTAATGCTGCTAACAAAGCGAGGAGATCAACATCGTCACCAACGATGACGACTTTTTCGGACGAAGATTATTCTATTGCCGTCGTTACGATAAGAATGTATCAGCATCGTCTCGTGCTTTCCTAACCTCGAAACCTCTATTTTGATATCGATCTTTCAGAATTGACATCAATGGTATCTTGTTTTTGTCAATTGACAACAACTTCTCTTACGTTACGGTGGCGACCATAGTAGCATCGAAGAGTATGTTAGCGCTTGAATGCTTTACAGAATGACGATGCTGTTCATGCTTTTTTGTACCGCTAGAGCCGCTATGGACGTAGCCATCACAAAAACGATTACGGATCTAGTTCCAAAATGATTTTGCACGTAACCCACATATGCTGTGCAGATGGACTCGGATGTTTCATGGTGATGCCAAATAACGCGATGCAGGAGATATCCCACGTCGATGACAAGCTCACGATTCACGTCATTTGTTTCCAATGAGTCCTCGCGTGATTCTTCAAATAGGTCGTGGAACGCAGACTTCTTGATTTCCCGCATGTTCGCCTCATCGAAAAGGGCAAGTGGAAATAGCGCCAGCTCGTAATCTGGGTATTCGGCGAGTTCGGCACCATCTTCTTTAGCGATGCAAATTCTTTGGAATAGCATCAGCGACTCGATGGGCACGTCCACATCGTACAGCTTGATCGCGAAATTGATTGTGGCCAGAGGACGAACTCGATTGTCGCGTTCCATTTTCACGTCTTTCAAATTTTCTCCGACGACAGCCCTGACAGCTTTCGTTCCAATTTCCACCGCATTGTGGCAGTTAATTTTATCATCACCGACCACCCCTGATTGTGAGCTAATCGACGTGATACTTTTGCACGTCTGAAATGGATAGCGGCACGGAAGCCAATTCTCCAGTCGTTTCACGACTCGATCATCTCGGTCTATTCGAGATTCCCTCGAATCTACGTGCTGTTCGTCGCCGTCAAAGGCTATATTGGCGTATCCCTCCAGAGATTCGCAAATTTGACGAAGGGCAGGCATTGCTGAGATACATTTAGAAAGTAAACTATCAGTGAACCTTTGACCTGTCGTACCGCCGACGACTTTCATGCTGCGCATAAGATTTTGCTCCATTGCCATATCCGACCAAGTTCCCGACCAATATTCATCCGTCCGTGTTATAGTTAAGCAGCCATCATCCGCGGCATTCGTCGCTTTTGATACGAGACGGTAGATTTAGCATATTTTGAACATACATGTGACATGCGTTGGCGTTCAACAAGTGGTCACAGGCGTGAAAGAATGGGAGCATTTGCTGTATGGTTTGTGGACGACCACTCCAGTTACCTTCTCTCTCCGCTTGTATGAGTCGCTTCACCAACGTCACCATGTGGAAATACTGCATCCATAATTTTGCAGTCGGGCCATTTTTTTCCACCTTCTTCAACCGAGTCCTTATTTTTCCAGAGATTTCTCAGATCATAGGGTCTATTCCACGTGAACCGGATCGGTCACCTCTCAGATATTTTTTTAATTTCGCATGTCGATTCTCCATGGAAAGTTGGAATTTTGTGCCACAGGATTTTTGAATTAGTGCAAATTTCGATTTATTATTAACGATCGAAAAATTGAGCAGCGTTTTCTTAAAAAAATCCTAACTTCGTCAAAAATGATGTGAGATTCAATTTTTTTTCCAGCATTTACGCGGATGAGCCCACAGATTCAGGAAAAAAACAGATGGTTCTAGAAAAATTTATTTATCATTTCGTTAATTTACAATTAATTTTTAAATGATTTTTAAAACACTGACGGATAGCACCGAAAAATTGAAAAAAAAATGCTGACATATACTTTGAACCACACCACAGCCTGTAAACTAATTTCAGAGATGCGTTCGGCTTGGTTTTTGAGTAAAAAATCATCAAAGTTGGCGGGGCACGTCCATTCGAACTCATCGCCGCCTGGCGCGTATAACTGGTGCGCTTCTAACTACCGACGGTCGCTATACTTGGTGGACGCTCAGCGGCGGTATTCGCGAGCCATTTTTACAATGATCGCCATTTGAAAGTCTGAAAAAATACCATAGCTTTCCCATGACTCTCCAAAGCGATAGAGTCAAGTTCCAGGAATGTGCTTTTTCTCGTTTCCTGTTTTCGAAGCCCAAATTCGACAACAGATCCAACAAATTTCTTGACTCAAATTTTCGGTACAAGAATACAACAACGCTAATTTGAAGCGGGGACAAGAAGGATGGTGGTCCGGTCGCCGATATAACGGCATGTGCTACGGAGGGACATTTCCGTTCAAGCGATTCAATGTTGCATCTTCTGTCTTTGGTGATTATGTTGTTCAGAAGAAGATCAAGAGATTCCGGAATACAACTATTGACGACTTCTAAAGAATTATCGGTCGGTGGATACGATAAAGTGTCATGAAGCTGTGTTCTAATATCTTTACGGATTATTACCGCGGCTACTGTAATAGCAACGTATACCAATGATCCGATAAGACTTCGTATTCAGTAATTACTGAAACAAACGATGGGGCCTTTTTGCTGGTTATCTCTCATAATGTTGTCATTTCCGTATGTTTCTTCGAGTTTTCTTTCAATTGTACGCTCGTAGGGGACCTAGCCTTCGATTAATTTAATCAAATCCGGCAATGAAAACTAACATTCGTCGCTGTTCTCGATGAATTTGAAAACGAACTGCATTGCATTTTTTACATCGTCAGCTGGTGGACTACCTCCATTTTTCCCGTTGCTGGCCTCTTGAAGGAGTCGGAAAGCCAAGATCATGGTATATCGCTTCTGCAGCAACCAAGTCTGAAACGGCTTCTATCCATCGCGTTACTTCCCAACTCCATTTGTCGTTCCTCTTTCTAGCTGCCTGAATTACACTTCCTTTCACGGCTAAAGTCCGAACGTTGCGCACTATACTACTTTTATCGACTTGCTTTTTCTTCTCCCTTTCATAATATTTCGTATCTATCGCTTCTGCACAGTACAAACACGCATTTTTGAATTCGAAGCTCGATGATGATTATTTCAACTTTGATTTTTTAGACGAAGTCGGTAAAGCTTCGTTATGATGAGTTGCTTGTCTTTTCAACGAAGCAATAATATTGTGTTCTCGAGTATATTGTTTTCTACACGAATCATGTACAATTATAGAACATAACCCCTCCAATTTTTTTCTTTTACCATCTCCTCTCTTATCACTTGTATTTTTTGAAGTTATCGGTCCTTTTGGTCCAACAACGCTTGTTTTTCCTATTTCAATGCTCTCCTCTCAAATAAAACATTTTTCGCCACTATCCATTTCGATGAAAGAGACTCGGCAACGTTCCGTCACAAACTAATTTTAAGGACTGCTCAGGGTACTGTCCGTCGAGCCGACATCGAACACCTCTTAACCCGCTAGGGGTCATGTCACATAATGCCCTAACCCCCCTTCTTTTGCTTTCGGTGTGGTTCTACGAAATAAGGTGCCTGGAGTATATCCTAGCTTTTCGCAGTAAAGATACTCGGTAGTGCGGCCATTCTTTTGAATGTAATTGGCACGAGGCTTTACCGAGTCTTCATTAATATTTGGAACGTATAGGATCCTGAGATTCATTATTATTACTTCATTCAATTCAACTTAGGATTGCAACTAAAGATACGACAAAACTATATTCTAGCTTTTTTATAGAGAATTTGATTTTCATAATTTTTGCAGGTGATAAACCGACACAACGACACGTAAAGAAGGTCGGTGTACGACAGTCTGGGCAGCATAGAGATTTAACGTCACATTGAGCGTTTGAGATACGACAAAACTATAATTCAGCTTTTTTAGAGAGAATTTAGTAGGCTATATTATGTGTGGGGACTATTTTTCCTCTGTGAGAATCGGTTTCAGAGATATAGACGAAAGACAGAAAAAATGTACCTTCTTTCCAAGATGGCGGCGCGATCGTTACAGATGGTGATTGGGCAATTTAGTATGTTCAGGGGGTATTCTAGTGTAGAGGCATGAATTTGAGATGTGTTTTCAGGTGCTACAAATAAAAATCAAAAAATATTTTCATCATCCATTTTTTTACCAAACGTTTATTATTATTTGAAGATTACAAGAAAAAAAAAAATAGTCAAAAAATACAAAATTGAAAGTGGTATGAGTTGTTGAAGTGGGAGGTACAAAAAAATGGCGCGCCAATCTTGTCATGATTGCAAGCTTTTTCAAAATCTGAAACAAAAAAAAATAAGAGATTATTAATATAGATAAATGTGGCTATCGTACTAACTAAGAAAAAGTGTAAACAAAATTTTTTTTTACTAAATTACGGCTGTCCGAAAAAATGATACATTTTTTTCGACTTTTTTGGACTTTTCTGAATTTTTAAAAAATCGTAAAAATTATTATTTTGTTATAATAATAGTTAGGACGATAGAGACATGTATTGAGAAGATTCACACCAAATTTTAAGTCAATTGGTTCAATAGAACTTGAGAAATCAAGTCAAACGTTTTGAAAAGTGTAGTTTCGAGAAAAACGCGTTTAAAGTTTCGAGTAAAATTATACCCGATGTTAACCATTAAACGACATATTATACTTACGTTTTTTCAATCCGCGATTCCTGCTCCATACATGGGGCCTTCCTCTACTTCAAACAAATCATTTTCTGCATTCCTTTCTTCTAAACGAGCAGTGCGGGCTTCCTTTAAGGCGTTAGAAGTTCGGATTTCAGAACGATTAATCGGGGCATTATCTCGTTTGGTGGCGAACGCATGAGCTTCAGAACCAATGTCCATCCCCATAAGAGACATCATTTTCAAAATAGGAATGAAGCCTTCATTAAATATGGAAACTGCGATAAAAGTTGCAATTTCTATTACACGTAAGCCGGCATGTATATGTTTTGGCGCAAAAGTCCAAATTAATGAGTTCAAGGACTCATTGTTATCCTGGGTCTCAGAACCTAAGCACCGAACCAGTAAATCCTCTGACGATAAACTCTCGTAGATCGGCTTTATAATTTCTAATACATCATCCGACAGAGGCGGGTTTTCGTGGTCAAACTCTTCAGATGTACCTTCATGTGCAGCATTCTGCCATTTACACCAGCTTTCTGGACCAGGTGGGCAATATAAATGTTGTGGATTTTCATTTGTAGAACTATTATGATAGAAGGTTGCCCAAATTGCATTTTTCATGTCCTCTATAGAATCCGGATGCCGGCGAATCGCTAATCCATAATATAAAGATAATTTATTTATTACTTTATCGGTTAATTTTCCTGGACCTTTTCCGCCAATCCCTTTTCCTTTATTTTCATTTTTTGCTTTCCGTAATCTTGCACCCATTCTTTTTTGTATATGTCCCACACATTCTTTTTTTTCATCAATTGGGTTACCATCATAAGGATCTATGTCAAGTATACCCTGGAAAGTCTTATTGTTAGTATCACCATCCCCAATATATTTGACATATTTTACTTGGTGTTTTTCAACTGATCTACTAAACATCTCGATAATAGCGTCAACTTCCATTTTTCCTGCACTTCCTTTACGATTTATCGTACAAGATTCTTCATGGTCTTCGTACCAATCATTGTACGCTTCGATATCGGAATGTTTTTTATTTTTCCAGATATTACAGCCTTAACAAAAGCTAGATTTGACAACTGTATCTACAACTTTTTTGGAATGTTTAGCTATGAGTGTGGTAACCCCAAATAGAGAACTGAAACCTCTTTTCTTCCAGGTCCCATCTCCAGAAACCGTGAAATTAGTTGAATCAGCATTTGGATCAGAAGCTGAAATTAAATTTTTCTCTTCATCAACAGCTTTCGAAATAATCAAGTTATAAACTGCCGATGCAGCTGTATACACGTTTTCAAGACAACTGTAGTATGCGCCGATGGATATTCCTTGACAAATATCCATCATACTGCAGAAGATATTGATTCCTTCTCGTCCAACTCCCAAAAGTCGCATAGCGAAAACCATTTTTCGATTGATTTCAAATGATTTATTTACAAATGGAGAAGATGCTATATATTGTGGACTTTCACAACTGCATTGTAGTGCAATTTTAAATCCCAGTCCACGATGAGCTGTCCGAGAAAATTTTATTTCATTCTTGCACGTAGCACACAAAACTAATGATGAAATAGCTGTAAAAACCGAGAAAAACTCCAAAATACAATATCCATAATTGTTGGAAATGATCACTTCTTCATCATTAGATTTTTTTCAATTTAGTTGCCGATGCACTTGTAAAACTAGTATCTTCTTCTACAGTAAATCTATTGCCGTGGAATCGCCTTTTTTTTGATCGGTCAGCACGAGAAGTACTATTTTTGGCGGGTTTTCGATCCATTTTCACTAAATCAAACTTCGAAAATTCACTAAATTAAAATATTTCTCTTTTACTTAGAGCACGTGCATCTACGTTGCTGGAAGGTTAAAATTCAACTGTTGGAAACTGGCTGTTACTAAACTCTAAGTGCAGAAAACTTTCAAAAATCAACAGGGTAACCTTGAATTACATATACTTATATATTATAATACAACTACAATAAAAGGGTACAATACAAAAGTATGGGTGTATAGGTATTTACAACCGAAGGGGACCGCAGGTAGACAGATTATCACTAACGTCTTTTGTTCGATTCGTTCCAGCCGAGCCAGTATTGAAGACGTGTCACTAAAATAGCTATATCTCTGGAAATAATTGAAATTTTGGCTTGCCTTTTTAAAGACACATTCTTGAAAGGTTAAGCTTTGAAAATATGAAAAAAAAAAATTCGATTTTTTCAAATTTCTACACTAGAATACCCCCTAATTTAGTATGTTCAACGAGTGGCCGTAGTTGGCATGTGTACCAAAAATTACATCTCTATCGGTTGATGTTTTTATTCCTTCTGATTTGACGAGACGTGCGTCGCTGCAAATCTAGGTAACCATCTGTGTTTTGATTTATAGAAAAATAACTCACTACAGTATTGTAGGATAAATAGGAAGTTAAGCCTTGATGTATAAGTGTATTGTAAGTGTAATGTAAGTGTAATGAAAGTGTGTTATAACCCAAGGATCGCTGATCCTTAGCAGGTGACCCGATGGTCAGTTGATCGCCGAACGACGTAGTGATCGTACCTGCCATGTCACGTTATAAAATAAAATAGATCTTGGGAACCTTATACCTAGACAAAAACCTTATTTTCTAAAGGAAAACACCACAGTATAGCGACGCGCTGTGCGGGGGGATGTGAGAATGCAGCGACGTTGTAGCGACTGGGTGGCCCGCTTAACGCTTTAGATTTCCTAAAACGACAATGATGATTACCGAAAATTCAGCAATACGAGGAGTTTTTCGTTTGTGGCATTAGAAAGTGTCCCAAGATCATCTCTTTGTACTTCGGTGCCAGGTGCCCAGGTGGGTGCCATGTTTATCAACATTTTCGGAATTTTCCAACGTGATCTTTCTGAGAAATCTTTCAGGAACATCTTCGAGTTTTTGTCGTAATTTTCGAATGCTTTTCTAACGAGTGGTGACGCTTCGAAGTTAACCTACTGCGGTTAACTCCAAAAGAACAACGTTTTTCAACCATCCGGTGTTCATGACTGTCGTATTGTTCATTCGGAATTGGAAAATGAGTCATCAGTCGCAGAATACTCAAGCTTTTGAAACTGTTCTGGAATTCCGCTCTATCATTTATTTCTTTGTAGTAATAAATCTTCAGACTGAGGGGTTTGAACTTCACGCGCCGCTTTACTTTACGACAAAGATTGGATATTGAATGAAAGAGGAGAATCAGGTTGTTTTAAAATTTGAGAAACAATTTGAAATCTGAGAAAGAAAGAAATTTACTGTGTTTTCAATTCGAATACATTATTGCCGCGATCAACAAGAGCACGGTATGTGCAAGAAATTTTTTCGAGCATCTCTCAAATGTCGGGCTGGAAAATGATTTCCTATGCAACGCAAGTGAGATATAACTTCGAAAATTTTATATTTGTATAGTTTAATTTTGACTGATGTTTATTCTTAAGTCGCACAAGAGTTGAAGATTATTTACGGGCTAGCGTAAATACACGCGAGTCTTCCTGTTTTTAACTTTCTACACTTGATCAATACAGCCATATCGTGAAACGTGGCCAATCAAATCGATTTGATTAAAGGGCGAATTTTTAGCAAATGATTCTCAGCTAGTTCAAAGATTTATTGCTTGAAGAACTGCTCGAAACTAATAGTGAAATCTTCAGAGCTATACGAAATCGTGAATTATCTGCTAGGACATTTAGGAACTAAGAACTAAATAATTAATCGGGATGGGAGTGAAGTTATGAGGACAGCGCTACTTTCGACAGTGAGATTTACGGGGACAGAACACTATTGGAATTGGAGAATTTGATGCGCTGTAAACGAGGTATCAAGCGATTCAATCAACACTTGCTTGCAGTACTGACAGTGCGACAATCATGGCTTCGATTGTCGAATGTGTAGCCGTTGACGAATACTGGGTGTCGATGGCGTCTCTTTTGCAAGATTCGGATAAGATTCAGAACTAATTATGGGCAGACAAACTACTCGCCGTATGTGGACGCAGTCATCACTGTCCTTCGGCAACGGCCATACCATGCTGAATGCACCGGTTCTCGTCCGATCACCGAAGTTAAGCAGCATTGGGCGCGGTTAGTACTTGGATGGGTGACCGCTTGGGAACACCGCGTGCCGTTGGCATCTCTTTTTTGGAGTTTTTCGAATATGATTCAAAGCCAAAAAGACGAATAACTCGCGCTTTGGGGACGCAGTCATCACTGTCCTTCGGCAACGGCCATACCATGCTGAATGCACCGGTTCTCGTCCGATCACCGAAGTTAAGCAGCATTGGGCGCGGTTAGTACTTGGATGGGTGACCGCTTGGGAACACCGCGTGCCGTTGGCATCTCTTTTTTGGAGTTTTTCGAATATGATTCAAAGCCAAAAAGACGAATAACTCGCGCTCTCTGGAAGCAGTCGTCTTATTCTTTCGGCAACGGCCATACCATGCTGAATGCACCGGTTCTCGTCCGATCACCGAAGATAAGCAGCATTGGGCGCGGTTAGTACTTGGATGGGTGACCGCTTGGGAACACCGCGTGCCGTTGGCATCTCTTTTTTGGAGTTTTTCGAATATGATTCAAAGCCAAAAAGACGAATAACTCGCGCTCTCTGGAAGCAGTCGTCTTATTCTTTCGGCAACGGCCATACCATGCTGAATGCACCGGTTCTCGTCCGATCACCGAAGTTGAGCAGCATTGGGCGCGGTTAGTACTTGGATGGGTGACCGCTTGGGAACACCGCGTGCCGTTGGCATCTCTTTTTTGGAGTTTTTCGAATATGATTCAAAGCCAAAAAGACGAATAACTCGCGCTTTGGGGACGCAGTCATCACTGTCCTTCGGCAACGGCCATACCATGCTGAATGCACCGGTTCTCGTCCGATCACCGAAGTTAAGCAGCATTGGGCGCGGTTAGTACTTGGATGGGTGACCGCTTGGGAACACCGCGTGCCGTTGGCATCTCTTTTTTGGAGTTTTTCGAATATGATTCAAAGCCAAAAAGACGAATAACTCGCGCTTTGGGGACGCAGTCATCACTGTCCTTCGGCAACGGCCATACCATGCTGAATGCACCGGTTCTCGTCCGATCACCGAAGTTAAGCAGCATTGGGCGCGGTTAGTACTTGGATGGGTGACCGCTTGGGAACACCGCGTGCCGTTGGCATCATCTCTTTTTTGGAGTTTTTCGAATATGATTCAAAGCCAAAAAGACGAATAACTCGCGCTTTGGGGACGCAGTCATCACTGTCCTTCGGCAATGGCCATACCATGCTGAATGCACCGGTTCTCGTCCGATCACCGAAGTTAAGCAGCATTGGGCGCGGTTAGTACTTGGATGGGTGACCGCTTGGGAACACCGCGTGCCGTTGGCATCTCTTTTTTGGAGTTTTTCGAATATGATTCAAAGCCAAAAAGACGAATAACTCGCGCTTTGGGGACGCAGTCATCACTGTCCTTCGGCAACGGCCATACCATGCTGAATGCACCGGTTCTCGTCCGATCACCGAAGTTAAGCAGCATTGGGCGCGGTTAGTACTTGGATGGGTGACCGCTTGGGAACACCGCGTGCCGTTGGCATCTCTTTTTTGGAGTTTTTCGAATATGATTCAAAGCCAAAAAGACGAATAACTCGCGCTTTGGGGACGCAGTCATCACTGTCCTTCGGCAACGGCCATACCATGCTGAATGCACCGGTTCTCGTCCGATCACCGAAGTTAAGCAGCATTGGGCGCGGTTAGTACTTGGATGGGTGACCGCTTGGGAACACCGCGTGCCGTTGGCATCATCTCTTTTTTGGAGTTTTTCGAATATGATTCAAAGCCAAAAAGACGAATAACTCGCGCTTTGGGGACGCAGTCATCACTGTCCTTCGGCAACGGCCATACCATGCTGAATGCACCGGTTCTCGTCCGATCACCGAAGTTAAGCAGCATTGGGCGCGGTTAGTACTTGGATGGGTGACCGCTTGGGAACACCGCGTGCCGTTGGCATCTCTTTTTTGGAGTTTTTCGAATATGATTCAAAGCCAAAAAGACGAATAACTCGCGCTTTGGGGACGCAGTCATCACTGTCCTTCGGCAACGGCCATACCATGCTGAATGCACCGGTTCTCGTCCGATCACCGAAGTTAAGCAGCATTGGGCGCGGTTAGTACTTGGATGGGTGACCGCTTGGGAACACCGCGTGCCGTTGGCATCTCTCTTTTGGAGTTTTTCGAATATGATTCAAAGCCAAAAAGACGAATAACTCGCGCTTTGGGGACGCAGTCATCACTGTCCTTCGGCAACGGCCATACCATGCTGAATGCACCGGTTCTCGTCCGATCACCGAAGTTAGGCAGCATTGGGCGCGGTTAGTACTTGGATGGGTGACCGCTTGGGAACACCGCGTGCCGTTGGCATCTCTTTTTTGGAGTTTTTCGAATATGATTCAAAGCCAAAAAGACGAATAACTCGCGCTTTGGGGACGCAGTCATCACTGTCCTTCGGCAACGGCCATACCATGCTGAATGCACCGGTTCTCGTCCGATCACCGAAGTTAAGCAGCATTGGGCGCGGTTAGTACTTGGATGGGTGACCGCTTGGGAACACCGCGTGCCGTTGGCATCTCTTTTTTGGAGTTTTTCGAATATGATTCAAAGCCAAGAAGACGAATAACTCGCGCTTTGGGGACGCAGTCATCACTGTCCTTCGGCAACGGCCATACCATGCTGAATGCACCGGTTCTCGTCCGATCACCGAAGTTAAGCAGCATTGGGCGCGGTTAGTACTTGGATGGGTGACCGCTTGGGAACACCTCGTGCCGTTGGCATCTCTTTTTTGGAGTTTTTCGAATATGATTCAAAGCCAAGAAGACGAATAACTCGCGCTTTGGGGACGCAGTCATCACTGTCCTTCGGCAACGGCCATACCATGCTGAATGCACCGGTTCTCGTCCGATCACCGAAGTTAAGCAGCATTGGGCGCGGTTAGTACTTGGATGGGTGACCGCTTGGGAACACCGCGTGCCGTTGGCATCTCTCTTTTGGAGTTTTTCGAATATGATTCAAAGCCAAAAAGACGAATAACTCGCGCTTTGGGGACGCAGTCATCACTGTCCTTCGGCAACGGCCATACCATGCTGAATGCACCGGTTCTCGTCCGATCACCGAAGTTAAGCAGCATTGGGCGCGGTTAGTACTTGGATGGGTGACCGCTTGGGAACACCGCGTGCCGTTGGCATCTCTTTTTTGGAGTTTTTCGAATATGATTCAAAGCCAAAAAGACGAATAACTCGCGCTTTGGGGACGCAGTCATCACTGTCCTTCGGCAACGGCCATACCATGCTGAATGCACCGGTTCTCGTCCGATCACCGAAGTTAAGCAGCATTGGGCGCGGTTAGTACTTGGATGGGTGACCGCTTGGGAACACCGCGTGCCGTTGGCATCTCTTTTTTGGAGTTTTTCGAATATGATTCAAAGCCAAAAAGACGAATAACTCGCGCTCTCTGGAAGCAGTCGTCTTATTCTTTCGGCAACGGCCATACCATGCTGAATGCACCGGTTCTCGTCCGATCACCGAAGTTAAGCAGCATTGGGCGCGGTTAGTACTTGGATGGGTGACCGTTTGGGAACACCGCGTGCCGTTGGCATCTCTTTTTTGGAGTTTTTCGAATATGATTCAAAGCCAAAAAGACGAATAACTCGCGCTTTGGGGACGCAGTCATCACTGTCCTTCGGCAACGGCCATACCATGCTGAATGCACCGGTTCTCGTCCGATCACCGAAGTTAAGCAGCATTGGGCGCGGTTAGTACTTGGATGGGTGACCGCTTGGGAACACCGCGTGCCGTTGGCATCTCTTTTTTGGAGTTTTTCGAATATGATTCAAAGCCAAAAAGACGAATAACTCGCGCTTTGGGGACGCAGTCATCACTGTCCTTCGGCAACGGCCATACCATGCTGAATGCACCGGTTCTCGTCCGATCACTGAAGTTAAGCAGCATTGGGCGCGGTTAGTACTTGGATGGGTGACCGTTTGGGAACACCGCGTGCCGTTGGCATCTCTTTTTTGGAGTTTTTCGAATATGATTCAAAGCCAAAAAGACGAATAACTCGCGCTTTGGGGACGCAGTCATCACTGTCCTTCGGCAACGGCCATACCATGCTGAATGCACCGGTTCTCGTCCGATCACTGAAGTTAAGCAGCATTGGGCGCGGTTAGTACTTGGATGGGTGACCGCTTGGGAACACCGCGTGCCGTTGGCATCTCTTTTTTGGAGTTTTTCGAATATGATTCAAAGCCAAAAAGACGAATAACTCGCGCTTTGGGGACGCAGTCATCACTGTCCTTCGGCAACGGCCATACCATGCTGAATGCACCGGTTCTCGTCCGATCACCGAAGTTAAGCAGCATTGGGCGCGGTTAGTACTTGGATGGGTGACCGCTTGGGAACACCGCGTGCCGTTGGCATCTCTTTTTTGGAGTTTTTCGAATATGATTCAAAGCCAAGAAGACGAATAACTCGCGCTTTGGGGACGCAGTCATCACTGTCCTTCGGCAACGGCCATACCATGCTGAATGCACCGGTTCTCGTCCGATCACCGAAGTTAAGCAGCATTGGGCGCGGTTAGTACTTGGATGGGTGACCGCTTGGGAACACCGCGTGCCGTTGACATCTCTTTTTTGGAGTTTTTCGAATATGATTCAAAGCCAAGAAGACGAATAACTCGCGCTTTGGGGACGCAGTCATCACTGTCCTTCGGCAACGGCCATACCATGCTGAATGCACCGGTTCTCGTCCGATCACCGAAGTTAAGCAGCATTGGGCGCGGTTAGTACTTGGATGGGTGACCGCTTGGGAACACCGCGTGCCGTTGGCATCTCTCTTTTGGAGTTTTTCGAATATGATTCAAAGCCAAAAAGACGAATAACTCGCGCTTTGGGGACGCAGTCATCACTGTCCTTCGGCAACGGCCATACCATGCTGAATGCACCGGTTCTCGTCCGATCACCGAAGTTAAGCAGCATTGGGCGCGGTTAGTACTTGGATGGGTGACCGCTTGGGAACACCGCGTGCCGTTGGCATCTCTTTTTTGGAGTTTTTCGAATATGATTCAAAGCCAAAAAGACGAATAACTCGCGCTTTGGGGACGCAGTCATCACTGTCCTTCGGCAACGGCCATACCATGCTGAATGCACCGGTTCTCGTCCGATCACCGAAGTTAAGCAGCATTGGGCGCGGTTAGTACTTGGATGGGTGACCGCTTGGGAACACCGCGTGCCGTTGGCATCTCTTTTTTGGAGTTTTTCGAATATGATTCAAAGCCAAAAAGACGAATAACTCGCGCTCTCTGGAAGCAGTCGTCTTATTCTTTCGGCAACGGCCATACCATGCTGAATGCACCGGTTCTCGTCCGATCACCGAAGTTAAGCAGCATTGGGCGCGGTTAGTACTTGGATGGGTGACCGCTTGGGAACACCGCGTGCCGTTGGCATCTCTTTTTTGGAGTTTTTCGAATATGATTCAAAGCCAAAAAGACGAATAACTCGCGCTTTGGGGACGCAGTCATCACTGTCCTTCGGCAACGGCCATACCATGCTGAATGCACCGGTTCTCGTCCGATCACCGAAGTTAAGCAGCATTGGGCGCGGTTAGTACTTGGATGGGTGACCGCTTGGGAACACCGCGTGCCGTTGGCATCTCTTTTTTGGAGTTTTTCGAATATGATTCAAAGCCAAAAAGACGAATAACTCGCGCTTTGGGGACGCAGTCATCACTGTCCTTCGGCAACGGCCATACCATGCTGAATGCACCGGTTCTCGTCCGATCACTGAAGTTAAGCAGCATTGGGCGCGGTTAGTACTTGGATGGGTGACCGCTTGGGAACACCGCGTGCCGTTGGCATCTCTTTTTTGGAGTTTTTCGAATATGATTCAAAGCCAAAAAGACGAATAACTCGCGCTTTGGGGACGCAGTCATCACTGTCCTTCGGCAACGGCCATACCATGCTGAATGCACCGGTTCTCGTCCGATCACTGAAGTTAAGCAGCATTGGGCGCGGTTAGTACTTGGATGGGTGACCGCTTGGGAACACCGCGTGCCGTTGGCATCTCTTTTTTGGAGTTTTTCGAATATGATTCAAAGCCAAAAAGACGAATAACTCGCGCTTTGGGGACGCAGTCATCACTGTCCTTCGGCAACGGCCATACCATGCTGAATGCACCGGTTCTCGTCCGATCACCGAAGTTAAGCAGCATTGGGCGCGGTTAGTACTTGGATGGGTGACCGCTTGGGAACACCGCGTGCCGTTGGCATCTCTTTTTTGGAGTTTTTCGAATATGATTCAAAGCCAAAAAGACGAATAACTCGCGCTTTGGGGACGCAGTCATCACTGTCCTTCGGCAACGGCCATACCATGCTGAATGCACCGGTTCTCGTCCGATCACTGAAGTTAAGCAGCATTGGGCGCGGTTAGTACTTGGATGGGTGACCGCTTGGGAACACCGCGTGCCGTTGGCATCTCTTTTTTGGAGTTTTTCGAATATGATTCAAAGCCAAGAAGACGAATAACTCGCGCTTTGGGGACGCAGTCATCACTGTCCTTCGGCAACGGCCATACCATGCTGAATGCACCGGTTCTCGTCCGATCACCGAAGTTAAGCAGCATTGGGCGCGGTTAGTACTTGGATGGGTGACCGCTTGGGAACACCGCGTGCCGTTGGCATCTCTTTTTTGGAGTTTTTCGAATATGATTCAAAGCCAAGAAGACGAATAACTCGCGCTTTGGGGACGCAGTCATCACTGTCCTTCGGCAACGGCCATACCATGCTGAATGCACCGGTTCTCGTCCGATCACCGAAGTTAAGCAGCATTGGGCGCGGTTAGTACTTGGATGGGTGACCGCTTGGGAACACCGCGTGCCGTTGGCATCTCTCTTTTGGAGTTTTTCGAATATGATTCAAAGCCAAAAAGACGAATAACTCGCGCTTTGGGGACGCAGTCATCACTGTCCTTCGGCAACGGCCATACCATGCTGAATGCACCGGTTCTCGTCCGATCACCGAAGTTAAGCAGCATTGGGCGCGGTTAGTACTTGGATGGGTGACCGCTTGGGAACACCGCGTGCCGTTGGCATCTCTTTTTTGGAGTTTTTCGAATATGATTCAAAGCCAAAAAGACGAATAACTCGCGCTTTGGGGACGCAGTCATCACTGTCCTTCGGCAACGGCCATACCATGCTGAATGCACCGGTTCTCGTCCGACCACCGAAGTTAAGCAGCATTGGGCGCGGTTAGTACTTGGATGGGTGACCGCTTGGGAACACCGCGTGCCGTTGGCATCTCTTTTTTGGAGTTTTTCGAATATGATTCAAAGCCAAAAAGACGAATAACTCGCGCTCTCTGGAAGCAGTCGTCTTATTCTTTCGGCAACGGCCATACCATGCTGAATGCACCGGTTCTCGTCCGATCACCGAAGTTAAGCAGCATTGGGCGCGGTTAGTACTTGGATGGGTGACCGCTTGGGAACACCGCGTGCCGTTGGCATCTCTTTTTTGGAGTTTTTCGAATATGATTCAAAGCCAAGAAGACGAATAACTCGCGCTTTGGGGACGCAGTCATCACTGTCCTTCGGCAACGGCCATACCATGCTGAATGCACCGGTTCTCGTCCGATCACCGAAGTTAAGCAGCATTGGGCGCGGTTAGTACTTGGATGGGTGACCGCTTGGGAACACCGCGTGCCGTTGGCATCTCTCTTTTGGAGTTTTTCGAATATGATTCAAAGCCAAAAAGACGAATAACTCGCGCTTTGGGGACGCAGTCATCACTGTCCTTCGGCAACGGCCATACCATGCTGAATGCACCGGTTCTCGTCCGATCACCGAAGTTAAGCAGCATTGGGCGCGGTTAGTACTTGGATGGGTGACCGCTTGGGAACACCGCGTGCCGTTGGCATCTCTTTTTTGGAGTTTTTCGAATATGATTCAAAGCCAAAAAGACGAATAACTCGCGCTTTGGGGACGCAGTCATCACTGTCCTTCGGCAACGGCCATACCATGCTGAATGCACCGGTTCTCGTCCGATCACCGAAGTTAAGCAGCATTGGGCGCGGTTAGTACTTGGATGGGTGACCGCTTGGGAACACCGCGTGCCGTTGGCATCTCTTTTTTGGAGTTTTTCGAATATGATTCAAAGCCAAAAAGACGAATAACTCGCGCTCTCTGGAAGCAGTCGTCTTATTCTTTCGGCAACGGCCATACCATGCTGAATGCACCGGTTCTCGTCCGATCACCGAAGTTAAGCAGCATTGGGCGCGGTTAGTACTTGGATGGGTGACCGCTTGGGAACACCGCGTGCCGTCGGCATCTCTTTTTTGGAGTTTTTCGAATATGATTCAAAGCCAAAAAGACGAATAACTCGCGCTTTGGGGACGCAGTCATCACTGTCCTTCGGCAACGGCCATACCATGCTGAATGCACCGGTTCTCGTCCGATCACCGAAGTTAAGCAGCATTAGGCGCGGTTAGTACTTGGATGGGTGACCGCTTGGGAACACCGCGTGCCGTCGGCATCTCTTTTTTGGAGTTTTTCGAATATGATTCAAAGCCAAAAAGACGAATAACTCGCGCTCTCTGGAAGCAGTCGTCTTATTCTTTCGGCAACGGCCATACCATGCTGAATGCACCGGTTCTCGTCCGATCACCGAAGTTAAGCAGCATTAGGCGCGGTTAGTACTTGGATGGGTGACCGCTTGGGAACACCGCGTGCCGTTGGCATCTCTTTTTTGGAGTTTTTCGAATATGATTCAAAGCCAAAAAGACGAATAACTCGCGCTTTGGGGACGCAGTCATCACTGTCCTTCGGCAACGGCCATACCATGCTGAATGCACCGGTTCGCGTCCGATCACCGAAGTTAAGCAGCATTGGGCGCGGTTAGTACTTGGATGGGTGACCGCTTGGGAACACCGCGTGCCGTTGGCATCATCTCTTTTTTGGAGTTTTTCGAATATGATTCAAAGCCAAAAAGACGAATAACTCGCGCTTTGGGGACGCAGTCATCACTGTCCTTCGGCAACGGCCATACCATGCTGAATGCACCGGTTCTCGTCCGATCACCGAAGTTAAGCAGCATTGGGCGCGGTTAGTACTTGGATGGGTGACCGCTTGGGAACACCGCGTGCCGTTGGCATCTCTTTTTTGGAGTTTTTCGAATATGATTCAAAGCCAAAAAGACGAATAACTCGCGCTTTGGGGACGCAGTCATCACTGTCCTTCGGCAACGGCCATACCATGCTGAATGCACCGGTTCTCGTCCGATCACCGAAGTTAAGCAGCATTGGGCGCGGTTAGTACTTGGATGGGTGACCGCTTGGGAACACCGCGTGCCGTTGGCATCTCTTTTTTGGAGTTTTTCGAATATGATTCAAAGCCAAAAAGACGAATAACTCGCGCTTTGGGGACGCAGTCATCACTGTCCTTCGGCAATGGCCATACCATGCTGAATGCACCGGTTCTCGTCCGATCACCGAAGTTAAGCAGCATTGGGCGCGGTTAGTACTTGGATGGGTGACCGCTTGGGAACACCGCGTGCCGTTGGCATCTCTTTTTTGGAGTTTTTCGAATATGATTCAAAGCCAAAAAGACGAATAACTCGCGCTTTGGGGACGCAGTCATCACTGTCCTTCGGCAACGGCCATACCATGCTGAATGCACCGGTTCTCGTCCGATCACCGAAGTTAAGCAGCATTGGGCGCGGTTAGTACTTGGATGGGTGACCGCTTGGGAACACCGCGTGCCGTTGGCATCTCTTTTTTGGAGTTTTTCGAATATGATTCAAAGCCAAAAAGACGAATAACTCGCGCTTTGGGGACGCAGTCATCACTGTCCTTCGGCAACGGCCATACCATGCTGAATGCACCGGTTCTCGTCCGATCACCGAAGTTAAGCAGCATTGGGCGCGGTTAGTACTTGGATGGGTGACCGCTTGGGAACACCGCGTGCCGTTGGCATCTCTTTTTTGGAGTTTTTCGAATATGATTCAAAGCCAAAAAGACGAATAACTCGCGCTTTGGGGACGCAGTCATCACTGTCCTTCGGCAACGGCCATACCATGCTGAATGCACCGGTTCTCGTCCGATCACCGAAGTTAAGCAGCATTGGGCGCGGTTAGTACTTGGATGGGTGACCGCTTGGGAACACCGCGTGCCGTTGGCATCTCTTTTTTGGAGTTTTTCGAATATGATTCAAAGCCAAGAAGACGAATAACTCGCGCTTTGGGGACGCAGTCATCACTGTCCTTCGGCAACGGCCATACCATGCTGAATGCACCGGTTCTCGTCCGATCACCGAAGTTAAGCAGCATTGGGCGCGGTTAGTACTTGGATGGGTGACCGCTTGGGAACACCGCGTGCCGTTGGCATCTCTTTTTTGGAGTTTTTCGAATATGATTCAAAGCCAAAAAGACGAATAACTCGCGCTTTGGGGACGCAGTCATCACTGTCCTTCGGCAACGGCCATACCATGCTGAATGCACCGGTTCTCGTCCGATCACCGAAGTTAAGCAGCATTGGGCGCGGTTAGTACTTGGATGGGTGACCGCTTGGGAACACCGCGTGCCGTTGGCATCTCTTTTTTGGAGTTTTTCGAATATGATTCAAAGCCAAAAAGACGAATAACTCGCGCTCTCTGGAAGCAGTCGTCTTATTCTTTCGGCAACGGCCATACCATGCTGAATGCACCGGTTCTCGTCCGATCACTGAAGTTAAGCAGCATTGGGCGCGGTTAGTACTTGGATGGGTGACCGCTTGGGAACACCGCGTGCCGTTGGCATCTCTTTTTTGGAGTTTTTCGAATATGATTCAAAGCCAAAAAGACGAATAACTCGCGCTTTGGGGACGCAGTCATCACTGTCCTTCGGCAACGGCCATACCATGCTGAATGCACCGGTTCTCGTCCGATCACCGAAGTTAAGCAGCATTGGGCGCGGTTAGTACTTGGATGGGTGACCGCTTGGGAACACCGCGTGCCGTTGGCATCTCTTTTTTGGAGTTTTTCGAATATGATTCAAAGCCAAAAAGACGAATAACTCGCGCTTTGGGGACGCAGTCATCACTGTCCTTCGGCAACGGCCATACCATGCTGAATGCACCGGTTCTCGTCCGATCACCGAAGTTAGGCAGCATTGGGCGCGGTTAGTACTTGGATGGGTGACCGCTTGGGAACACCGCGTGCCGTTGGCATCTCTTTTTTGGAGTTTTTCGAATATGATTCAAAGCCAAGAAGACGAATAACTCGCGCTTTGGGGACGCAGTCATCACTGTCCTTCGGCAACGGCCATACCATGCTGAATGCACCGGTTCTCGTCCGATCACCGAAGTTAAGCAGCATTGGGCGCGGTTAGTACTTGGATGGGTGACCGCTTGGGAACACCGCGTGCCGTTGACATCTCTTTTTTGGAGTTTTTCGAATATGATTCAAAGCCAAGAAGACGAATAACTCGCGCTTTGGGGACGCAGTCATCACTGTCCTTCGGCAACGGCCATACCATGCTGAATGCACCGGTTCTCGTCCGATCACCGAAGTTAAGCAGCATTGGGCGCGGTTAGTACTTGGATGGGTGACCGCTTGGGAACACCGCGTGCCGTTGGCATCTCTCTTTTGGAGTTTTTCGAATATGATTCAAAGCCAAAAAGACGAATAACTCGCGCTTTGGGGACGCAGTCATCACTGTCCTTCGGCAACGGCCATACCATGCTGAATGCACCGGTTCTCGTCCGATCACCGAAGTTAAGCAGCATTGGGCGCGGTTAGTACTTGGATGGGTGACCGCTTGGGAACACCGCGTGCCGTTGGCATCTCTTTTTTGGAGTTTTTCGAATATGATTCAAAGCCAAAAAGACGAATAACTCGCGCTTTGGGGACGCAGTCATCACTGTCCTTCGGCAACGGCCATACCATGCTGAATGCACCGGTTCTCGTCCGATCACCGAAGTTAAGCAGCATTGGGCGCGGTTAGTACTTGGATGGGTGACCGCTTGGGAACACCGCGTGCCGTTGGCATCTCTTTTTTGGAGTTTTTCGAATATGATTCAAAGCCAAAAAGACGAATAACTCGCGCTCTCTGGAAGCAGTCGTCTTATTCTTTCGGCAACGGCCATACCATGCTGAATGCACCGGTTCTCGTCCGATCACCGAAGTTAAGCAGCATTGGGCGCGGTTAGTACTTGGATGGGTGACCGCTTGGGAACACCGCGTGCCGTTGGCATCTCTTTTTTGGAGTTTTTCGAATATGATTCAAAGCCAAAAAGACGAATAACTCGCGCTTTGGGGACGCAGTCATCACTGTCCTTCGGCAACGGCCATACCATGCTGAATGCACCGGTTCTCGTCCGATCACCGAAGTTAAGCAGCATTGGGCGCGGTTAGTACTTGGATGGGTGACCGCTTGGGAACACCGCGTGCCGTTGGCATCTCTTTTTTGGAGTTTTTCGAATATGATTCAAAGCCAAAAAGACGAATAACTCGCGCTTTGGGGACGCAGTCATCACTGTCCTTCGGCAACGGCCATACCATGCTGAATGCACCGGTTCTCGTCCGATCACTGAAGTTAAGCAGCATTGGGCGCGGTTAGTACTTGGATGGGTGACCGCTTGGGAACACCGCGTGCCGTTGGCATCTCTTTTTTGGAGTTTTTCGAATATGATTCAAAGCCAAAAAGACGAATAACTCGCGCTTTGGGGACGCAGTCATCACTGTCCTTCGGCAACGGCCATACCATGCTGAATGCACCGGTTCTCGTCCGATCACTGAAGTTAAGCAGCATTGGGCGCGGTTAGTACTTGGATGGGTGACCGCTTGGGAACACCGCGTGCCGTTGGCATCTCTTTTTTGGAGTTTTTCGAATATGATTCAAAGCCAAAAAGACGAATAACTCGCGCTTTGGGGACGCAGTCATCACTGTCCTTCGGCAACGGCCATACCATGCTGAATGCACCGGTTCTCGTCCGATCACCGAAGTTAAGCAGCATTGGGCGCGGTTAGTACTTGGATGGGTGACCGCTTGGGAACACCGCGTGCCGTTGGCATCTCTTTTTTGGAGTTTTTCGAATATGATTCAAAGCCAAAAAGACGAATAACTCGCGCTTTGGGGACGCAGTCATCACTGTCCTTCGGCAACGGCCATACCATGCTGAATGCACCGGTTCTCGTCCGATCACTGAAGTTAAGCAGCATTGGGCGCGGTTAGTACTTGGATGGGTGACCGCTTGGGAACACCGCGTGCCGTTGGCATCTCTTTTTTGGAGTTTTTCGAATATGATTCAAAGCCAAGAAGACGAATAACTCGCGCTTTGGGGACGCAGTCATCACTGTCCTTCGGCAACGGCCATACCATGCTGAATGCACCGGTTCTCGTCCGATCACCGAAGTTAAGCAGCATTGGGCGCGGTTAGTACTTGGATGGGTGACCGCTTGGGAACACCGCGTGCCGTTGGCATCTCTTTTTTGGAGTTTTTCGAATATGATTCAAAGCCAAGAAGACGAATAACTCGCGCTTTGGGGACGCAGTCATCACTGTCCTTCGGCAACGGCCATACCATGCTGAATGCACCGGTTCTCGTCCGATCACCGAAGTTAAGCAGCATTGGGCGCGGTAAGTACTTGGATGGGTGACCGCTTGGGAACACCGCGTGCCGTTGGCATCTCTCTTTTGGAGTTTTTCGAATATGATTCAAAGCCAAAAAGACGAATAACTCGCGCTTTGGGGACGCAGTCATCACTGTCCTTCGGCAACGGCCATACCATGCTGAATGCACCGGTTCTCGTCCGATCACCGAAGTTAAGCAGCATTGGGCGCGGTTAGTACTTGGATGGGTGACCGCTTGGGAACACCGCGTGCCGTTGGCATCTCTTTTTTGGAGTTTTTCGAATATGATTCAAAGCCAAAAAGACGAATAACTCGCGCTTTGGGGACGCAGTCATCACTGTCCTTCGGCAACGGCCATACCATGCTGAATGCACCGGTTCTCGTCCGATCACCGAAGTTAAGCAGCATTGGGCGCGGTTAGTACTTGGATGGGTGACCGCTTGGGAACACCGCGTGCCGTTGGCATCTCTTTTTTGGAGTTTTTCGAATATGATTCAAAGCCAAAAAGACGAATAACTCGCGCTCTCTGGAAGCAGTCGTCTTATTCTTTCGGCAACGGCCATACCATGCTGAATGCACCGGTTCTCGTCCGATCACCGAAGTTAAGCAGCATTGGGCGCGGTTAGTACTTGGATGGGTGACCGCTTGGGAACACCGCGTGCCGTTGGCATCTCTTTTTTGGAGTTTTTCGAATATGATTCAAAGCCAAGAAGACGAATAACTCGCGCTTTGGGGACGCAGTCATCACTGTCCTTCGGCAACGGCCATACCATGCTGAATGCACCGGTTCTCGTCCGATCACCGAAGTTAAGCAGCATTGGGCGCGGTTAGTACTTGGATGGGTGACCGCTTGGGAACACCGCGTGCCGTTGGCATCTCTCTTTTGGAGTTTTTCGAATATGATTCAAAGCCAAAAAGACGAATAACTCGCGCTTTGGGGAAGCAGTCATCACTGTCCTTCGGCAACGGCCATACCATGCTGAATGCACCGGTTCTCGTCCGATCACCGAAGTTAAGCAGCATTGGGCGCGGTTAGTACTTGGATGGGTGACCGCTTGGGAACACCGCGTGCCGTTGGCATCTCTTTTTTGGAGTTTTTCGAATATGATTCAAAGCCAAAAAGACGAATAACTCGCGCTCTCTGGAAGCAGTCGTCTTATTCTTTCGGCAACGGCCATACCATGCTGAATGCACCGGTTCTCGTCCGATCACCGAAGTTAAGCAGCATTAGGCGCGGTTAGTACTTGGATGGGTGACCGCTTGGGAACACCGCGTGCCGTTGGCATCTCTTTTTTGGAGTTTTTCGAATATGATTCAAAGCCAAAAAGACGAATAACTCGCGCTTTGGGGACGCAGTCATCACTGTCCTTCGGCAACGGCCATACCATGCTGAATGCACCGGTTCTCGTCCGATCACCGAAGTTAAGCAGCATTAGGCGCGGTTAGTACTTGGATGGGTGACCGCTTGGGAACACCGCGTGCCGTCGGCATCTCTTTTTTGGAGTTTTTCGAATATGATTCAAAGCCAAAAAGACGAATAACTCGCGCTCTCTGGAAGCAGTCGTCTTATTCTTTCGGCAACGGCCATACCATGCTGAATGCACCGGTTCTCGTCCGATCACCGAAGTTAAGCAGCATTGGGCGCGGTTAGTACTTGGATGGGTGACCGCTTGGGAACACCGCGTGCCGTTGGCATCTCTTTTTTGGAGTTTTTCGAATATGATTCAAAGCCAAAAAGACGAATAACTCGCGCTTTGGGGACGCAGTCATCACTGTCCTTCGGCAACGGCCATACCATGCTGAATGCACCGGTTCGCGTCCGATCACCGAAGTTAAGCAGCATTGGGCGCGGTTAGTACTTGGATGGGTGACCGCTTGGGAACACCGCGTGCCGTTGGCATCATCTCTTTTTTGGAGTTTTTCGAATATGATTCAAAGCCAAAAAGACGAATAACTCGCGCTTTGGGGACGCAGTCATCACTGTCCTTCGGCAACGGCCATACCATGCTGAATGCACCGGTTCTCGTCCGATCACCGAAGTTAAGCAGCATTGGGCGCGGTTAGTACTTGGATGGGTGACCGCTTGGGAACACCGCGTGCCGTTGGCATCTCTTTTTTGGAGTTTTTCGAATATGATTCAAAGCCAAAAAGACGAATAACTCGCGCTTTGGGGACGCAGTCATCACTGTCCTTCGGCAACGGCCATACCATGCTGAATGCACCGGTTCTCGTCCGATCACCGAAGTTAAGCAGCATTGGGCGCGGTTAGTACTTGGATGGGTGACCGCTTGGGAACACCGCGTGCCGTTGGCATCTCTTTTTTGGAGTTTTTCGAATATGATTCAAAGCCAAAAAGACGAATAACTCGCGCTTTGGGGACGCAGTCATCACTGTCCTTCGGCAATGGCCATACCATGCTGAATGCACCGGTTCTCGTCCGATCACCGAAGTTAAGCAGCATTGGGCGCGGTTAGTACTTGGATGGGTGACCGCTTGGGAACACCGCGTGCCGTTGGCATCTCTTTTTTGGAGTTTTTCGAATATGATTCAAAGCCAAAAAGACGAATAACTCGCGCTTTGGGGACGCAGTCATCACTGTCCTTCGGCAACGGCCATACCATGCTGAATGCACCGGTTCTCGTCCGATCACCGAAGTTAAGCAGCATTGGGCGCGGTTAGTACTTGGATGGGTGACCGCTTGGGAACACCGCGTGCCGTTGGCATCTCTTTTTTGGAGTTTTTCGAATATGATTCAAAGCCAAAAAGACGAATAACTCGCGCTTTGGGGACGCAGTCATCACTGTCCTTCGGCAACGGCCATACCATGCTGAATGCACCGGTTCTCGTCCGATCACCGAAGTTAAGCAGCATTGGGCGCGGTTAGTACTTGGATGGGTGACCGCTTGGGAACACCGCGTGCCGTTGGCATCTCTTTTTTGGAGTTTTTCGAATATGATTCAAAGCCAAAAAGACGAATAACTCGCGCTTTGGGGACGCAGTCATCACTGTCCTTCGGCAACGGCCATACCATGCTGAATGCACCGGTTCTCGTCCGATCACCGAAGTTAAGCAGCATTGGGCGCGGTTAGTACTTGGATGGGTGACCGCTTGGGAACACCGCGTGCCGTTGGCATCTCTTTTTTGGAGTTTTTCGAATATGATTCAAAGCCAAAAAGACGAATAACTCGCGCTTTGGGGACGCAGTCATCACTGTCCTTCGGCAACGGCCATACCATGCTGAATGCACCGGTTCTCGTCCGATCACCGAAGTTAAGCAGCATTGGGCGCGGTTAGTACTTGGATGGGTGACCGCTTGGGAACACCGCGTGCCGTTGGCATCTCTTTTTTGGAGTTTTTCGAATATGATTCAAAGCCAAAAAGACGAATAACTCGCGCTTTGGGGACGCAGTCATCACTGTCCTTCGGCAACGGCCATACCATGCTGAATGCACCGGTTCTCGTCCGATCACCGAAGTTAAGCAGCATTGGGCGCGGTTAGTACTTGGATGGGTGACCGCTTGGGAACACCGCGTGCCGTTGGCATCTCTTTTTTGGAGTTTTTCGAATATGATTCAAAGCCAAGAAGACGAATAACTCGCGCTTTGGGGACGCAGTCATCACTGTCCTTCGGCAACGGCCATACCATGCTGAATGCACCGGTTCTCGTCCGATCACCGAAGTTAAGCAGCATTGGGCGCGGTAAGTACTTGGATGGGTGACCGCTTGGGAACACCGCGTGCCGTTGGCATCTCTCTTTTGGAGTTTTTCGAATATGATTCAAAGCCAAAAAGACGAATAACTCGCGCTTTGGGGACGCAGTCATCACTGTCCTTCGGCAACGGCCATACCATGCTGAATGCACCGGTTCTCGTCCGATCACCGAAGTTAAGCAGCATTGGGCGCGGTAAGTACTTGGATGGGTGACCGCTTGGGAACACCGCGTGCCGTTGGCATCTCTTTTTTGGAGTTTTTCGAATATGATTCAAAGCCAAAAAGACGAATAACTCGCGCTTTGGGGACGCAGTCATCACTGTCCTTCGGCAACGGCCATACCATGCTGAATGCACCGGTTCTCGTCCGATCACCGAAGTTAAGCAGCATTGGGCGCGGTTAGTACTTGGATGGGTGACCGCTTGGGAACACCGCGTGCCGTTGGCATCTCTTTTTTGGAGTTTTTCGAATATGATTCAAAGCCAAAAAGACGAATAACTCGCGCTTTGGGGACGCAGTCATCACTGTCCTTCGGCAACGGCCATACCATGCTGAATGCACCGGTTCTCGTCCGATCACCGAAGTTAAGCAGCATTGGGCGCGGTTAGTACTTGGATGGGTGACCGCTTGGGAACACCGCGTGCCGTTGGCATCTCTTTTTTGGAGTTTTTCGAATATGATTCAAAGCCAAAAAGACGAATAACTCGCGCTTTGGGGACGCAGTCATCACTGTCCTTCGGCAACGGCCATACCATGCTGAATGCACCGGTTCTCGTCCGATCACCGAAGTTAAGCAGCATTGGGCGCGGTTAGTACTTGGATGGGTGACCGCTTGGGAACACCGCGTGCCGTTGGCATCTCTTTTTTGGAGTTTTTCGAATATGATTCAAAGCCAAAAAGACGAATAACTCGCGCTTTGGGGACGCAGTCATCACTGTCCTTCGGCAACGGCCATACCATGCTGAATGCACCGGTTCTCGTCCGATCACCGAAGTTAAGCAGCATTGGGCGCGGTTAGTACTTGGATGGGTGACCGCTTGGGAACACCGCGTGCCGTTGGCATCTCTTTTTTGGAGTTTTTCGAATATGATTCAAAGCCAAAAAGACGAATAACTCGCGCTTTGGGGACGCAGTCATCACTGTCCTTCGGCAACGGCCATACCATGCTGAATGCACCGGTTCTCGTCCGATCACCGAAGTTAAGCAGCATTGGGCGCGGTTAGTACTTGGATGGGTGACCGCTTGGGAACACCGCGTGCCGTTGGCATCTCTTTTTTGGAGTTTTTCGAATATGATTCAAAGCCAAAAAGACGAATAACTCGCGCTTTGGGGACGCAGTCATCACTGTCCTTCGGCAACGGCCATACCATGCTGAATGCACCGGTTCTCGTCCGATCACCGAAGTTAAGCAGCATTGGGCGCGGTTAGTACTTGGATGGGTGACCGCTTGGGAACACCGCGTGCCGTTGGCATCTCTTTTTTGGAGTTTTTCGAATATGATTCAAAGCCAAAAAGACGAATAACTCGCGCTTTGGGGACGCAGTCATCACTGTCCTTCGGCAACGGCCATACCATGCTGAATGCACCGGTTCTCGTCCGATCACCGAAGTTAAGCAGCATTGGGCGCGGTTAGTACTTGGATGGGTGACCGCTTGGGAACACCGCGTGCCGTTGGCATCTCTTTTTTGGAGTTTTTCGAATATGATTCAAAGCCAAAAAGACGAATAACTCGCGCTTTGGGGACGCAGTCATCACTGTCCTTCGGCAACGGCCATACCATGCTGAATGCACCGGTTCTCGTCCGATCACCGAAGTTAAGCAGCATTGGGCGCGGTTAGTACTTGGATGGGTGACCGCTTGGGAACACCGCGTGCCGTTGGCATCTCTTTTTTGGAGTTTTTCGAATATGATTCAAAGCCAAAAAGACGAATAACTCGCGCTTTGGGGACGCAGTCATCACTGTCCTTCGGCAACGGCCATACCATGCTGAATGCACCGGTTCTCGTCCGATCACCGAAGTTAAGCAGCATTGGGCGCGGTTAGTACTTGGATGGGTGACCGCTTGGGAACACCGCGTGCCGTTGGCATCTCTTTTTTGGAGTTTTTCGAATATGATTCAAAGCCAAAAAGACGAATAACTCGCGCTCTCTGGAAGCAGTCGTCTTATTCTTTCGGCAACGGCCATACCATGCTGAATGCACCGGTTCTCGTCCGATCACCGAAGTTAAGCAGCATTGGGCGCGGTTAGTACTTGGATGGGTGACCGCTTGGGAACACCGCGTGCCGTTGGCATCTCTTTTTTGGAGTTTTTCGAATATGATTCAAAGCCAAAAAGACGAATAACTCGCGCTCTCTGGAAGCAGTCGTCTTATTCTTTCGGCAACGGCCATACCATGCCGAATGCACCGGTTTTTCAATGCTTCCAAGATCGTCTCTCTGTACTCCACCAATGCACCTGGGTGCCATGTTCATTAACATATTTGTTATTTTCAAAGGGGATCCTTTTGACAAATCTTTCAAGAACATCTTCGAAATTTCGTCGTATTCTTCGAATGCTTTTTCAACGAGTGGTTAGGCTCCAAATTTAACCTACTGAGGGTTACTTCGAAAAGACAACGTTTTCGGACCTTGCGCTGGTCGTAACTATCCGTGTGTTTTTCTCTTGAAATTCGATAATGACTTATCAGACGCAGAATATTCTAAGCTTTCGAACCTTTCGTGAATTTCCGCTTTATCATTCTCGTCTCTGTAATTATGAACCTTCGAATTGAGGGCTCCAAATTCGATGCGCCGATTGCAGTCATCAATCCGAAAAAATGGGCGGAAGGAAAGTCAACAAACTCAACTGGTAACTTGCAGAGTCACGCAGATGCATGTTTCATAATTATATCATCATCCTCACCGAAAATGAACGTTCCATAATACCTCAAAAATACCTCAGATGAAAAAGAAGAACTCCTCCTCCCAACCTTCCGCGACAAGGTAGTTTATACTGCCGCGTCTCTCCCACGTGTTCGAAATCTTCGGAATGGAGGCCCACTTCTCATTGTCAGTGTACTTGTCGAAATTTGTCACAACTTCAAGTACTTCGGCAAAGAAATACAACTGACTATGCTATGCATCGATGGCGTCGATAATTATCCAAACGCCAATCTCTGCGCTTCCTAATTCGTTTCACGACAATATATCTATGGTTTCCCCTAATTTTTCTCCATTCGTGAGAATGTGAATACCTGCTGTATCTACATCAAGCACACTCTACTCGAAGTTAGGTTTTCATTCGAATGCTGTTGTTCAATGTCTGAGAGAAAATTGATGTGTGATATTTTTTATTTCTTTATAGATAAAATGAATTTGAAGCTGCACTTTTCAGAATGTTTTGAACCACCTACTCGACGTTTTGCATATACCTACTTGTATAATTCTAGATTCTAACAAATTCCCCGATTGAATAACGGACATTTCTGTCGTTCGCAGGTGGCGTGTACGCGAATCGCCGCATGTGTAGAAATTACAATCTGATATTATACGACCAGATCATGCAACAATTAATACATGTTCTTGATTTACCTACGTGGTAACGACGGTCGCGTGTCACTTGTCACGGGGACGAGACGTAACGCTTTCTCCGATTGGCTCGATGTTTTCATAACGACCACCGCGTAGATCCTACGCGTCGTTCAAAAGATTCAAATTTCTCGTAATCGTTTGCCGATGGCACGAAAACGATCTCGCAATTTCCAAGGTCCGAATGGAGGTTTCGCAAGCGCTGAGACCGACGGAAGGTCCTTTTAATGAGCGTCGATAAAAATTGACACAAGAAAAAGCTGGATACGAACGTATGAGGAAGTTTCATTTAATTACCGTCGAATTGCGCGTAAATACGAGCCGAGTATTTATTCGAAAAAACACGAATCATCGTACATCGTACAAAAGAATTGAACATCCGGAAACCGTGTAGCTCAATTAGTCTCGGAGGTAATTAATAAGGAAAAAAATCTCATCTAGCGGACATCTAATTAGTGATGCGAAGCCGACAAAATACGGAAGCGGCAAACACTGCGATCACCCAGGGATTTGCCGAACACGAATTTTTATATCGAATAACAAAAAGGGATTCCGGCTACAGGCATCTCACTCACACTAATTATATCGAGGCGATTAATTAATCCAGATTCCGAATAAAAGATCACAAGGTAAGGTCGCCCAAGAAGCTCGCTCTATACTGATTCTAATAATACAGGCCGACTCGAACAATGATCTTTCCCTCACTATATTTTCTTCCTCTGCCTTTCCCAATTAGTTATATGCAGGTTCAAAAGATTTCAAACAAAGCGTTTTATTTTCAAGACAAAATTCCCACGAATCTTTCGTTAAAAAATGGATATCTGGTGAGGTCATATCGGAAGGTGGAAACTTTATGTCCGATATTTTATTTTGATTTTTCGGTAAAATGGGGAAAAATGATTCGCGATGGTCAAAAGATATCGATCGATGCGCGGCGATGGGGTAATAATAGCCGAAGAAGATAACGAAAGTGGAGGGAGGGAAAAAAAGTAGTGGTGGAACGGAGGTTGTAGGGAAGTGGAATTGGAACGCTGGAATATCGGTAACATAACTAAATGAATTTCCGGCTAATATTACACCACCCTATCGGAAGGATATCGGCTCGCTTGATTACTCTGCACAATCAGAACTCCGGATATTTTAATCTGCTCAAATAACCGGAAGAGATTAAAATTGAAATCCATTTTCGCTGGTTTTCTAACGTCTCGCATCTTCGACGTACTTGTAAATTAGGTTATGGTCGTTTTCGGATGATTGCGAGTAGAAATATTTGCGAAACACCTTCGAACGAACTCAGATTCTACTAAAAATTTGGCTACGGTAACTCACAGCTCGGATTGTTTTACATCAGGAACCCCCTGAACCCGAAACAATTGATTGCGAGTTTGTTGCGTGTAACCTAACCTTACTCTGCAAAAACTTCTGGGGCATGTGGGAGCTGCCGAGGCGAGCATTTTGATACAGCATACCCATGGTCGGAATCTCACCCTCACGGCTCTGGAGAGATTTGAGACATTCGGTACCGCGCGCTCGTTCGTTCGTGATGTGAATTAGATGTGATCACTTTCGAATCAATCTTTTTTTGAGGTTAGAGTTTTCATGTAGATCCACCGAAACGATAAAATATGCGATAGAACCGAATAACGGAGCAATTTTCAGTACTTTGAAAAAAGATTGAAAAAAAAAAGACGAACTTGCCAGCAACCTCAAGAAGTGACCAGCCGAATCATGAGTGAACCAGAATCTTTTCCCAAGAACAGGAAACTTTTTCGTTATTTTGTTCCATTCGAGTTCATCATTCCGTCGGTTTTGAATGATAACTCTCTAACGTTGTCTATGGATGAATGAAAAATCGTTGATTCAACTTTCTGCAACCCCCGGAAGTTTTTGCGGAGTTTGAAAATACTCCTGCACTCACACTTTTGCGGAATCCGAGCAAGATATCAAAATATTTGAAAATAATAAAATTCTAGTTTCTCTGGAAGAGAATCGGAACGACGCTGCGGTAGATAATTCATTCCATTGCACAATCTTGATCAAATCGAAGTTGAGTTAATTTTTTGAGTCAAATCAAATGTCATATTTTAGATTTTGGAATCGGATAGGGCACAAAATTCTGGATGAAAACTATCAAACTTCTTGACCTCAGGTAATGGTTACGCAACTGAATTTAGGTTTGAATTATTTTTCGGATATGCGTTCTTGAATTTGAACAGAATCATTCGAGTCGCTAATAAATGCTCCGAGCGCCGTGTATACTAAATCACGTTGAAGAATCCACCTTCATTTCGCAAAACTGACCGATTGTTGAATCAAATGAAAATCTGATTAACTATTATCATTCTAGATCATATTTACAGTAAAATTTGAAGTTATGGCTAGCTAGGAAAAATGTACATAACGGAGTTTTGTGTCGACTGTTTATAGAGTTGGTTTGTCATTTCCGGAAATCGAAAAACAAATGGTATTAGTCTGAAATGAATAAATGCGACGAAATTTTCGATTTCAAAATGAAAATAGAGGATATTCGCATGATGAAAATCACCAAAATGGAGTCTCTAGAATATCGGTACTGAAATTTACTCACTACACACCATGTGGCACCATAAAGCAATTAAGTTTACAAAAAAAGGTCAGGAATTAGTTCCTCACGTTTCGAGTTACAACAATATTTCTCACGACACACTGGAAGATCTAATCTACAGTCGACTTCAGTCAACTTACAGTCGAGCGGCCTTGATCGAAAAACATTTCAGAGGAGAAAATTAGTTGCGTGCCATTGGTGGTTGTGTAGCGGGGTGAAGCGGACAGATTTCGTTTACAAACATCCCTCTGAAAGCCCCCAACTTATTTTCAGCCTTCTGAGCGGAATCACGTATACATCAGCTAGGCTGTTTCAGTCACGGGTGGTTGAAATCGATCGATCGCTTCCCGGTCGAGCAGGTCGCAGTCACGGTCAACTAATTGTATACTATTAAAACTATAATCGGAACTTTATATCGCGGTACGTGCATTTTTTGCTATTGTCTTTCCCCTCATATCGTTCATTCGTCCGTGATGATCTAGGGCACCGAAACGAAACGGATGCTGTCATTCTGCGATAAATCTTAACTGTAAGTATATGACCATCGCTTTTCGCTTCTGCACTGACAATGAGGCCGAATGGCCCAGCGTTATTACATCGTCATAAAATTCCTTCCCATAAATTCAAATTTATAAACGTATTTTAGATTATTTCCGAGACTAAGTGTTTTTTTTTAATATTTCATTGATCCATTGCAGCTGTAGACTTTCGCGATTGTTTATTCTTTCTCTCTCCTGTTCTCTTTGGAACGCCATTCGATGGATCCCAACTGGGTATAACCAATTGATATTCCAGAATGACCTTGAAAAAAAAAAAAAAACAAATTTCAACCGATTACTACACAAAAGTAGGCATTTTTGTTGAGATCGAATGTCTCATGTACACTATTAGAAAGATCCGTTACTTCGCTGTATGTACAGGTAATTTGAGATTTTGGTGAAAAACCGCCTGAGCGAACGTTAGCGCGTGACGTAATCGATAGTTCCTTGTATAGCTCGAAGTTCAATTCGATTTATAAAAAGCCCGACAACATTTTATTGGTCAATGACCCGTGAACCACACAATAAGTGTAGTAACTTTGTCAATGGAATGCGTTGCGGAATCTTATTCACGCACACAACATTGTATACGGGGAATTCCACGTCATCTCGAAGAAGCAAAAACAGTGACCCTCTTCGATTTGTCCAGTGATTTTTTTTTTTGTTTTTGTTTTTTCGATAGCACACTTCAAAACGCTTCTTTGTCTTTTTGTTTGATTCTGTTTATCCGGCCGTTTTTGAGTTTGGAATTTTCGAAAAATCAGAAACTTAAAACAGTGCTATGATCGTTTTTTGATAAAAATGCTCTCAAAATGACTGTAGCCAACAATGAACATATCTCGCTTATGAAAAAAAGTATACAGGTTTTTTTCTATTTTTTTTCACCTTTTCAACCTTTGTTTTGATTTATTTATTTTTTGGCATCGCGAACATTTTTTATCCAATACGTCAATTGTTGACTCATTTTGGAAGGGAAATTTAAAATTTCGAAAAAAATTATTCTTTTTCATGTTTTTCCATGAGTAAAAAATGGTCGTCGTTGGCCACAGTATTTTCGTGATTTTCTTAAAAAAAAATAAATTACTGCGCTGTTTTGAGTTTTGAAAAACTCATAACACAAAAACGGTTGAACTCAAAGATTTGAAAAAAAATCACAAAAGTGTTTCGAATCAAGAGCTACCATAAACAAATTCGCTGGAAGAATCGCAGAGGGTTAGTGTTTTCGGTTTGTCGAAATAACGTGGAATTCCCTATATATAATTGATTTTCTCAGAATAGAATCCAATCGGGATGTCCGATGCATTAAAATCTGAATTACCTAAAAAAAATTAAAGAAAACTTTCCCTTCGATTAACTTAGGTTGGGTCGGATTGCGTCATCCCATGTACATCTATTTATAAATACATAATAAATTGTACGTACACGTGCCTACTGTTGAAGATATCCTACCTTTCACCGATATTACCATGCAATTAGTCGCACGATGAGTCGATAATCGATTTTTTTCATCAAAATTATATCACTACTGAGGTATCTGTTCTCGTGTAGAAGGGCCGCCGCCTACGAAAAGTTGTCCAAATGAACTTGGCCGCGGAGTGATTCAGAATCAACTATGAATTACATACCGCATATAAAAAATATCGAGTGTCACCTAAAACAACGATGTAGCAATAAACCTGAAACACATGCCAAAACGATCGAAGCCTCATGAGGATTGTTGGAAAATGTCCACACGGTACTAACCGGATGTCGACAAAATATCAAGCAGAAATAATCAGATGACGTGAATTGTTCTTTTTTCAAAAATAGAGAAAAATAGGGAATATAAGGTTTTACTTTACCATACCTATTACTCGGCGAAGTCGCATGCACTCGATGCAAAATTGACGTCAGTGATAAACAGAACTATGAACGAAGGCGTAAAGATTTCTGATTTCCAGAAATAAAATAAAAAATAATTATTAGCTACCTGATAAGGTGAGCGCCGTCGTCACAGAATCTCTGAAAAATTCTAGTTCTTGCTAATCGAAGCACATCGCGTCCTTCGCTTCCTTTTTCCGCACCACTAGTATCTATTCCAAATCAATTGGACGTGTTTTTGCTCATAATGGGGGTATCAACGTCTCGTAGATCATGAATGGTATTTCATCACTCGTCAAAGGCGACCGTCTTGGACCAATAGACGTTTCGCCGCCAGGTGGAGTCCCGCGATTCGTGAAATCCTGATCAACGATACGAACTAATCGAGAATTGAAATAGCGTGACCGTCGCATCGTTACGAGTGGCACAAAACCGAGCGAGGCAAAAACCCAGCGGCGGTTACAGTCCCCGGGGTTATGCACGTGTCGTGGTTTCCCGAACCAAGAGCGGCGTTTACAGCAACAAAACCCGAAGGTATAATCAAACTAATCTAGACTAATTATAACTCCTGCTCTAGGAAGACGCCGCCCAGCTCGGTTATTACGCTCACATACGTCTGTGTTGTACGGCAATCTATCCCGGCACCTTCGCGCGTCGAACATCGCCGCTGTACGCGCGGTAGGGAGGATCTTATCGTGAATTAGAAAAGGTCAAAGGCCCGTACGTCGATGCGATGTCTGGATGTAGTTTACCTTGCCTCGCGCCGCCTGGGCGTCCTTTCTCTTTCACTTGCACTGCACTTTCAACGGAAGCCTCGATTCCACGAGCAGCTGATCTTTTCACATCCAGTGTACGTGGGCGATGCGAGGATGATTTCATCGAAGCGCAACAGCTGCGCCGAATGTAATGGGCCCGCAAATCAATTTCGACGGGAATTTCATCGCTTCATTTGACAGCGTTGTTATACACAAAGTTTCTCCCGACTTGAAACTACTTTCCGTCACTTTTGTGTCACTAAGTCGTCGAGGCAACGATATTCTCCCGATCTATTGAAATACCATCGCGTGGTTGTTTCGGAATTCATGAAATATTCGTTCCGTAGAAAGCCTCTTTTGCCATTTTTATTTAAATTCGGTAGCGAAAAGTTTTATTTTATTTTTTATCTTCCAGAGTAATGAAACTTTTTAGCTGTTTTAAGTTAGGAGAGTCACAGCTGAGCTTGTTCTCCTCTCTTGATGATGAATTTTTTAGCGTCAATACCGCGGGTACGTTAAGGCGCGCGGTGGCGCGGCTCAATTCATATAACGCATAAGGACGTGGGTGAGGTTAAAATTTAATGAATTCCTGTACTTTATACCGGATATCGCGTAACTTGGGATATTTAAGAAAGCTTTTCACGCTAAAAGTTTTCTTCGCGCTGCACACCCTTGCCTAATTACGGGCCCTAGGGGCCGCACGTTACGTCGCTACGTCGTCTGCGAGTCCGTCGTGAATCTTGAGTAAAAATTGTCGGTAAATTTGGCTGACCGTAATTGGCCAGCCCTTAAACGTCTCGTTCGGGTTCGTTCTTAGTTTCAAAAAATTTATAATCGTCACTTACATATCTTACATCTTTAATATATTTTCGAATTCTGAATTTATGGAGTAACCATACGGATGGATTAGTTTTTTTTTTTGTTTTTCTTTAATTTGAAAACTAATGCTGTTAATCAGAATCGATGAGATTAGAATTAAGTAAATGGTGGCCGTAAACGCATTGAAAATGGCGGGAAAAAGGAGGGGGAGGAAAGGGTGATTTTACAACCTCCGAAGGTAGAGATCTCATAGAAACTCAAATTTTTATTTTTAAAAATGAAGTTATTAGTAGATGGCCAAAAAATATAAAAGTTTTTCAATAATTTCTCATACATTGTACAAACAATCATGAAAACCATGAATGTAGTCGAATTGATCCATGATAACGATAGTGATGATAATACCTGACTCAATTTTGATGATTTTTAACGATCGATCAGTCTTAGTTTCATTTGTTCTCTAGAAAATTCGCTTGGCAAAAAGTCTTCGTTGGATTTGCTCAATAATTAAAAAGTTGGAAACGAATTATTTCCGCCGTCGTCTGAGTTTTCTTCTTCTTTTTCTTCTTCAACTATACGTTTAATCTGCACGGTTTTATTTTGTACTCACCTGACGTTCAAATTTGACGAATGTCTCGTTACGAAATGCATTCGGATTTTTATTACATGCATAAAGCGGCTGTTGATCATAATAGTGCTGACGAATAATTGCATTCCTTCTTTTTTCGTAATTGACAACTGAAGGACACAAGACATAAAGTGAGGCGTCAAATAAAAATAATTTCGCCGAAATTACCAACTACAAGAAAAAGGGGGGGTAAGAGGGGGGTCTCGAATCTCGACACGTTAGCGGCAGTGAGAGGTTTTTATACTATAAAGAACTTTTTTCTTGTGAAAGGTATTCGTGGAAATCTCATGGGAATAAAATCGATATCTACTTCAGTCGTTGCTTTGATGGTTATTTTTATCCCTGTATGGTTACCATAGAAATTATTTGTGACGTCTATATGGTTACCATGAAGATCGATCGCGGTCATAACGACAACGAGGCTGAATTTATACATAGAATAATATTCGAGCGAAAATTATTCCATTTGAAACCTCGACTTCTAGAGACACTGACTTCTTTTTTCGTAGGGAAACTTGTTGTTTTTTTTTCACCGGAAATCAGAAAAAGCAACGAATTTCCTATCGCCTGATGAGAAAAATTAACAATCTCTATTACGACAGATCTGGGAAAAAGTAAGATTTTATTTTCAATTTTCATGAAAAAGTACAAAAAGTAATTTCCGATCCTTTGAAAATATTGAGCGCAGTTATCGGTCGCTTGTCCTTTCATTTCAATTCTTGCATCGTGGAATTCGTAGAATTCCAAAAAATTTTCAAATGAATCTCGGCTGTAGAAAATTTCAGCTGATTTGAGCCGTTTTCACTACACGTGAAATTGATTTCCGTTTTACTTTATCATATGCAAAGATTCGCAAGTAAAAAGATCTTTGGGGCGAAGCAAAGGTACAAAATGGATTGAGCGATAACGTCTTAACCAACATTTTGAAAAAATCGCGTTATCACCGTAGATGTATCCGGCGGATAATAAATGGGAAAAAAACCGTTAGAATCTCGAAATTCGAAAATTCGAAAAGCTATGGCTGTTCAGATCAGCGATAGTTACCCAAGAGAATGGCAAACCTGCCACGGAAAGCCACATGTGCAATGAGCTCAAAAAAAAAAAAGGATCTGCGAAAACTTATCATCACCATATCAGGATACGAATTATGTGAACATTTGTTCGCACACGTACATGAGTATGTATCGGTTGGAAAACACATAGTAGCGACTGCGAAAAAGAAAAAACTCTTTTGAATTCTCAAAGTGCATCAAGTAGCGACGTTTTGATAGCGAGCATCAAAGAGGTGGATAGAAGCTCCAAGGATGTCCAATTAAAGGAGCCGCTCAAACGGAACGAGGAGAATTCGGCAGGGGAAGGGGATCACGCCGGGCGCACGGAGACCGAAAAAGGGTAAGAGTAAAAGGGTCGGGGTTGTTGCGGAGGGCCGCGACGTGAAACGAAGGTGAAAATCGGTGCTCGAGAAAAAAATGCGGAAATGCAACGACGGCGGTAATTTTTCATGCAGTGCTAACGAACGGCGGCTACAGCCGCCCCCGGAGTTTCCTTGCAGATTCTAACGAAGCTACTCCGGAGTTGAAAAGAAACTGTGAAACTCGATATAAACATCAACGTCGTATAAGTGCGAGTGGGGCGCTAGCCGCGCCATTGCCTGCTTGATTATGCCGCGTCACGGAAAACTTGCGAATTAGCGCTTCGGAAAATGTACGCGGAATTTTCGCGACAACGAAATTCGCAGGGCGCGACGCGGCGTCGGAGGTCTTATTAGGACGATATTAATTCATCATGGACCGCATCTACGCCCGGATTGCGCAGATCGTTGTGAATTTTCAAAAAGAGTCCTACGTATTCCAGAAACCCAATTTTTCTTTCTCTCATTTTTGACACCGAATCTCCAACGTCCGGTTGTACTTCTTCCGCGAAGTGAAGATTTTGAAAGTATTACGAGTTTGCGAAAATTGAATGAAAATCGATATAGCATGATAGTTTAAAAAATCTCAAGACTTCGCTTCTCAAAAATCTTGGAGTTTTGTTTTTTCGAAATTCCGACCGTGTCCCAAAAGACCCTTATACAAGTATAGGTATATGAAGACGAAGTTTGACAGAGACGTGATTTTTAGGAAAATTTCAAATGAATTTCACCAAAGTTTCGTCATCCGACTCTGGTCTCTTTCTTACACCTGCAGCGTGCGTGGCCCGACTCGATCGGCAGAAGTCCAAAAAAAAGCTTGGGGAGATTAGCACAGGTACAGGTAATTTTTGAAAGGATTAAGTTTAATACACTCCGGTCCCGTGTCCTCGTGAGTAGGTATCCTCCCAACCGCTGTCATAACTCATATAATACATGTGGCGTCACGCCGACGTGAAAAGCTTATATACACCTATACCGTAATTTCTATAAGTTTTGTCAATCTAGAAATTCAAAAGACCGAGTACCCCAATTCATCCCAGTATCGAGGTGGAACGGGTTGAAAAGCGCTTTCTCTTTTGCTTTTTTACCTTCGAACAATAGATGTTGTAATCGAGGTTCGGAAAATGTTTCCCAGCGGCTATAGAAAACACCCGCCGGCCGGTGGAGGGGAGGGGGGAAGTGCACCCGTTCCACGCTACTCACGTGTACATCGTACGCCGTTATTATATTTGTTAAATTTTTTTTTCTTCACATTCTCGCGTTTATGTCGGTATGAAAATTTATATTTGCTTCCAATAAATCCTGGAAAACAAGCGGGATGTGTGTCTGTTTTTTTTTTTTTTTTTTTTTTTTTTTTTTTTTTTTTTTTTTTTTTTTTTTTTTTTTTTTTTTATCTGGGAAAAAACCGTTGAGAGTTGAATTCTGCTCGACGAAATCTCATAAACTCTGACGAAGAAACATTTTTCATATCTTGACCACGGTTATATTAGCTTCGAGTCGCGAAATTATTGACGGTCGTATTTGGTAAAGGTTGTCACGTGCATGGGATGATTTTGGTGCAAAGTGAAACTGAAATTATAGCGGGTATTTAATAAGTTGGGTGGAAATGAGATAAATGTTTTTTTTTCTCAGCTTGGGGGCAGAATTTGTAGTTCAGGAAAGAGAATATTTAAAAAAAAAAAAATCATTTTTGACATCTTGAGGTGCCCACTGATTTTTCAACTCACAATAATAATAATAACAATAATAATAAAAATCATTCCTCAAAACCGATCATATTCGGCGGTTCTTACAATTAGTATAGATGTTTTTAAGGATATAAGTCAGAAAAAAAATTTCTTCTGAAATCGATCATTCAAATTCATTATTAATTTCCAAAATTAGAAAGTCACCTCAAGATATCGATTTTTCGTTGTTTTTTCTTCAAAAATTGTCTTTTTTCATGAGCCTCAAATTCACCCACCCCCGAGCTAAGAGGAGGAAAAAAAAAAAGATATTTTGTCGACCCATCCAAGTACCTAATTGCATTGAATTAACTCGATGAATACCTGATGTGATAGATACATGCGGGTATTGATCGCAGCGGAGAATCTTTTCCCGAACGTCGGGGGTAATTTGATTTTATTAAATTGCGGGAAGACCACGTTTACCAGAGCAGTTTCATGTAAATGCGCGTCACCGACTCGACCTTAATTTTTCTGATTTTTACGGATGGAAAGACTTGTAAAACGACTTCAACCGAATAATGCTGATAAAAATGGAGTTTCAAATGTACTTGTTATTATATCTTACGAACGAATTTGATTTGCTTAAAATATTACCATCAATGAGTATGATCAAAAGCTGTCCACTCCGATGTTCAAACCTTTGAATCCAAGAAGTTAAAAATTGCATAGTTTCAGGTTGGTCAGATAAATTTTTTCGATTCAGTACGGTATCTAAGCTCCGTGATTTTGAGTTTTGAAAATCTTCCGTCAGATTTGTGACCATCGATCTCAAAAAAAACACGGTTACCAAGTTTTATGTCCGTAATACCATGAATATGTTGAGTTTGGACGAATTTAACCACCCAAATGTGCTTGAAAATTAAATACAGCCTACTAGGATGTTTTTATGTGACCAGCAAACTGGACCAAAGTACGAGTTTTGGTTACGTGTGGTATCCCCCATCCAGGATTTCATAGAATATTTCGATTGTTTCGGAAACGATCCACTGATTTGAATTTTCTACCTCCAGATTCGTTGCTGCTAGATGAAATCAACGGACTTTGTCGTATTCCATCTTCAATTAGACTCAAACAACAGCATTGTTTTGTTCATCGAAATACCAGTCGTCGTCTGATTAATATTCCAGGATTGGCGGGTCCGATGAAATTAATCTGAAAGATTCGACCACATACAGTGTGTCCACGAACTAAGAGCGCAGCAACTCTGGTTACCTGCCGCCAGGTGATACCGGTCCGGTCACCGGAAGCTAACGAGCCCGACAAAGTAAGTAAAGTAGAGGGCACCACCTCGAACTGCAACGATCTGAATATCGTCAGCGTTGACATTTCAGACGGAGATGTGACATTAGGTTAGATTGAAGTAATTCGGCTTTACAGCCAAATCGGATTTGAGATTTTTTCGATCAAGCCGTTCTCGAGATCATCGGTGAAATTATTTTTTGGCACGTACTGACACTTTCTAAAAACCTTTTATTAGATAATTAAATTATATGATAAATAATAGTTAGTCAAGGTCCGTTGAAATTAGAAAAAGTCAGTTATGTCCAAAACCACTGTTTTTGTTATACCATCAAAGGCGATGAAAAGTGGCGAAAAAATCTTGGCGTGTGAAAATACGAAAAGCAATCACTCGAAATAAGTTTTGAATCTTCGCGATTATTCATACCGAATATCGTTATAGGTTAAGTAAAACTTGAGCACACTTTGTTCTGAATTCTCTAGCGACATCCAATTACGATATTGGAAAGTTTGAAACGATGACATTTCGAAGAATAAAAACGAGAGACGAAACATTATCCGCTTTATCGCCATGTATCGCACGCCGTTCTTTGTTCCATTTTATGGTCAATTTTATCCGCAAAATTCTGATTGCTGCATATACCTATGTACCTACATGATCGATGTTTGTATAAATCCCTCCTTTATAGTTTTCTAGATAAACACGCTCTTGCTCGATACGTGCTCGGGGAGAAACTCGTTCGAGACTCATGTACAGGGTGTACAAATATTACGTGTCACCGCATCGCCAGGTAAAATTGGTGAAAATTTATAACCGAAAAATTGATCTAACTCTTTAGGGAGCGTCAGGTCAACATTCTTTGAAGCAAAGAAAAAAACAAACCACTTGAGAGAATCAAAAAAGTCTCATCGTTATTCGAGAGACTATGGGTCGTAGACGAACCCTTGAAGCAGAAAAAAATGACGAGATTAACAAAAAGCGAAAAATAGGAAAGCGATCGCGTTCCACGGTCCCGTGGCACTTTCGCCTTCCTCCACTCGTTCCTCCACGAATGAAATTTTTTGAGGCAATGAAAAATTTTCTCCACGAATTCCAAGGTCAATGGTCAATCTCGGGGCTACAAAGTTTTCAAGATCTTCTCCAAGCTCCGGCTGAAAAATCACCAGGCGAGACGTTGACACATTTCTTTTTTCACACCCTGTACGTGTGCACAAAAGTGCACTGAATGTCTACGCCGAACAAATAATGACAGTCATTATCGGTCAACGACCGGCTTTTCTGACCATGACCTATATCGACCACAGGATTCCGCTGACTAATTGTGAGTAAAGCTGAAAACTTCGAGAATATTCGTCGGAATGTCCGTATAAGTTTCACCGTTGAAATCTTGAACGGTTATGCACGTCCATTATTGCAACTGGGCCATGTGCGTGAACTCGATTTTCTCCGGATTGATCTCTTCGATCAACCTAGATGACAGAACGTCACACGTCATCTTGAAGTGGCTTTTTTTTAATGTGATAATTTAAAATAAAAATAAAAAGCAATTTTTTTTTTTTGATTCAGTAATTTTTCAGAATAATTTATGCTAAAATTACAAAGGAATAAATAAAAGAGTTATAATTGTTGATAAAATTAATATTACAAAATAATAAAAAAATAATGATACAAAATGAAATCGTAGCAGTAAAAGATTGATAATCGGGTATGAAAATGACAAGACTCCAGCGAGGAATTCGAAAGAGATTACTGTGGGAATAATTTTTTAAATCTTGAAAAGAATAATTGCAATTTTTTTAATGTTACCTTTCTGTTTTTCCATACCAGACGACGATTTTTTTTATATTTGGATCGTCGGAAGAGTGAATTTTTTTTAGAATAATTACAAATTCTCTGATATTCGATGAAAAATGGGGAAATGTGCCGATTTGGCCAGAAATTGCAGCACAACTTTGATCTCAAGGTTTGAACCCTTGACTTCCAGTTTTTGTTAATTTTTGTTTTTCACAGATCTGAAATTCATAAAAAAAAAATAAAAAAGCGGAATCTAAAAATCCAAACCAACCACGGCTTACGTAGAAGAGCTTACTATTTTACCACAGGCAAATTCGGCACCTTTCGCAGGGTCTCGAGATGAGTGAAATTCCTCGATGAATCGCGTTTAAACTATGCGGTGAAGATGAGAATAAATTCCGAGCGCGGATCCCTGGAGATCGAGACACTTCGCAGGCTTCCGAATTCCACGAGATTTCGCACTTTTGCCACGATTACGCAGATGAAATTACCGATTTTTTCCCCGCAGGTCTATACCGGAGTTTCCCGATATCCCAACAGGCGATGCAATAAAACAACCATATTCCATCCCCGCAACGTGGGAGGAAAGTAATCAATCGTCGTTGATTAATTCAATTGTCCGAAAAATGATTAATAAATTGATGAATTGATGCGATCCTGTGAGGTAGTTGTGACATTAAAACATCAAAGGATTCTAATAATTTGCGATTCGAACGGTAAACAATTATTTAGCGGAGTCTAAATTTGTGTCGGTAACCAGAAATGGCGAAAATAATTTGCTTGCATTTTCCATAAATATGGTATGAAATTATACCGCACGGTTAATTCTAGACGTGTGAGTATTTAGAATAATTTTATGTCGCGATTTTCATCCTTTTACATTCTTGTAGCTAATTTTCTTTAAATTATGCAACTCACGCATCAAATTTGCGGTAAGAATGAGAAACGAGCGACCGAGAAAATTTAATTCAACACCAGAGCCAGACGACTCGTCGAAGATACATTAAATATGCAAACTGATCAGCCTTCGAATTGCTGGACAAATACGTAATATGTAATCATCATCACTCTCAGCTGAAAGAATAAAACATAAATAAATGAATAAAACAATGTTTTTGAGGTAAAGTGGAGCGGGGCAAAGTAGGCATCTGCCTTGACAGATCAATCATTTTTTTCTCCCCCAAAATATTTTTAAGTGTTCCGCTCATTCAGAGATCATCTTTTTCCGAATTCTTTTGAAAATTTTCTCGTATTCTACCCCACATTCCTATTATTCGATTAGTTTCTTTTTTTTATATAAGCTTCTTAACTTGAGAATGTTCTTTTCTGAAAGTTTGTAGTTTCCAGAAAACACTCCAGGCTCTATAGATAGTGACATTGCCCGGCCGAGTGGAGACAGATTTTTGGATCAAAAATTTCTCATCTTCAGCCAAACGCTACACCAGGCTTTCTTACGTACTGTTCTGAAAATGACGGGAATCAAATCGAACTTTCGTTGAAAATTGAACTTTTCACGAAAAACTTCGCAACGACGAGAATCGTAAAAGTTCGCAAAAGACTCAATCAATTTTGGCAAAACTGTGTGACGATATAAAGAGAGAAAAAAGAAAGATAGAGAAGGAAAGAGGAAGAGAGAGAAAGAAAAAGAAACAAAAACATAATCGAAGTAGAAGTAAATTCCTAAAATCGCCAATAGTTAGTAGGCCTACGACTTTCACAATACTCGATCCAATTACCATGGGAATGGTACTTTTATTCAATCTTAATTTTCGAACAAAAGTCTTGTGCAAGTATCGAACCCGTCAGTCGATCGCAGGGGAATCCACCCTTTTTCATAGATATATTTATACACATATACACGAACCAAAACTGATTTGAACTCGATCTGAACCTCAACTGAACTTTAACCAAAATTGATCTGAAAGCGAACTGAACTCGATTTGAACTTGATCTGAGCTTAATCTGAACTTGAAATGAACTCGAACCGAACTTGAGCCGAACTTGATCTGAACTTGATCTGAACTTGGACTGAACTTGAACTGAACTCGAACTGAACTGAAACTGAACTCGAACCAAACTTGATCTGAACTTGATCTGAATTGAAAAATAAGTAGTTGTGAAGTCACATTTCACAATATCCGTAATTAAACTGTTTCTCTCCCAGTTCATGAACTTTTACTGCCTCGTCGCTATTTATTATGTTTTTACATTATTTGTCCGCTAACTATTGATTATAAGTATTCTTTTCGAATAATTTACAAAGACTAGCAAATGTATATTGTTTCATTTTTCATGTGAAATTATAATATACGTTACGAACAACAAAATCTGTTACAACTGAATTGATTCACCAATTTGGCAAAAATATGAGTCTAAGTTTTTCAAGTTAGCTAGGTTAGATCGACCACTTCGAAAGCGTGATTCATATTTTCTTTGAAAGTACGCTGTGGATTTTCCAGAAAGCTCTGGGATACAATGTAACATTTTGGCAAAAAGTTATCGAGTATGTCGCCTTGTCGAAATTTTGTAGAACATTTCACTGGCACGAGGAAAATACAAATCACGATTCCGAAACGGCTAAAACGAAACTTCAATCAATGGATCGAAAAACAACATAGATCCGCCGATCGATAGACTACATCTACATTAACATCTTTTATACCCGCGCAAGGCCCCTTTTTACCGAATCGCTTGCGTAAAAATTCGTTCACCAATGTCGATCCATCGGCGTGCGGAATACCTGAGTGATATGATAATCGTTCACCACGAAACAATTTCGCGAATGAAATTTCGAACGGTCCGAAGTTATTCCCAGAGTGATCGTAAGATCTGATCGTAAACGGGCGCCATTACGAGAATATCGATAAACTCGCTGGTACCGGCTACACAAAATTACCTACTTTTGAAATATATCCATACAAATCCAGAGACGAACGTCCGCTGAAGGCTGATTGTGAGTAAAATGAAACGAAGGTGCTTCGCATTAGGTTAGGTTACGATCGCATGGTTGTCCGATGGCATCATAGAAGGTGGATAAGAAAACTGGATAAAAACTACCGCGGGATGATCAGTTGACTAAAAAAGTTGACTGCAATAAACACGTTTGTGAGTCATTTCTTCTACGCACTGCACAATGACGAAGACTCGACTGGTTTAGCTCGACTCGAGCTCCCCGAAGTGGCAAGACAATTATCGGTAATTAAAATGAAAATGAGTGAATTAAAAACTGAGGTGTAAGGCTGGTTAGAGTTACGCAACGTGAACATCAGGAACGACTCTTCTTGCACGTTAGCCATCAGGTGTGAGCATCAAGTCCACGTAATTTTGCATTCAGGGTACGTAGCCCAAGTGCGTAATGGATACAAGGATTTTATCAAGCCTCGCCTATCAATCAAGCGAAGAAGACAAGACTTCGTTCGATCGATCGTGTCCGTTTAACGAATGATTGAACTTTCGAATGATAATTGATTAGTTGGAATCCGAATGAAATTCTAACGATGTCAATTAAAACGAAAATTAAATTCCGAATACGATGTTATAGCGTTTCCCAAATATCCGCACACGATACTAGTTCACAATGGCCACCGTGGGAGTCTCTTATGGAGTTTGAATTAGTCTCGAATCCCAACTGCCGACTGAAGTTAGTTCGGTTGCGAAGAGACGGAAATTGATGAATAATTTTGTGGTTTATTGGATTCGGAAGTCTGGACTCACTGGCAGTTCGGGCTGGCGCATGATCACGCTACGTAACTTCATCAATTGATGGGATTGGTGCAAAAAGGACGTGAGTGTCAAAATTTCGAAGAGCGCTGAAAGTTCCTCAAGACAAGCCCGATTTTCAGACATGCTACGGGACATATAAATTTTCTCTCCTTCGTTAATGAAGTCTATATTTCGATTTTGAAAATTTCCAAAATCTTAGGTAACAATTATTACGACGGTTGAAGGGTCCAATTCTGATTTTTTATGGTTATTCGAAATCTGTAAGATATGCATCCCATAAAACGATGATCGAACTCATTTTGACGTGAACTGGGATGGCTATTTTATAAGGTGCAGGCAAAAAGAAGAAAATAGACAAGCGAAAAAAGTACCATCCAGTTAATATGGTATTAAAGGTTGAAAGACGAGAACTTATTGGAAATCTAGTAAACTCCGCGACATAAAAACAACATAATTGAGAACCAGGTTAATTGTTTTTAGCTGTATTTTCTATGGTAAAAAATAGACAACAATGTAACCTTGAGAGATTGAAAATAAACTAGGATCGTCGCAGAATTAAGAGAAACCTTAGTATAAATATACTGCAGATATGATGAGCGCAGAATAATTAATTGAAATTCCCACTTCGCACGAAGGTTAGGTAATCTTATGTGAGTATAATTATTCGAGGTCGCGCGTAATAATAAGTACCGTATTTATACGTAAGTATGATTTACGTACACCGTTCCATAGAAATAAAGCATAGAAATTTTCAAAAGTGTATTTTGTAGGAGAGTTTTTTTCGACCATCGATAGTGCCGTCCCAAATCCCGATCTAGTCGAATTTTGGATTTCGAGTCTTGAATTTAGTTCTGGAAAAACACAAGGAGCAAATTCTTGATGGATCAATCTGCTGCAGTATAGGTATACGAGAAAACTGAACTTCTGGTTAGATTCAAGTAGGGTCAAATTTTGATGATCGCTTGAAAGCCCCCTCCATTTTTTTTTTCTCATTTACAATTAGCTTTATTTATCTTGTTCTCGATTCTGAAACGATTTTTGAGATATGATCAATCAAGGCAGAAAGATATTGAAGAAAATTGGAAAATGGACACTTCTGGATGTACCGAAAAAAAATCTGAAAAATCACATTTTTCACTCCGATGTTTTTTGGTCGAAGTCAATCAAGATGGAACTATTTTTTTGCTCTCACCTTATTGAAAAGTCTTGAAGAACACGAATTCTCAAAATTAATGAATTCGCAAGTTTGACGTTTCCGGTATTTTGGGTTAGGAATATTGTGAAAACTTTTGTTCAAAAATTCCAACATCAAAAATTTTCAGAGTAGCGTGTGCAGAAAAAAGATTCTTCCAAATCAAACATCCTACAACGAACCTGATCTTCCCAAAATAGTCAATATAAGAAAATATGTTTATTGAAAATTGTTTAAAAATTTTCCGGAGAATAATTTTTTTTTGTACTTTGAATAAATCATTGCGTTTGAAAATGATTCCAAAGATATTGCTGATATCGCAAAAATAATTTCCACAGAATAATTTCAAATCCAAATAGAAAAACTACGAAACTCGTTAACGTTGTATTTTCAGACTGGCATTTCACGGATCGCGGGATTGTACGATCTTCAGGTGCGAATCTATTTTACAAATAACTGTAGGTAATGTAAATTCGTGGCGCGACGTGATGACTACGCGTAGTTTTGCTGTATCTATTTTTAAACATTATATGACGGCGATAACGATGAGGACGGACGATTACCGATGCGTCATTCTTCTGTGAATAAGTATCGAGTAGCCCGCAAAGAAGATTCATCCGACGACCCTGATCGATGCCGAGGTCGAGCAATTCCTAGATCCTAACGACATGGCGACGGATTTCTTCCACGTATGTCATCCACAAACGTGTACGAAACTTTCGAGACGAGGCCCAAGCAAACGGGACCCAATATCGTCCGAATGGTCGGGGAAAAAAGCACGTTGTGAGAAATGAGTTGATTGCAAACTTCACGACGGATTTGCGAACTTTTCGTGTTTGTAAACTTCGATAGTTCGCGATTAACTTTTTAGCCTCTTCGGAACACCAACCCCAAGACTTTGAGTTCGTAGAAGCATTCGACGTGTTTGAAAACGACGTGCAACCTCCTTGCAGCTGAAACTCCGCGAAAGTCTGCAAGACGAAGACTTCGCGTATTAGTCGGTTCGCTGTTTTACCACTTTAACTTTTAGTTACGACCAATTTATCTCCACGGTCTAAGGAACTCGCGGACGGGACGCCTCTTGATCAACTCGAGATCTTTTAATTAAAGGAGTTAGGTTTCTATCTATATCAGAAGTTTGATCTCGTATATACGAACGCGGTAACATAATTATGTGAAATAGTTTCTCAGATATACAATAATTTTCTTGGTAAAATATAGTTATTAAAGGAACGGAAGGAAAAAAAAACAACAACAACAAAACATGAGAATACACGAACTGTACAACATTCTTTCGCTCATGTTTTCATTCTCAAATACATATTGTGGATCAAGAAATTACTCCACAGTGCTAGAGTCTAATGGAATTCGTGTGATAGAAATTTTAATTCCTACGCCTTATCGATTTTCACCTACGCTCGTGTGTATGCAGGGTAAGTCACCCCGAAATTTTGATTTGGATGGGGTTCCAGTCGGCCTAGGCTCCGCCTTTATTCATTTTTACTGGTTATCAGCAAACTGAAGCTCCTACGGAATCAGGTCTCCGGGGCGACTCACCCTGTAGTAAATTGAAACCACGTCTATTTCGTTTCTTCTTTTTTTTTTTTTTTTTTTTTGGGGGGGGGGGGGGGGAATTGAAACAACAATCGTTGATACGAAGGTTAATTCGTCGAGGTTTCGAATTTGATGGGAAACGATTAGATCCTAGCTGTGACTGACATGAAGAAACCGCTCTCGCGCCAATGGTTGAAGAATAATTACGAATGTTGAGTGAAAGCATGAAAATTCTTGTCCTCCGTGGAGAGAGAATAAAAATCTTCAAACACCGAACGACACTGGGTACAACAGCGATAATAACAATACTAGCGTAACGTACACGCATCGATTGCGTATGACCTTTGTGTGTATCGAAAAATTGAAGGTCAATTTTGGAACGACCTTGACGGATTCGACAATTATAAGCAACGGCCGAATTCAGAGACTGTTTCGTGATACGGTCGATGCGATTGGAGTCTTGAAACGAGTTGAAATACATCGCGTGTCCTACGGTATGAGGTCGTCTGCGCTCAATATTCGCAACAATCAGTTTTTCGTTAATTTTGCGACTTTTATTATAAATTCAGGAATTTAGATAAACTTTCAGATGTCGACGTACCTTGAAGTTCCAAAAAATTTTCTAGCATTTGCAAACGAAAGAAGACAAAAAGAGAATTTCGGATACGACAACCGTGATCTCAGATTTTTTGTTTAAAACGAACGACGAGTCGAAAAAAATCTCTGATTTCTGTATATCTATATCTTTGTCTTTCACGAGTCTTGAGAAATTTTACAAAGAAATTTGTACAAAGAAAAGAAAGAAGAAAAAATGGAGTCAACAGACATAGTGGTAGGTTTTTTAGAAATGAGCAGCGGATAATAAGGTGAATTTTCGTTCTGATCGTTGAGAAAAATACGTTTCCCGGCATAGCAAAGCAAATGCCACATAACCTAGTTACGGGAAATAATTCTGTTTCGCGTGCGGCGGGTGCGTAATGAAATTCTTCGCCGGAAGTGGGGAGAGCTACCATATGTTCTCTTGATTTGTTTTTGGCTGAAAATATACATGAGAAGCACGCGGGATGGTTTTCCGCACGCGGAGTTCATTGAATTATTCGCATATTACACGCTTCTATCATCGCACCCTCAGAAAATTAGGATTTCACCAAATTTTCGGTTGCTCTAAAATTTGAATTGGTTGAAATTTGTTCACTCACTTTTATCAACATTTTTATTTCCAACTACAATAATCATAATTATTCAATTATTTGATAACATTCGGTAAAAATTAACGGATTTTTCTGACATCTTATTGAAAATCCTGCGATTGGCACTGATTGTGAGTTGAAAATAAATAGGTATTATACATATTAGCGATACCGATTTGATTCAGAAAAAATAAATACGATTTCCAATATTTTTCAAATTCGAAAGTCTTAACTCATCCCGCTGAATGTCTGCCATCGGGTGTAAGGATGTCTTGTGAAAAAAAGGCGGCAAAAAATATAATCCAACAACGAATTGTGGAAAAATATTTGCGCGCTCATTTCGTGTATCAAAGATTAATTTTTTTCACGTCATTCTATACGAAAAATTCGAATCTTTGTTGCATCGATGTCAAATCCGGTCCGCATTAGGCAGTGAAGAAATGGAGCGTCTCTTTTTTTCACCTTTCGGATCTGAAAACTTTCTCGGTTCAAATCCGCGGCATTAGTTTCAATTTTAGATCGAGCGAGCGAACAATCGAACGACGATGAGTCGCGAGAATTTCAAGTTTCACCGATACCGTACGACGTTTTCTCCGGCTATCGCCGCGGAACTGGAAATATCGTTGGGAGGAAGATTTATTCCCGCCCCTCGCCCGTTTCGTTGACGATCCCCACGAAGTGGTGGGTGGCACAGCGCTATACGAAATGGAAAAGGAAAGTGGAATGAAAACGACACCGCGTAAGGACGTCTGAGTGAAAATGATTTTATGCGTAGCGATCAAGCGCGGCCTACAGCCATCGCAGAAGCTATTTCGTTTTACCGCCTCGAATCGGTTTATTTTTTTCTCGATGGCAAGCGTGGCTGCGAGACGAAGAATTTTTTAAGATCGAAGCGCGTTTGATAATCAAGCGCATACGATTAGATGCATGCTCTTGTTCGCAATCCAAAAAAAGCCCCGAGAAAAAAAACAAGCGTGTTTTCTAATTCGCATTATTTCCATATGAATCGGTGCACAGACAGTGACCCGGAAAATAGGTTAGTTTGGAAATAGATACCGTTGAAAGAATCGTGTGAACGCATTTCCTATCGAAATACTCGTGAACTCGATTTTGGGGGACCGGAAGCTAAATGAGAATTGACGAGTCTTGAATTTGATTAGTTTTTTAAAATCGAAAATATCTTTCATTTTCTTTCACAACAATACATGAGGTGGTCAAAATTGAATTTGAGCAATAACCGAAAACACGGAATAGTCATGTTCACTTTCACGTTACATTTAACAATAATATAAATGAAAAAATCGAAAAAAAACCGACCAATTTCTTTCGTCTTGCGTGACAGATTCTGATTCATAATATAAAAGGGGTGAAATCTTGTTCGGTAGATGCCCCTCAACATTTTTTTTTTAATCAACAAAAATATTCTGTATAGAAAATTGAATATACATAAAAAATGTGCTAAAATAAAGAAATTTTCAGAATTTTTTTTTCCTTTTAAAAAAAAAAACTGGAAAACAACATACGTACAATGAAAACTTCGGGGCGTGGGTTACATGGACTATTCCGTTAGTTTTTTTTTTTTTTTTGCATTTAACAGTTCAAACATTTTTTTCCACTATAATTTCATCATACCATGTCATTACAATGTATTTTGAAAAATTCTCTTAAAAAAAAAAGTGAAAAAATTTTGGGGGGCATCCGCCGAATCAGATCCAGGGGTGAACGGAGGTGGTTAATTTTTCCGAAAAATTCTGCCGCAAGATATTTCAGAGGCAAGTGATTTCCGGGTCATGTTGCGATGCGATTAGGATACGAAAATAGTAGTAATAGAGCTACGTAACTATGGCGTGTCCCACGTTATCTCATATTCGACGTAGCAGCTGGTGAACGTGAAATAAAGATGCGCAGATCCATACGAACGGGCCGCGGAGTAAGAAGCCACGTGGAAATGGCACGATATTATAATTTCAAAAAAAGTGTAGAATTGAAAAAAAAAAAGGAAAAAAAAGAAAAAAAAAACAGTCCGGTAGGCATTTATGGGAAAATAGCGTGATAGCAAGCGACTCGATCGTCGGTGCATCTGCTTTGCTGTATAATAAAGTAGCCGAGATACCGGTGCATTCGAGATAGCGGCGAATAACTGGGACGCTATAATTCAGCCGCGAGTGGTATAGACTTGCGAGCAAAATTACTCAATCGCCTCCCTCCCCCCACCCTGCCCTCCTAAATCAGATACCGTTCGAAAAAGCATCGCTGTTTCGAATCCCGTTCGGAAAACCGGCCGCTTCTGGTTTCGTTATTATTTGAAATTTCGCGTTGCAATTGACGTATTTTGAATAATTGCTGTGCTCGTCCGTCGATCGATTGATTTTGGTGGGACCGGTGTCCATTAGAACTTCTGAACTGCGGATTGAGAAATTTGACAATACTTTGAGTAATTATACTCTAGTCAATGACTTGTAATTGATCTCGCACTGTGGCTTGTGCAGTCACCGATCTTTGTAGATAGTACCGATTTCCAGCGATTTTTCCTAATGCAAATTATCCCTTCGGCGATAATGAAAAAGTATTGGATTTGGTCGAAAATGAATTTTCTTCGCTAGTGGAGCGGAAATGAACATTTTTACTCCGCTTTCGAAGGAATTACATGTACTATTTTCTGTAATTTCGATGATTTTTTACGAGTTCAGACTATCAGTCGAAAAACAGGTTTTTCAAAAAATATCGGTCCCTCAAAAACGAACCGATGGAGAAGATGTAAGACTTTTGAGATTTATCATTCGCATATAAAATTTCAATGCACCATTTGTTCCCGAAATATGATTCCTCCGGAACAATTCAATATGGTGGATCAAAATTTCAAAAGTTGCATTATCAATGTGAAAGTTGGTGATCAAAGAATTTCGGGGTCGCTGATCATGAATTTGATGTTCAGGCTTCACAATTCAAAATGGCGAATTTGAGGTGGTCGACCATATGCGAAAAACTTATACCACCGACATTTATGCATTTTGCATTCAAATTTCAGGCTGTTCTCGATAACCGATTACGAATCAGAGACCGAATCCAGAAAATTCGAATTGGCGGTTCTCAAATTTTCAGCTCACTTTCGAACTTGCATTATCTCATGAATTATACCGAAAAAAAATTCCTAAACAAAAAAATTATAACATATTGCAACGGGAAACAATCTCATGTAGCACTTTTTTGTGAAGAAAAAACCGCACTATTGACCTTATATTTCAATAGCAATTGATAATATTTCTGATTCGATTTTATTGATTTTTTAACAGATTAAAAGCATTGCGGATGATCTCATTTTTTTATAAACTTTTATTACAGACTCTACTGAAAATTTTTCAGCAGAACTCCGAAGCGATTTGTTTGCGTATTGTACCATTCTAATTGTTTTTTTTTTTTTTTGGTTTTGCATTATTCTTCTCCCTAAATTTATGTAGGACTGATTGATTTGAAAACATCGTTAAACCTGTGTTGTAGAATGAAAAACTATCCAACCGCAGATCTGACGGCCGATCGAGGAGGATCAAGACGTAAATTTGTGATAAAAGAAAAAAGCGAGTCATGCTCACGCAACACGAGGATATAGCCACTTAATTTCCGCATATATATGTTCGCATTATACACGTAAACGGAGCGTAAAAATAATAACTGAAGAAAGAGTGAAAAATGCTAATTGGTACGCTAATTACGCGCTGTAGGTCCTACACTTCTGTAACGTAAAATGAGACCAACAAAAGAATCGGCGTAGAAAAGAATTATTTGAAACACACGTCGTCTGCAAGCGGAGAACGCTTTCCTGCAGCGCCGCGGCAATAATAATCAAATCTCAAAAAAAAAAAAAAAAAAAACGAAGTTACGCCTGTGCGGGGAAAAGTGGAATTCAAATTCGCCGGCACGAGATATAATAGAAACCGAATTCTATGCGATTTCGATTTTCTACGAATTATTTAGTAAACCTTCCATTAAGGCAGTAATATCAAACGGATTTGGTAGGCAAATCGAGTCCTCGACCCGCTTTTAAAAATCGCTATCTTCACGCCGGTAAAACTTGCCGAATACTTTCCATTTAATAACTACACCCTGCGTGCGGGGGAGTAATTACTCACACGCAACCTGGATATCTCATTTCACTTCACTTTTATTTTAATGCACTGTAGGTAGTATTAAGATCGATAGTTCTTTTCCGATCATAATTTTACGCGATGTAAAGATAATCGCTAGATAATCTTTTATGACCTTTGCAACCTCCGAAGAGGTTGGGCTCAAGTTTACGTGAGAAAACTGACTAATTTGGAAAAGTTTCGAACATCCGAAGGAATGAAACTTTCGTCCCGTTTCTCGATTTTGGAAAAAATTCTATATATAATACTCTTCCGAAATATATACGGGGTATTCCATGCCAAATCCACCACTTTTGAACCTGACCCCTTTTGATTTAGCTGGAACTTCTCTATTCTTTTCTACCCGTTGAAAGACATTTTTGAGAATTTTTGAGAATTTTTTTATGCAACCCAAAAAAAGTTATGAATTTTTCAAAAAAATGACTTGTATTTTCAAATAACCATAAATTTTTCAGACGTTTACCTTTAGGTACTTTTTAAAAAAAAAAAAAATTTTTTTTCTCAATGACCTTTTCAAAGAAAAATTGAATATGGAGAATTCTATGGAATAATCGTTTTTTTAAGCAAAATCGTTATTTTTTCAAAGTTCGCCACTTTTTCTTTTATTTTTTCTCCTCAAGAAAAATTTCAATCAATTTGACAACTATTCCTGCTCATCCTGGAGTGGGCCGATTTTTTCTAATATTTTTTTTCATTCAATTGAAAAAAAAATTGTCAAATTTTCTGAAATAACAAATTTTTTTTTTTTTTTTTTCCGCAAAATTCAGTTTCAGTTTCGGAGAACTCCGCAAAGTACCTAAAATCTACCTTCGCGCCCGAAATTGTCGATTAAGGAGTTAATTCAATCGTCGTTCACCCGATGAGTGGAGTATGAAAAACCCATGAACTACATAGAAAATGATTTTGTAGATAAAAATCTTTGAGAGTTCTGACCTATGGTGGCAATGATGATCCATAGTACAAAATACGTTGAAAAACAGTAGGACAGTTATACTCATTGTTAGAGCACGATATTCATGTTTATAGATTTAGCACACGCCCGAAAAAAATCGAAGACTGTGAAAAAGTGGTCGATTTTCGAACGCAGAAAACTTTCGGAAGAATGAACGAATGAAACCCGAATGAAATAGAAACTATGGCCTTTTGCTTTCGGACGTGTACAATTTTTTTGCATCAGTGCATCTTTTACAAAAAGTAAAGTCATTTGATTAGAGAGAAAAAAAAAAAAAAAACACGTTTCGTAAAGAATTATTGAGATTTCCAAACTTACGATGAGAGTCATTTCAAAGTTTTGACCATCCTCAGCAACATTTTGGAGGGTTGTTGGAGCCATAATTTTTCAAGCGTACGCCGATCAGCAATCAGGAATCAGCTCATCAAGAATTACTTGACAGAATTAATAAGTAACAGAGCATGGAATGTGAAAAAAATGCGAGGTCGTTAATTGCTTTACGGTTGTTCTGTTACAGCGATTTGAATCTTCGACGAGAGTTCAAGGATGAAGAGGATTTTGGAACTAATTGAATTTTCTAACTTCGAGTCGATGCCGTTTCCGCAAAAGATACGTCCGATCACCTGGTGCGTTGCCTTGAAGTTTTTCTCCAAAAATAAATTCGCAAATCAATTGTTTCAGAAAATTGCATCGGGTGGATAAAACGGAGGATGATCGGAAAGCATTCAGGAGATTCGGAAAAAATTGAAGAAGTTCCTGAGAAATTTCTCGAAAGGATCCCGTTGGAAAATTAGAAAAATATGAATGAACATATACATTTCCTGATATCAATAGCAAATTACTGGAATCACTGAATTTTCGGTTTCAAGATATTACAGGCATTGGCTGCGCAACCCAGTCGCGACAGCGTTGCTGTAAGTTTTGATAACAATCAGCGGTTTGATAAAACACACTTACTACATTATAGTGACGCGCAGTGCGGAATGATGTCAAAATTTCACTCAAAAAAGACGAATAACTCGCGCTTTGGGGACGCAGTCATCACTGTCCTTCGGCAACGGCCATACCATGCTGAATGCACCGGTTCTCGTCCGATCACCGAAGTTAAGCAGCATTGGGCGCGGTTAGTACTTGGATGGGTGACCGCTTGGGAACACCGCGTGCCGTTGGCATCTCTTTTTTGGAGTTTTTCGAATATGATTCAAAGCCAAAAAGACGAATAACTCGCGCTCTCTGGAAGCAGTCGTCTTATTCTTTCGGCAACGGCCATACCATGCTGAATGCACCGGTTCTCGTCCGATCACCGAAGTTAAGCAGCATTGGGCGCGGTTAGTACTTGGATGGGTGACCGCTTGGGAACACCGCGTGCCGTTGGCATCTCTTTTTTGGAGTTTTTCGAATATGATTCAAAGCCAAAAAGACGAATAACTCGCGCTCTCTGGAAGCAGTCGTCTCATTTTTTGGCAACGGCCATACCATGCTGAATGCACCGGTTCTCGTCCGATCACCGAAGTTAAGCAGCATTGGGCGCGGTTAGTACTTGGATGGGTGACCGCTTGGGAACACCGCGTGCCGTTGGCATCTCTTTTTTGGAGTTTTTCGAATATGATTCAAAGCCAAAAAGACGAATAACTCGCGCTCTCTGGAAGCAGTCGTCTTATTCTTTCGGCAACGGCCATACCATGCTGAATGCACCGGTTCTCGTCCGATCACCGAAGTTAAGCAGCATTGGGCGCGGTTAGTACTTGGATGGGTGACCGCTTGGGAACACCGCGTGCCGTTGGCATCTCTTTTTTGGAGTTTTTCGAATATGATTCAAAGCCAAAAAGACGAATAACTCGCGCTTTGGGGACGCAGTCAGCACTGTTCTTCGGCAACGGCCATACCATGCTGAATGCACCGGTTCTCGTCCGATCACCGAAGTTAAGCAGCATTGGGCGCGGTTAGTACTTGGATGGGTGACCGCTTGGGAACACCGCGTGCCGTTGGCATCTCTTTTTTGGAGTTTTTCGAATATGATTCAAAGCCAAAAAGACGAATAACTCGCGCTTTGGGGACGCAGTCATCTTATCCTTTCGGCAACGGCCATACCATGCTGAATGCACCGGTTCTCGTCCGATCACCGAAGTTAAGCAGCATTGGGCGCGGTTAGTACTTGGATGGGTGACCGCTTGGGAACACCGCGTGCCGTTGGCATCTCTTTTTTGGAGTTTTTCGAATATGATTCAAAGCCAAAAAGACGAATAACTCGCGCTTTGGGGACGCAGTCATCTTATCCTTTCGGCAACGGCCATACCATGCTGAATGCACCGGTTCTCGTCCGATCACCGAAGTTAAGCAGCATTGGGCGCGGTTAGTACTTGGATGGGTGACCGCTTGGGAACACCGCGTGCCGTTGGCATTTCTTTTTTGGAGTTTTTCGAATATGATTCAAAGCCAAAAAGACGAATAACTCGCGCTCTCTGGAAGCAGTCATCACTGTCCTTCGGCAACGGCCATACCATGCTGAATGCACCGGTTCTCGTCCGATCACCGAAGTTAAGCAGCATTGGGCGCGGTTAGTACTTGGATGGGTGACCGCTTGGGAACACCGCGTGCCGTTGGCATCTCTTTTTTGGAGTTTTTCGAATATGATTCAAAGCCAAAAAGACGAATAACTCGCGCTCTCTGGAAGCAGTCATCACTGTCCTTCGGCAACGGCCATACCATGCTGAATGCACCGGTTCTCGTCCGATCACCGAAGTTAAGCAGCATTGGGCGCGGTTAGTACTTGGATGGGTGACCGCTTGGGAAAACACCGCGTGCCGTTGGCATCTTTTTTTTGGAGTTTTTTCAATGGAATTTGTAGTCACGGTAACGATTTCCCGTCACTCGACTACCCCAAACTCAAGCCCTCAATTAATGCCTTTTTCAATGAATCAAAACCGAACTGGACCTTTGGTAAACCTTCGACTCGACATCATCATCGCACTTGAGGGTCACATTCCAACCAGAAATCCGGCTCTTATCGTCAGCGGTAAACCGTCTAATCGGAGGGTATTTTCTGTCATAGTCCAGTCACCGATAGATTCTGTACAAGTGACTAGAGAAGTCGCCGATCGAGTTGATATTCAACATTCGAGAATTCTCCAAAACGTATGCTCATATTTCATCATACGCCGATTCATTAACATAACATTCATATAAATTATTGTTGTACGTTACTCCCTCCGTCATTCAAAATGGAGTCAGGCAATTAGAAGCTACATTATGCATACCGTCCCCTAAACTGCCGAGGGTAACGTGCGGCTAAGTCTATTGTCAGTCGTGGAATATTCGCAACACACGCGAGTCCTTTGTCAGGCCATTTCCCGAATACAACCCCCTGCAGCCATCAAGATTCGAAGTGGAACGAAAAACGACGTCGATGTAGGAGGTAGAAACTCATATAGCCTCGCATAGCGTCGCTCTGCACGTGGAAACGGAGATTCGTGACTCGAAATCTCCCGCAACGCGAGTTATGTATTTTGCGTAGATGCGTTACAACATACGACGCAGAAGAGTATCGCCGACTCATTTTATGCTCGAAAGTAAAAAACGCTCGTTTTTACCCGTCAGCTCTCGGGGCGAATCCGGCGGTAGGGACTAGGGATCTCCGCCGACACTACGCAGTCCTCCTCGCGGTTGTAAAAGCTGAAAGAAAGAAAAACAACGAAAACAAAATGGATAAAATAAAAGAGCACGATCTAAATTGCCGCAACCCAAACCAGGCTCGCGGTTGTAGCGGGCGGACAGCTTCTACGGTCACGGATTCTGGTTGTGCAGCTTCGCTTTCCCGAAGGATCGTTTTACTGGGAAAGTTTTTTTTACGTGACGTAACTTCCACGCCATGGTTTCGACCGGCTCGGGTGTAGCTCAGCTCGGGTTTGGTTCGGTTCGAGGGTCCCGATTGGCCGTCGGAAAGTGGACGGGCGTGCTGCAGGACCAACGGTGCACCGAATGGAAATAAAAATAGGAAAAATAGTGCCCGGCCGGGGGTTTGAAGATGTGTATTTACCCAACTTCCGAAAGCAGTTCGAGATACGCTCAATCCCTTCTGTATACCATCTGGCTCTCCCTTTTTCGGTAGCCCCACACCCCGCCTCGAGACTCACTTATCTTCACCCCCCCGTATATACTACGCTAGAAAATGGAAGTGTTCGAAGACGAAGACAAACGAACTCCGACGCCAGGGACGCAGACTTAGCTGGATATTATTACAAATTTCTCCTCTTTTAAATACCATGTAATTTTCCTCGAAATATAAATGTAGTTTTACACGTTTCGAGTGCATTTTTTCCGGCGTTGATGTTCATACAGAATTATAACCTAACTTTTTTTTCATATTCTTTAGCAAAACGTTCGGCCCACGTTTTTCAAATTGGATTTTCAAATTGGAAGTGTAAGAAGAAGCAAGAAACACGAACATCGGTTGGAATATATCAGTCACGGTATTCAAAAAATTTGACCTTCGAACGTGGAACGAAGTCCGCGACGGTCGACGATGCGCCGTTTATTGTTTTCCACGGCTGACCGGACATTCCGCAAACTCCGTTTGCCCGACTGTCGTGATATCGGGGCTCTACTTTTTTTTTCGGGAAGAGCTGACAAGGGTCGTAGGGAAACGTAAGACCCCATCGGCCGATACTTTTATTAGAAACGTCGACCGGCTGATCGAAGTTCCGAGGCACAATTATTGCCAGTTCTCTCTCAATTCAATTCAATTCCGTGCAACTATATTCGTCATTTTTAGCAAACCGATGCTCGCGATTGGTTTGAAACCTTTTTTTTTTTTTAATTTTTATCACTATGCGTCGCATTTATGTCGGGCTAGAAATTGAAAGTATCAGCCACTTAAGCGCTGACGTTGGCGGCGCTGATTTCAAAGCAATTAACCATTTACTCCTTCATAAAACTATTCCCTGCAGGATCCCAAAAGTTCCGACGAACCGACGACGGTCCGACCCGCAATCCTATTTCTACTTTTACAATTCCCTGGGAGTAATTACTTTGTGCGATAAAAACAAAACCCCGACTGACTTTTTTAATCCATCCCAGAAGAAGAGAATCTAGTACGTTTAATTATCTTTCACCAAAATCTCTACGGAAACTCCATCGCGCACCGTGAAACGAGAAACGGCATCAGCGGCGAGGAAAAACTCGGACGAAATTATAACCTCATTTTTCAATGTACGCGCGGGAAAATTTCGGTAACTCTTTTCAGATTTTTCAATACGTTTTCTGAGAACATACGTTACAATATCCGGCGACTCCCCTGTGCTACGATTTTGTTTTTCTAATCAAATACGCGTGGAAACTTCGGGGGAACAAGTAAACAAGTTCGGCAATTATGTATGTACTTAGATAGAATACCGCGACGACCTCGCCGATTTTAATGACCTTTATACGCGTCGTCAAGGACATCGTCCTGTGAGCGATGTGCACGTAATGTTTCGAGTCGCTCGTTATCTCGTAAAAAGTTGGTAACAAAAAAAGTTTTGAGAATGAAACGTTATTTTATGACATCGCCTAAAACCACGCACGTTATCCTTCAAAGTTATCCTTTTTGGTAATTTTTCAATCGTAGGCTCATTAATAGAATTTCATAAAAATTATAAAATTTCAAATATATTTGAACAATATACGTGATTTTTACCCATCTTATCTGATTTACTCATTAAAATTGTATTTCATAAAATGTCTTTCTTTTTTTAATAAAATATATCAAAATTGGATTACACTTTCGATGGAAAATTTTGATATGTATACAATTGATTTGACGATTATCAAATTTGGCAAATCATTTAATTCATCAATTTCCATAAAATCTTTGATTATCTGTGATTTGGTGTCAGCCGGTCTGCCTTGATTTTCCCAATCGCTAAAATTCCGCGCCACGTTATCGTTTACTTTGGGAAACATCAAACTACTTCTGTTTTATTGGTCGGTTTATTTGTTTTTTTATTACTGACAACGAGCGCTGCTTGATCCCACGTTTCGAACGCATACAATAACACAAAACGGTTAGATTCCGAATGTAAAAAGCAAAGAAAAAAAAAAAAAAAGTAACTCTACGCTTTTCAAACTCCGCGAATGAATCGGATCGAAATAGCGCGAGAGTCAGTTCGAAATTGTCCGACGGTCCTGCAGTGAGGGGGTCGCGGGGGCGGTAGCCGGTTATACTATACATAACCACGGAGATATATCTGTAGGCATTAGCGACGCACTCACAATTAGTCTAGCGCAAATAGTCGACTATTTGCGTTGGAAATGGGCCAAATGAGCCCTTAATCCTGTACGACGTGTGCAGCTTTCCATATTGCTTTGCATATGTACCCATGACAATGCAGGAATACGTGTGACCGAGAGGTTCGCGTGAGAATCTGATAATTCTGCGAATATCCTCATCTTTCCGAGTCGTACCAATTTTTTCGAGAGTCGTCGATTTTTCGTCAAGGATAAAGTCAACACCCCGCACAGATGGAATACCTAGCCGAACCCAACCTGCGTACAAACAAATTATTGCCAATGAAGAGTAAGAAGTTGACGCTTATATTCCTGCGTTTCGTGATTCAATTATATTTTTTTGCTATTTCAATTTCTTTCCTCCCCTCGTGCTTGAATTATTTTTGTTTTTCATTTTTTTTTTTGCTGTCTGATTGTTTCACAAACTAGTTTTTATTGCAATATCGAAAAAATAAAAAAATCACAAAAGAATTGAATGAAGATGACTAAGATTTTCGCAAACATTGAGCAACTTTTTTTTTCCTCATCTGATTCTGAATTTTTTTGTATAGAAGAATCACTTTGTTTTCCGAAAACATCGAAAATTGAATTCCGAAACATCGTAGGTACCGCCAAAAAATCAAGAACGAAAACCTTTCATTTCAAATGATTCTCATAATTCTTCGAAATAGTTTTTTTCCGTTCTTGTTCCCTTTCGTTCGATTTTCAGAAGGTGAAAGAAAAAGAATTCTAACAGCCGTAACTCTCAACTAAAAATACAGCCCATTTTTTCCCATTTTCTATTAATGAAAAATTGCGATAGCAAATAATTTCAAAATTTTGCTCATGTTTTTTTTTTCGGCGAGAACTCATTAATTGATTCGAATTAGTGAGTTCCTGGACCCAAACACGAGAATTGGGTGTAACGACTCAACAGAATCGGAATCAGTTTTCGATTCTCAGGAATTTATTCGACTAATTAAGCCGGTGAATATTATTCCGGCGCGCTTCTTGATTACAGAGAGAATTCTGTGATATACAATATAGCTCCAATAATTGCAATTCTATAGCCCTATAATACCGCTCCGGTTTCCGCTCGCGCGCGGACGCCGGAATCGATCGATCCTTCGTTTGTCATTCGATCATCGCGCCGTTTGTCAATATAACGTGGCGACAGCGACGAAATCTGTTTGACGCTCCCGTTCCCGAGCAACGATTTTTATTTTTCGATGAACGTGCGCCGGTGGTCAATTTGGTTAGTTTCTACGTACGCGCGCATCGTACCTCCGCCAGAATTTATAACCCCAACGCTCCGATTGCAGTCATCGAAATTTAACCTCTAACCTGTTTTTTTTTTTTTTTTTTTACTATTTTGTTGTGATCTCTTCAATCCTAACGTCCGTTTTTAACCTGTTACGGGCACGTAGTTGTAACAGGTCGATTTGGAAGCAGCAGTATAGGTGTGATGGAATTTCAGTTTCAATTTCGGACGGTGATGGTGAAGACAGAGCAAAATGACGATATATTTTCAGCAACCACTTTCAAGAATTAGGAACTGAATTCACCGCTGGAGCTTATTAAGTAATGAAGCCTTTCACTCCCGAGTTATTAGCACGTACGAAATTCGTATTTTTTCTTCTGTCTTTGCTCAAATAAAATCACGCCAAATAGTCGGGAAAATCGTTGCAGCCACATTTCACGTTCCTGGCACACTCTTAATAAATTTAAAAAAATTTAGTTTATTTATTTATTTATTTATTTTTGCCGGAATCCCCCTGAGAATACTTCTGTTCATTGTTGGAAATTTAAGAAATTTAGCGCACGTAGCTTATCATAAAATCTCCGAATATGGACCGCCATGATTAGGAAATAGATGCCGATTGAGAAAAAAAAAAATTCAAATAATCGCTGCAATTAGGAGAAGGGTAGGTGATATTCGGATTCTGGCAATTGGGGGTTATTTTCGAAACTTTGGGTTGGAGTCAAACTTTTATGTAAATTACTCTATCCCTCTTACACTAAAGAAACCTACACTGATAGTTTGTTTTTCTTTGCGTTTCGAGTTTCGTTTGCCAAGCATGTCGAATAAAAATGCTCAAACTGATGAAAAAAAAACAAACCCTGATTCTCTGTTTCAGAACCTCGCCTGTAGCAGCTCCGACAATCGTAGCTGATTTCTAACAGTAACTCAACGTATACACAACTCTCATTGTTAGTAAGTATAAAAATTCATTTATATCAATCGGATCAGAAAATGTTCTTTATCCTCGAAGCGCTAATGTGTGGTTAATTATACATATTGTGACCATACATCGAAATTCGACAAAAAAATCAGGATTAAACAGATAACAAAAAAAAAAAAAAAAACAACTACACTTGAACTAGATACAATAAATGAATGAAAATTTTGAAAACGAGAGTCTGACTTGTCACATATCGTCGACGACATGGTTGACCGAAGAACGATCGATAATGATCGGCACTTCTCAAGGACCTCGATTTACGACCACTTTTACCCCCACTGCAGGGATTTGTTAGGTTAGGTCAGTCGGTGAGTCACTCCTAGAGTCGCGAGTTCTATTGCGAAATGACTGAACAACCCGATAATTATCATTATTATTGTTATCGTCTCAATATCGTTCGAGTTATTAGCACCTGGAGTTCACTGTACTTACGTACGTTCATTAATCCCTGTAAATTTATTCAAAAAATTTTACGAGCTCGTTCAGTCGGTTCGGATGAGATTCTTAAAGTACTGAATCTCTGCTGCGCAGTGACGCGATGGTGGTATGAATAATTAATAAATTAATCGATACCGTAACTTTGGAGGTAGACAAAAAAAAAGAAACCTAAGATTCTCGTCCTCGATGCTTCTCGCCCGTATACAAAAAGTAATTTGTATTTAAGTACATCCATATTGAATGAAATTGAGGAAGGATAATGAAGGATATCTTAATATAGATGCTACGGAATTGAATTCAAAAATATTTCGACGGATGCCCGAATTTTATGCGCGTCTTTGGAGAGAAAAAAAAAAAAAAAAAAAAAAAAAAAAACAACCGGTGCAAAAAATTGAATACCAACAACAATCGATGTATGAAATTAAAGAAAAAAACTGATCATGTGATAGGAAGCTTGTTTCGCTTTGAGTGGAGAGTTTGTTTGCGGTTCACGGATCTGCATCATTCGGCGCATGGTGAACACGGACATCATTGATCTCCGGAAAAATTGGCCTAGTTTCGCAGCAATAGTTTTTTCATAGGAGGGAACTCTTAATTTTTGGCTGCTGCAGGAGATCCGCCATTTATCGCGTCCGGATGAACACGTGATCGAGTTCGCTGCAAATTTTTGAATATACAATTAGAAAGTTGCTCCGTACTTTCGGTGGAGAAAAGATCTAAAACCATACGAAACCGAATCCAAATAACTGGGGTGATTTTACCTCAGATTATCAGATTTTCATCTCAGATTACCTAACTTTTCCGGAGGATGGATGTTCTAGTCAGACTATATATTTTCTTAAATTAAGGACTAGTTAATTGAAAAGAGAAACTTGAATGAAAAAAAATTGTCATCGCGCGAAGTTGATTAGCATCGACTTTTCTGACGCTAATAAAATGAGAGGAAACAATTTATTTGTTTGGTACTAACTTTTATCTTTCAAGTACTTTTGATCAGACCACCGTTTACATTTTTATTAGATTAATTAGTTCGTGGTGGGCGGAGGCAAACGATAAAAGGGTCGATTCAAGAAAATTTCCAGCTTTTTCCAAAATACTTTCCAATTTGAACTTTCAGTAAGTGTGTTATGTGGCGTGATGACAAATTTTCTGAATTAATGATATTTATTGCCATGTTTGAACCGAGGTATAAAAAGTATCAACTGGAACTTAATTTAGATGAAAATTGACAGTCTTCTGTTTATCACGTTCAAATATACCTAGTTGCATGCCTGTTTTTACTCATCCAGTTCGCTTTGAGTAAAACGTCCCGTATTTAGTCGAGAATTGACTTTGTCAGTTTGCCTGTGATGCACAGCCGCCTCTCTCAGACCCGCCTCAGAATGATGCGAATAAACATAGTTTCAGCGCAAAATATTTGCTCATCCGTCTTATTTGTCTTACGAGAAAAAAATCGCCGAGTGTTTGGAAAAGTAGAAAGAAAAATTCGCAATTCGCGGGAACAATTACCTCTAATAACAGCAATGAGGGGAGAAAATATCGTTCTATTTTTCGATACGCACAACTGCGAAAATCGATTTTGTCTACTTCGTGGTAAAACATATAATTCAATCAATTTTTTTTTTGTTTTACTCGAATTGAAATTCCCTTCAAGATACTTCTTCTCAACGAGATTTGACTTATAAAGATTTCATTCCTCGATATGGATGTGTTCTTTAATTTTTCGACCCGTAATATTACCTGCCGCAAAACAATCTAGTAATCACCTGAAATGTGCCTTGAAATAGTAGCCCATTTTCGAATCAGCGAAACTCTTTCAAAAGTGAACAGATTCCGATGACAAAAAATTGAGTTTTAGAGCTCTTACTTCAAAACCGCAGTTCTGACTCTCCTTTTTTGCACAAGGTTTCATCAAGCTGTACAGCTTTGAAGCGACAGCCGCCAAAACGTGCGGCTCTCGGCGGAAAACAATCGCACGATAGTGAAACCAATCGGATTTTAAAAGGAAAATTCCAAGCTGCGAGACTCCTGTGACGCAATTCTTGTGCGATTTTAATAACACACGGTATCTGCACCGTTAAAAAAACAAAGTCGGACAATTTTACGGCCGTCGCTGCAAAGCTGTGTAACGTAATAAAAAATTGTGCAAAAAAAAGAAAAAGAAAAGAAGACAGAGTAACGGTTTTGGAATCTGAACTTTGAGCTTCGAAACTCAAATTATTCCGTTACAATTCGGGTTTTTTTTACAACACTCTTCGAAACAAGCGGTCCTCCAATTTGGAAAATCCAAAAGTGCACGCTCATGTTATTTCAATAAGAGTTGGAAGAGCGAAATTTCAGGATCAGATTAACGGCGCGCTATCTATGAACGTGAAATAAAAACTACAAACATGCGCTTTAGCGTACATACCTATATTTCTCTCTATATTATTTTTTGCCGATGAAAATTACAAATCCGCGCGTTTCAGATGGAAGAAATTTCCGACGGTGATCAGTTCTTCAATTAATTGTAACCAAACTATGACAGTCGCTGTAGCGAAATTCATTAGGGTTCTATTGTACCAAATTCTCGACGTGATAAACATGAAATGAGCTCGATTATTCGAGTCTTTCGAGAGACACCGTGCCCACGCACACGCGTAACGACGTACGAACCAATATTTACGTCCGTAAATAAATATTCAATTAGCTCTTTACATAATAATCTACATAAAACGACTTTAGATCATATCAGAATTATTGAATGGACTGCCCTCGTATTACGAGTGATATTTTTCATTAGATAAGCGTCCTACGAAATTAGTGGCGACGATTGGAGATAAAAAATCACGTTTTTTATTTTTGACCGATAATAGAGTCTAACCTGTCCCCCGCTTCGCGTCCGAGACGTGCAATATACACAACAAAGTATGTAATCTTTTTTTTTTTTTTTTTTGATTCCAATATCCATATGCATGCCGCGCGGATATTTTGTTCACATAATTCATAGATTGCCTGCAATCACGTGTTATCATTTCTCAAGTGTAAAAACAACATAATTATGTCTGTCTGCAGCACATTACGTCGGTAATAGTACCGGGCTATTTGTCATCATTTATCGTACAGGTTAGAATTTTTCAAGCTGACGAATTGCGGAAATATGGGGGGAAAAATCACACTCCACGCACGACCTTGTGCATGGATACGAAGGAGGCGAATAAACTCCGCCGTCTGGGAGAGAGAGAATTATAGCTGGTGTAGGAGTCGGAACTCACTGATCAAAAAAATGGTATTCAATTATCCAGTTTTTTTTTCCCTGTGTGAAGCTAAATAAACGAGAAACAAATTGGCTCCAAAAATGATATATGGGTCCTCGCAACTGTATGTATATTATAGGTTATGAGCACATATAATTATTTAAGCTTCGCTAGGATCGTTCGATTTTCAATTTTGAGTTTTTTGCGCCTCTAGTTTAATGTTTTTAATGAGAGAGATCGGTATGTACCGATGAAACATAAAAATCTGTTTGTAAGCTGATCTTATGAAAATAAGATTCCCTATAATTGTATTGTAAGGCTGGTGGGATGTTTCAAATTACAGACAAAGTAACTCTAGAACGATATATCAGACTCTGAGAGAAACAGTTCAAATATATTATAAAATCATTAGTGGTAAAAGTCTTTGGTGAAATTAGAAAGATCTGGGAATTTTTCTTCTGGCATGATTGGATTTATTGCGATATCACATTTTCCCTTTTTTTTTTCTGTAATGCGCTTTTGACGGGAATAATTTTATTTGTTTTCTCGTTTCTGACCAGATTTCTGACCAGCAACGGTTGACTTAGAGTAACGAGAGCTCTTAGATGATCTCAATAAAAACCAACACAATTTTTCGAACACTGCGGGGCACTGAGGATATTACACATAGATTCCATTCAATTTGATTCATATTGATCTCATCGGATGTTTTTTTTCCAATTTTTTGTCCGAACGGTTCGAGGAACAGAAGAAAATTTCTCTCACCTCTGTCGATATTATTTGGCAATTCATGGAGTCCAGGTCCGTTACAAAAACGAATGCGGGAATCCTGTTATTTTCGAAAGGGCTCTCCAAAAATATTTTCAAATTCTATACATTCAACAGTTCCTTGTTACAGCGTTGCTTTTGTGATCTTTTTAACACATTTATAATTGTTTCGAGCGTGGCTGTACAAGAAATAAGTGAAAATGAAAAATTATTAAGATGTAAAAAATGTGCCGACAAATTGTGTTGAATGAATCAGATGTTGTTACATACGTGCTTGACTGTGTATCTAATTCGTTAAATATTACTTTTTCACCCACGTTATCGTACTTGAAGAATTCTAGGTTTATGTATTTCCCAAAAATGCGTCGGAATAATTTTCGACTTCAACTCATTACAGTTTCGACAGTTTTCGAAGCTCCATCTCTTAGGTCGCGCCCAAAAAATTCGTTGCATGTCATTCATCGTAGTATCATTTTGTAGAATTTGAGAAAAAAAGAGTTCTTATTTGATATTTTTTTTTCAAAACCCAAATTCTGAAGAAAAAAAAATCGCCAAAACATCTTTATCGGTTTGGCACTGAATGCCGGTACATGGACATAAAAAAAAAAAAAAAAATTCGATCGAACTGCAGAAATTGTACGTCAAAGCAGGTTGGCGTAAACACTTCGGTCGTCGGTTGTTTCTTTTTTTTTCCATTTTTATCTTCTTTTTGCTAAAGTTATTCGATTCCGTTACGAAAATGCGATTTTAATGGCGCCACTAATGGAGCCTCACCTTCCAGAAGACGGTTCTTCCGCTGAGCAGTGTTCGTCTCATCTTTCAAAAGAAGCTGAGACTCGGAATGCCTTCCGTTTTTTATAAATCGCAACAATAATCTACGCCGGACGTGCAGCCGGGCCGGGTAGGGGGCTAGCGCGGGAGGAGTAATCGAGTTGCATTTTGCAGTAGCGCGGCACCTGCGGGACCTGGATCTTTTGGAGGGACGTCATCCCCGAGTAAATTGTAAAAGGGGAGCGATCGATCTCCCCAGACAAGAACAACTTTCCGCCGTTTTGCCAGTAGTTCGATCAATAACACCGAATAAATCATTGTCAAACTTGTTACCCACTTGATCTGGGGTTCCCCTTATTTTGTCTGCTCGCTTCCTCCTCCCTCACCTCCCCTCCCCTTCCCATCGCACGGCAAAGAAATAGCTCTTCAATCATTTAGCGAATGTGCCCGGGTCCGTCCGCGTTCACTCCTATCACTCGTTCTAATACGTATACTTTCTTCTACGATATATGTACATACATTTACTTCTTCTCACAATCAGCGAACATCGGACGATTCAAGCCCATTCGTCAATAATCTTTACTTTTTTATGCGGCTAAAAATGTTGTCAATTTTAATCTAGTCATAATAGTTGAACTTTGAAACACAGCGGTGGAATTTCACGCTTGGTATGAAAATTGCAGAGGCGAAACTTAGCGGGATCCAATCGATTCTCTTTTTGCCTTCTTTTTTTTTTTTTTTTTTACTTCACTTTAAGCCCTGTACGAAAAATTGATGTCTGCTTCTTTTTTTTTTTTTTCAAGTTATTTCGCTTTCATATGTGAGAAAATGTTTATTCTTTACATCTTGCCTGAAGTTTTACTGTTTTTTTTTTACCATCGAGATGCTCAAGTTTCGGATACAATCAAAATTTCCGAAAGTTGGTTCAAACCGTGTTTACTTTTTTCAAAAACATTGATCGTTTTTTTTACTGTACGTAGTGCTTGATTTTCAGATACTTCACTTCGAATTTGAAACTTATATTATGAATTGGCCCAAACAAATTTGAGATTTTCATAATTTTTTTTCTGATGTACAAATTTTTGAAAAACGTAAAATATTAATTTTTTTTTCCTCAGAAATTCGAATAACCAGTGAGAGGAAGAAACTTTTTTCGATGCGACTTAACGTTCACGTTGATAAAGTATTAAAAAAAAGAAACAAATAAGTGAATGAATAAAGATCACTTTACCTGATTAAAATTCCTGATTCCATTTACTCACGGTAATTTTTTCTCCAACCCTCGTTTTATCGATATCGTAGGAATCCAGAGCAGGGAGAAAACAATGAAAAACAAAAACGAATAAATAAAAAATTTGCTCTCCTTTTTTTTTACAGGGCATGTAATACGTGCACCGACCGTATATTTATCGTTCGTAGTAAACAATAACTTGGAGAAACTCCCCCGTGGCATTGCCCGTATACATATAGCGGTTGTGTATTTTGTCGGTGGGATTGAGTCGGGGACGTAAATTTCATGTAAAGGTATATATATATATATATATATGTATGTGCATATAGGTCCTGTACAGGGACGTTAACTCCCTAGAAATGTACTACGCACGTCCCCATAGTGTTTTTATTATTGTCGTTGGCTGAATTAATATTCAACGGACGTTGTTAATTATGATACAAATGTGACGTGGTTAGCATGCCCGGAGAGAATCACGTTAATTCACGTTCGCATCTACCAATGCCGATACACGCGCACGGGTGTTACGTGAAACACGCGACGAACGTGACCTATGATCGTGATAAATTGATATCAAAAATATTCCATTACGGATGGATATAGTTTTTTTTTTGTTTTTTGCATTTTTTTACGTCGAATTTAATTCAACTTGCATTTTTACATCGCCGGAAATGTTTCCGCGTGATTGAAAAGAAATGAGAAAAAAATCGGCCAACGATTATGTAGATGGTATTAGGCGATAACGTCGTAGACAACACTTTTGAAAGAATCGTACAATCGATACATTTTTGTGACGTGGGAGGCGCTTCACGTTTTCGCAGTAGTTTGAAAAAAAAAATTATTTTATTCGTTAGGACGTTCTCGCTTACTCGTCGGCGAGAATCAGTGCGCTGATAATTCTCGATCGTTGACGAAGAAAGTAGTGAAATTGAAATAATTCACAATTCACGCGATGTGAGGTTCGAGACAGTGATGGGATTTGAGGCGAAAAAAGGGCAAAAACGTTGAACTCTATACGTACACGTCAACCGTGCTGCGGGGAAACCAGGATTCGGCGGAGGATTTACACGACGAATTCCCGAGGGTGCGAGCTGAGCAGCCCGTATAGTACGCCGTTGTTCGTGCTGCTGAAGTCACGTGACTTTATCAAATATGTGCCCGACGATATTAAATATTCGTGTTTCGTGTGATTGAAGCCGATATATAATTGCACTACCTGAATTTGCACGCAGCTGTGACGTAATTGTTTTTATGTAATCGCGACTCCGAAAGTTCGATTTCGGAGCGTTGGATGGCGGTTGAGAAGCGAGCGATTCTGACTCCTGATCGACCTAACCTAACCTAACTATTTATTATTCCACAGGGCGCAATTATAGAAAATATTATTTCACGATCTAGTTGTTTAAATAAAATACATGTAGCAATGTATGGGATGAGTCTGGAAAGTTCTAGGAAGAACCAATAACTACAGATTCGGCACTCTACAGGCTTATGGCACGCAGTATTTTTTGCAACACCTGCCTTGAAAGTTAAATGTTTTAGCACTAAGTGTCGTATCGTAAGCAACCGATTTATTCTTTATTCAGCCTCAATTAACCATTCTACTTTGCTGCAATAGTGCGGTAAGTACTCTGTAATTTCCCTATTTCGACTTAACTGTATCTACTGTAGCCGTAAAGGAATGTAACGACCGGTTTGAAATTGAAAATCGTTTTGTTGTTTGTTATTTTGATTTAAAAAAAGAAGCGTAGCGCCGTCTACCAGACTCGTCGTCACGTGACGGCGACATAACCTGTCACGACGACTCGATTTTCGAATAATTCCACGTGTAGCATAAACTACTATCATGCAAATTATGATTCGAAATCCGAAGTTCTGGAGAAATTCGCTACTTTAACGTCACATTTTTTAAAATTCTTCCCTATTCGTTACTCTATCACAGAGCGCAGCCTTTATGCTACTCACAATCAGACGCATCTCGTGAATGATTTTTTTTCATCCATTTGAAAATTTGACACGCCATTTTTTTGGTTTTCCTAGTTTTTTCTTTCGAATAAATTCTTCTGACAGAAGTAAGCGATATGGCTATGAGAGCGCCAAGTTTTTTTCAGCGTTCAAGAATTTTCAAAAATATATAGGTAATTCAAAAAACCAGAAACAATTCGAAGGACGAAGGATGTGCATTAGAAAATACGAAAAAATGTCAATCATAATTGGAGAAATTGAAGAGATTTCTGGAAATACAAAATTGTCATTTTATGGAAAGACTTTTTTGAAACGAGGACAAAAATAAAAATTATTATCTTTCAACTGAACTGCCCCACTTTTCCCTGCTTTGCCGTACCAACGGATCGTTCCCGAATTTTTCTTCTGACAGCTCGAACCGTTCGGACGTCATCGGAACTTCACGGGGGTTTCTCACAATTCCATGGAATTCTAGAACTGCAATTCAACCACGTAATGGTTTCCCCCTTCAAGAATTGAAACCCTAATTGAAGTCCAACCTTCACCTGACCATGGTTGTTTCAACGTGGCATTGGTCTTCCGTACAGTCATCAGACTTTTTCCGTTCAGGCCGGAGCTGGGGGATCAAAGTCTCACCGGCGGTGCTGCCATTAAAATGTCGTTTTGAACGTCTCACGTTATCTCATCGGCTATCGATTTCAAGATATGCGGTGTATTTCACATAAAGTGTCTGCCGGCAATAAGGCCTAGTTAAAAGACATTTGAGACAAAACGAAAAATATCCACAAATTTGAACGGTAATCGCTATTTTGAGGCTTTTTCTACAAAATATAAACGAAAAGTGGCCGTTCTTACCGTGAACAAAAGAAAAAATTAAAAATCCTAGGTGTAGTAGGGTAATAAGGTCTACAGGTTTAGCATACATATATACTTAAATAATTGAAGTATACCCAATAAATTCGTATTTGAATTCAAAAATCATGCGAATGCAGCAATAATACTGTGATTGTTGATCCTAATTTCCAAAAATCTTCAAATTATAGTTAAACTATTCGATAATGTTAAAAAAGGCCTTATTACCTTCATATAGTAAAATAAGGCCTATAACATGTAAGGTTTTTCAAATCGTTTAATATTGTTTTTGTTGGTGGTGAATGTTACCATGTTTTGTTTTTATTTTATGGAAAATAACGGTTTACATCAAAACTTATTGATTAAATTGCATATTTTTTGCATTTTATCACAAATATCGCTTATACTACACGCGGGTACCTTACATACTACAAGTAAATATCGGCATCGTTTCACGCAGAATATTGAAGAAACTTGGAGCACTTCCGCAAAGAAAAATATACCATAACATAAACTTCAATTTTGAGGAAAAGTTTACTCCGATTGTGACTTTTGGGAAACAACATCTGGATCCAATTGGGCATTATCCCCCTTTTCCTGCGGCTCCTTTTCCCGCCCCTCCCTCTTCCTACCCAATCTTGCACCTTTTGTACTTTATGGATCGACTATCGCCTTTTTTTTTTTTCTTTTGTCAAAGCAAATTTGCCCGAAGGGGCAGACAATTAGAACGAATCACTCGCTGCGAAGTTAAATCACGTTTGCAACGTTCTGCCAATCGGGGAGTTCGAAGTCGCTTCCGAAATTCACCGTACGTGTTCGAACGTCATTCTCATTGGTGTTTGCTTTATTTATTCATTCGCTTATGTTTGTCGACGCCATGGGAACTATCGGAGACTCGACCGCAACGTACGTACCTCTGCATGAGGACATCGAGTTGAGCCGACAGATTATGTATTCCGGTATCTCGCATAAAAAATGCAAAACAGATAACGGCACTTGAGTTACCAACTCTTTCGCTCGCTTCTCCTAGTTCAATGTATCTATGCTTCCGATATACACCATTTATTCATCTATGTTCACACTGGGTCTCAAGTTTCACGTAAAATACTTGCGATCCCCAAGATGTTCGGGGATCTTGTTTTTGAATTATTTTGTTATTTGGCTTCCCGTGCCACCTTGGAAGGTCTGATTACCAAACCTTCACAGTGTTCGAATTTACATTCCGTACGTTGACTACTTGTGCTACGATTTAGATGACGAATTTTTTATTTCTCTCCATTTTTCTTCATTTTTGTGATCCCTAGTCATTTTCTAACAGCTGGCACTCCGTTTGATGTGAACAGTGACAGAAATCGTGCAGGCTCACAATCTCAATATGGTTGTGAATTCGAAAGGCGAATTGAAAAAAAATTTCCGTTTTATGCATTCTGACGACAGTTGGAAGCTTTCGGTAAATTTTTCTCCAGAAATAGCGCGAAACGCGACACACGGTAAAAATTTTTATCTGTGAGCGAAAATTCCTTTTTGTTGGAAAAGGGCAACGATTCGTAAAATTGAAACAAAAAAATTAAGGCGTCATTACATGGTTACTGGGGTGGTCTTTATTCGGGTCATTTTTCAATTTTGTGGCTCCCCGGGGCTAAGATTACTCCAAATAAATGAACAAAAAGGTACGCGAAACCCGAAACTCGTGACTGAAGTTTTAATGGTTTCCCGAAACCTTCGAATTTTGCCGTATAAATAACACGTAATTTTTTACGCTTGGCTATAATAATCTGATCTGAATCTGAAAATTGCCAAATCTTTTATCTGTATCGGCAGATAATTGACGAAAATTTCATGGATTTTTTTATCGAATAATTGTCGCGTCGATCTTTACGAAATGCCATGTTTTGAATTTATTATTGTCATTCGGCATATAACTATAGTTTCGATAATTACGTAATAAAAAATCTCTGACGATTATATTTTCAGAGAATTGATACCACGAATAAGAGATTTGACGAGTTTCAGATTTTTTGGAGCAACACGGGAGTGGGAGCAAAAACAAAAAAAAAACCGTTGAGTCACGAAAATCGTACAGTGTTATTTAAATGGGAAAATTCTAAGGTTTCGGGGAACCGCCGAAAATTGAGCTACGAGCTTCGGGTTCAGCGAGCATTTCTGATTATTCATTTGCAGTATTTCCAGCTATCGGGAGCAGCAAATCTGAAAAATGACCAACCCAATGGTTACTCGCGTGCGACACCTTTTTAATTATTCAATTTTTCTTTTTTTTTTTTATTTTTATCGAAAAAACTCTCGGCAGATACTCGAGCCACGTTCTTACGAAATTTTGGAATAATTGCTAGAAAGTAGTGAAAACTTGTAGGGAACGGATATAGACGAGTGGGCGCGAAAGTGTTTTCACCTCAAAGTTGCATAAAAATGCGTGCCGTCTCGGGACGAAACGCCATTAATGCAAATGTCACGCGCTGACCATTCTCGGGCGAACGATAACGGCGGCGCGGCGGGCGAAAAAAAAAAACCAACCGGGAGCCCTCGCGAATTTGTAACAGCTACGAACGTATTAAAAGACAAAATGAATATTCAGCTTCATTAACCCCCCGAATATTTTCACAATATCTTGGAATTTTATAATTCAGTTTTTTTATTTCTGGCTTTTTTCTCGCGACCCATAATTCCGATATTGCAGAGCACCAGCACGGAAAGTCGGAATATCAATTCGGTAAGGCAAAGTTTAGAATTCTTAAACTTTGCAAGAAAAGTCTAGGACCTTCGAAACAATCGACTTCGATTGATCTCTCGCGATTGCTTTTCGGATTTCTTTATGAACTGTACCTACGTTTTTTAACAATATTTTTGTACCAAATTTATGAACATGAAGCACTACAGGTGCAGTCATCGGAATCGCATTTCTAGGGCAAGTCACCCCAAAGGACTGATTCCGGAGGAGCTTCGATTGGCAGATGACCAGTAAGAATGGACGAAGGCGGAGACTCGGCCAACTGGAACCCCTCCCAAATCAGATCTTTGACGCGACTCGCCCTGTACATTGAGTGCAAAATATATCGCCGTAAATATCGGACTTCGCTCCGCATCGAATCCCGAGGTGCGAGTCAATATTTACCTACACATAGGGGAATACGGGGCAAAACGAGGTTCTCGAGGAAACCGCGAAAAACAATGGAAAAAAAATTTCGAATCCATAATGACGTTTGACCTTTTTTTCGACCATTTTAAAAAAAATTTTTACTAAATTTTCGGGTCACCCCATTTTGCCCCGTTTATCCACGTCTTCCCCTATATACCTGCGCTCTCGTCCGATTCATATCTTATTGCTACGACTTTCACTTGTTTCGATGAATTTTTCTCTAGAGCTAGAGATTTTGGATCGATTCTTTCTAATTTTAGTTTTCTTCGTCTGCCTTCTTTCGTCTTCGTTAACAAACCCAATTCGTAGATGCGATTTCCGGACAATCAGGTGCGGACTTCGCGCAGAAATTGAACTGCAAAAAAAGAAAAATTCTCAAGGAAGGGATCCGGTCAAACGATCGATCGTATATTGCGGTATGAAAAATACGAAAATGAAAAGAATTGAAAAATTAATCAATCGATTTATCGATTTTTTATTAATTTTCGTCACCAGCCACAATAAAGAATCGTTAAAGAATTTTCCAAACGATCAAATTTATGTGCGCACTTTTTGCACCCTGCGCAATTTCGAACGAATTATATGAATATTTGCCGATTGATATGAAATTCGTATGCGTCGTGTGCAGTTTGCATACGTAATTATTTTTTTCAGAAACTGCAGCACTTTTGGTTTCCAAATATGAAAAGACGCTGAAACTTAAAAAAAATTCATCGAACCCGTCTGTTTTTGAATTTGGTAAATTTTTTGAAATCAGTTGTATACAGCATCAATACCGTAATCAACATTTTTTGAAAAAACATACAATGACTGCAATAATTCTGATAACATATTCCACGTAGTTTAAAAGCAAAATAAAATCCCAAAAAACAAAAACAACATTCACCAAACCTTAAAATATTTTCACAATTTCTATAAATTTGGTTCAAAATTGCTGTTGATTAATTTCTCGAGTTTTACAAAAGGTTGGGTTGGGTTCCTGATGTTTTCGTGGGGGTATTTGAAAATTTCAATCCAAGCATGTTTCATTTTCTCTTCTTTGGAATTGTGAAAAAATATTCGGCCACATGTTTCACCAAGTTGCCCCTTCACGTGTATCGATTTCATTCAATTCGGGCAGCGCGTTACCCTACGCAATTCTCTGAAAGCAAAAAAGACTTTCACTCCTTCGTTCAAACTTTGAATTTCAACGTAATGAGAATTTCCAGATATAACTCTATTCCAATAATCCGAACAATACGACTACTCTATACTCCGTAGAATCCAACGCCTACTCGAAAATTAGTATCGTTAATGGCCGAAGTTTGAATGCCAGTTATTATAATAAAATTTTCAGGACAATTTTACTCTTGGAAATTTTATATTTGCCCAAGTTGTTTTTTTAACGCGATATGACTATACGAGTATTTACCTACTCACTTACATTTCCCGACACTTTTCATACGTAGGTATGCGCAGAATTCAACCGACTGCAGCTGTCTCTTGTATTTTCACGTTCGCAGCTGGCGCGCGCACAGATTTTTTTCAGCTGTCACGTTATGAGGTAAACATGTTCATCTATGTACGTACATACATACATACTATGTTTGTACACCTAGGGTGGTTCTTTTTTGGGTGTGTTTGAATTTTTTTTTACGTGAGTCCTAAATCGGTTCAAAATATACAAAAAAAAAAAAAATGCCTGCCGAATTTCGGCCCTTGATTTTAATATTGACCCGTGCCCCTCGGCAGTCAAAGTTTTTAATGTAAATAACGTGTGGAGATGTCATCTCGTTCTTTGCAATTCTGTAAGTCGTTGACATATATACTTAAATTTTAGACTCTATGGTTTCTTATAGGAGATTTAACGCTCTACAAAAAAGGTCGATTATGATTTGTCGCTAACTTTATCGGTGCAATAGATATTCGAGGTCAAAGTTTAATGTATGGGCTTCATTAATTTGCCACACATGTTGTAAAAAATGTATTCAGAAACATATCTTTTTGTTCATCGTATTTTCAAAACAATCTATTTATTACATATTTGATTTTTTTTAAGTATCAGGAAACTGTTCTCTATGATTCTTAACTAATTGCAATACGTAATGAAGTTGTTTTTCATCCTCAGTGTATCGCCCACGAAAATCTTGCACTAATTCAACTTCTCTCTCAGCACAGTCAGTCACAATTGATCGCTCTGATTCATACGTCGAATCTCGCGACATCGATTAGTCCGATTGATAAAATATCTTCGTCGCGAGTAAATCCGCTCCGATTTGTAAAAATCATCATATGAATTTAAACGTCCGTACATCGGACGATTTCGCGAATTGGTAATCGATTTGAAGAAAGGATAAAAAAATACTGTATACCCCGTTCGACTATCGTACGTATTTATTGAATGGAAATTCTGGAAATTCTGGCAATCGTGATTCCCGATATAATAAGTGCTGATCCTCGCAGATCGAGGACCACGGTATTCAATTAACGCACTTTGAAAAAAAATCTAATTAAAACGGGACTAATTAACGTCTAGTTTGCGGATTCCTTATTTTATTTTTCGATTAGCTTGCCGCGAATTCAGGACTCGCAATCAGAAAGAGGAAGAAGTAAAGAACGTCCTGTGCGGCGTTCTTCGGGGAATTATCACAAACTTATTGTCAAAGTTGCAATTTTTTCCACATTCTCGTGGGAAAATATACTCAAAATTAACGAACGCAACGAATCTCTCTGCAAATATTCGGACGATGTTTTCAGGACAAGGAAACTATATGACAATTTTTTTATCGATGAAAAACTACGTAATTCTACAGTTCCTACGGAAATCAATTCTTAAAAGGAAAATATGGTCTAAATTGAACCAGCAGGATTTTATCCTGCTGGTAAAACTATGTCGCTCATGATTCACATGTATGTACTTTAGGGTGGGTCAAAAAAAACTTCAATTTTTTTTTTTTGACTCTCACACACAAAAACTTGTTGCTAGGCACCTTTAGAAAGGACACAGCCAGTATGGGCTCTTAATATTAATGGGAACATCCTCCTCATCATCGATTTCTATCTTCAATTCAGTTTGATATCCAAAAAGTCATGTTTTATCACCAATAGCTTGTTAAGCCCGTACTGTGGTCGATATCTGTAGGAAATTGAATGCTGTACAAAAATGGTCTCTTATACTTTTTCGATAAATCTTACCATTTCAAAGATATTCAAGATCAAAAATTGAAGAATTTAAAGAAAAATCAATTTTTCTTTCTGAAGTTTGTTACTGACTGAGTAATAATTATTATCGAATGAGCTGCATTAATTCTTGTAGGGAATTTAACGCTTTACAAAAATGGTCTCTTATACTTTTTTGATTACTCGAACCATTTCGAAGATATTCTCATTCAAATTCCAATATGCAGTACATATGAGAAAAAAAAAAAAAAAAAATTCGAAAATTCGCAAATTCGAAAAAGTATAAGAGACCATTTTTGTACAGCATTCAATTTCCTACAGATACCGACCACAGTACGGGCTTAACAAGCTATTGGTGATAAAACATGACTTTTTGGATATCAAACTGAATTGAAGATAGAAATCGATGATGAGGAGGATGTTCCCATTAATATTAAGAGCCCATACTGGCTGTGTCCTTTCTAAAGGTGCCTAGCAACAAGTTTTTGTGTGTGAGAGTCAAAAAAAAAAAATTGAAGTTTTTTTTGACCCACCCTAACGTACATATAGGTATGTGAATCATGAGCGACATAGTTTTACCAGCAGGATAAAATCCTGCTGGTTCAATTTAGACCATATTTTCCTTTCAAGAATTGATTTCCGTAGGAACTGTAGAATTACGTAGTTTTTCATCGATAAAAAAATTGTCATATAGTTTCCTTGTCCTGAAAACATCGTCCGAATATTTGCAGAGAGATTCGTTGCGTTCGTTAATTTTGAGTATATTTTCCCACGAGAATGTGGAAAAAATTGCAACTTTGACAATAAGTTTGTGATAATTCCCCGAAGAACGCCGCACAGGACGTCCTTTACTTCTTCCTCTTTCTGATTGCGAGTCCTGAATTCGCGGCAAGCTAATCGAAAAATAAAATAAGGAATCCGCAAACTAGACGTTAATTAGTCCCGTTTTAATTAGATTTTTTTTCAAAGTGCGTTAATTGAATACCGTGGTCCTCGATCTGCGAGGATCAGCACTTATTATATCGGGAATCACGATTGCCAGAATTTCCAGAATTTCCATTCAATAAATACGTACGATAGTCGAACGGGGTATACAGTATTTTTTTATCCTTTCTTCAAATCGATTACCAATTCGCGAAATCGTCCGATGTACGGACGTTTAAATTCATATGATGATTTTTACAAATCGGAGCGGATTTACTCGCGACGAAGACATTTTATCAATCGGACTAATCGATGTCGCGAGATTCGACGTATGAATCAGAGCGGGTCACGTGTTTCATTTTTTGTCTTTTTTTTGTGTCGACCGACTGATCCTTCTTTTTTATCTCCTTCTTCTAATTGAGTTTGAGTCAGCTCGGCGGGCGATTACATACCTGTTCCAAAATAGTCGAGCACCATTTTTAAAAACCGTTGCCACGTATCCGAACTGGAGGTATTTCCTGATACGAAGTTTATCTTTCATCGACTTTTTTTTCACGATGCAGGAAATCGGATTTGACATGAGATTACGCAATGATGTTACTTATGTTGTCGCGATACGGTGTTAGTTTAATTCAAGATATGTACATTTAAATTACCATTTTGAGATTGTCGAACCACCCTATCAAACAAATTCCAAATTCGAAAATAAACTATTAGAAATAATTCGAGCTCTATGAGAGCCAGAAGGGCGTACCTTTCAAAGTCGTATACCACAAAATAGAAAAAAAAAACAGAATAGAAATCACGCTTTTATTCCATAATGAATTGACAGCCGTCTCCTGGAAGGAATTAAGAAAACAACGGAAAACCGAAAATTGAGATAAAATCGGGCATTCCGAGTCAATTTTTCGTGTCACCCATTTCATCGTCGAGGACTACGCAATGCGTTCGTTATCCTGATCGCGTCAGTGGTGAAATATTCGCAGTTCGTCTTCTAGTCGCTGCGAGTTTTTCCTCCAAGTTTTTATTGTCCGCCTCGCCTACCTCCTTTTTGGTTCGCCGGCGGCGCGGGGCGCTGGTGTTTGTCTCGGGCGTCCTGAACCGGTCGTCCACCAGTCGCTGCCGAGACGCCGCGCCGGGATAACGCGAAGGGACGTCGCGACGCCCGTTTGTCCGGTAGGGAAGGGAAGACTAAACTAACAACGGAGCGACGATCAGCTGTGTCCCGCGAAAAAAGAAACAAAAAACGTGCGCCATTTTTCGCGTACAACCCCCGAAACGAACACGTGATCCTCGACGTCGAGGACGAAGTAAACTCGCGTTCGGATTCCAACGGACGAAATAGAAACGATTCGAAAAATCGTCGCGAAGAAAAGAAGAACAGATTTCAGGGCCGTCGTCCTCGACCCGCGCAGTGTGCCTAGTCCTGTCTCTCTAAAAACTGTGATAATCTTCAAAAATCCGATTTTCGAGGTGAAATAATGAAAAATTTCATCGCCCCTTCATCCGGATCTCGAGACGCGGAATGAGAGCAAATGTTTTCGGAGTTTCCTTCTTCTCCTGAGGTAACTTGTGCGCGATGTAAATAATCCCCAAGGAGTGTGGAAAACAAACGAAAAACAAAAGAATCAAGAAAGGAAGACGTATCATTCCGTCTCACGTCGGACGGACTTTATACTTTAATAAACACAATTACCATCGGTGTAAGTTTTGAAACTTATGAAAAGTTTTGTGATTGTTATCGCCCTGTTTTTTTTTTTGTTTTTTTCTCCGACTTCGCTCTTTGTGTGTGTGGAATAATATCTGAGAGGTGATAGCAAAATATTCTGGTGAAAAATCGAGCGGTGAATCTCACGTGCGGTGATCCCGCGCGGCTGGTGGTTGTTCCCCTTCAACTATTTCGCGGTGTCACCCTGACCTTCGACGTCTCCGTGTTGCGGCGAGGGTCTCAAAGATTTCTGTAAGTTCGATAAACGATCGGCAACATTTCATGCAGATCCCACCTCCCCGTCATCCCGCCCTTCGTTCCGTCCGTTTCTTTGAAAAAGTAACGCGCTATACGTCCGATATTCCCAGCTCTTTTACTCCCCGTACATCGTGCGACGGATAATTTTTTTTTCATTTGTCAAGGATTTCCCCACGTCCCGTCGTCTGCTCTGAGATTTGAAGAATAAAACCGCAATGTGAGCGATTAGGTTTAGACCGCAACGGCGTAGATATTCGCAAATTTTTGTGTCGATTCGATGGTATGTAGCCTCGTACATTACGGAAAAATAATATGTATCCCGCTAATCTGAAGGTAATAATTCGTCACGTCCATCCCACGAGGATTCGAATATCTCGTGGTCCTGAAAAAGATGATTTCTAACGTTCCTACGATCCTTTCAAACCTACCCTTTACCTTTTACCTTTCAAACGTTTCCAATTTTTGAATAGAAATTTTCAATTTTTTTTTTGACTACGTCTTCTCGAAATATTTGTATAAGCGTTTAGAGTTCGTGGTTTAATTACTGAGCAAATTACACCAAAAATTCTGTATTTTCTGCGGTTTTTTTTTCACAAATTGATTAAAAACTGCAGTTTTTACGGTTTACGCGGTTGTTGGGAAGAAAATTTTTCGATTCTCTTATCAATTAATTTATCTTGATGATAATTTATTGCAGAAGAAAATTAAAAATTATTAATACTTTCTGAAATTATAATACAAAAAACTGTAAGCTTCTAGATTATTTTTCATTGCTTGAGACAAATGAAAAAGTAAAAAAGGCTAGCCTATCTAAATAAATTAAAAAAAAGAAATTCAATCCATCCATAGCATTCATCGAATGTTGAACTGAAGCAAAAAATGATCACTTGCACAGATTTACCGATTTATCGATTCATCGATTCAGAGCATCATAGATGTATTTCGAGTCGATGCAAATCAAAAAAAAAATTTTGAATTTTCTTTCGAAAATCATCAAAGAAAATTGTGCTGCACGTGTCCTTGTCGAAATTTAATAGCTCTAACTTTGGGGGGGGATTTTTTTCCGTGATTAGAAACGTTCGAGAGGTGCTCGTTATAAAAATTTGAAAAATCCCCCCTTTAATGGTAATTACAAATCGTTAACTGAAAAAAACTCTACAGTCCACGTGGTGAAATGGAGCTACAAAATATACACAATGAAAATAAAAAACGCATCGGCCTCCTTAGAGGTTGGCTGTATAATTACCATAAATTATCAGTAATTAAAATTAAACGGTGGTAAACGATGTGAAATTCATCACGAAATAATAAATGTCACCGCACACACCGCGCGCCACGGTGCACGCGCCGCGCCGCGCCGCTCTGAACTTAAAATACCTGAATAGGGTCTACTGCAGTCGCTGTTACAATATTTAGTCCGTGCAGGTTATCAAATAGTGATTGTAGGTGATTAACGTAGGCCAGAGAGACACGTATTTATAGATATTGTACTCGGGGCTGTAGGTCAATTACGTGCACAATTCGTTAGCAAATGTTGGTTACGGAACGTTTCACGCGTGTAACCATCGACACTAGATCTATACTCGATAATATTTCTCCATATTTTTACCGGCAGGGTCAAATTGTTAACATTCTTCGGTCGACAAAATCTCATAGAAAAAAAAAGGAAAATTTCAGGCTATTATACAGGGTCTTAATCTTTTTTTTTTTTTTTCCCAAAAAATGGGGGTCTCGCGAATAACCATTGCATATGCGCATATTATCCGATTAACTTTTACCGCGTCATTATTCATGGCGTGTCATTAATGAGGGGATCAAATTTGTTTTCGTTAAATTTTGTTCGAAAATTTGAAACTTTCCCGAAGTATAGGTGTAATCAGGAATTATAGCTTGTTATATGCGCGCTGCCGTGTGACGCAAAATATACATAAATGTAGTTTTATCGTCGATTTTGTCTCCGCCCGATCGACACTCTCTACTGTTTAATAATATCAAAACACGTAAATCGTTATATTCAGGTATTCAAATAAGTTCGGTGAAAGTGCAGCGCGGAGACGAATTAATTAATTTATGCTTTCTTATAATCCGAAGCAGACGCTCCTCGTCGATGCGTGGCAGCGGTATTAGGCCGCATTATAGAAATTCATCGCGTTTTTTTCTCTCCTTCTTTCTTGTTCCTCAATCCTATCGCGTGTATTACTCGTCCAATCGTTGATTCTCCATCATTTTGCCTTCTTCCTGCGTCAAAAAATTAACCGAAATTTCCGATTTTCTTTACTGCTCAACGAAATCCGCACCAGAGACATTTTGTTTTGTGGCGTCATCGAAGGTGGTCTGACAAGAATGTAAGAGTAGACATTGTTTCAATTTACTTGGTTAGAATTGGACAGTTTTTAGAAAAAGTTCGCTGCACTATCGAGAGGATACCCACTGATAATTGGCTCGGCCCACGTATAATGAAAACATTTCAATTAGGAGATTTTCCCAAATCGTTGATCACGATTTTTTACTGACTCCGATTCACTCCGTAGTCTCCAACCACCCGATCTCCATCTTCAGAATGTTTACAAATCGAAATTAATATACCTTAGACTGGTCGTTAAAAATTGATTTTTCGCAGTTTGATTTTTCGATAAAATCGTAGTTTTTTAGAAACACCTCGTCGAATATGCAGATTTGAGAAAACAACCATAGAAACAATTTTGTAAGAACTTGAACTCTCTACGAAAAAGGATCCATCGAGGGATCTACTGTAAATGCGTATTTATGATATTTAATTTAAAAAAAAAAAAAATTCGTAGATTTATATATCGAGCAATTTAGTAATAACATTTTTTCTGAAAAATCTTCATAAGTGCACATTTCATACAAAATAGAAAAAAAAAAGGATACAACATTTTTCATGAAAACAATTTGATTTTCCACAAAATTTTTCTACGGTCTTACGGCACGTGTTCTCTTAGTTAGAAAAAAAAAAAGAAATCCTGTTATTTTTCCAACAAAAAAGGAGCCGCTCACGGGCTGTCCGCCAAAACTTAATTTTCAAGGACCAGTCTGCTATGTATTAAGCCACGGCGATTATTGGAACAAGAACAATTGAATCGCAATTCAATTATCCTACAACAGAACTCGTACCTGATCAAAGAAATTGTCACGTACCGTAGATAACTATAGTCAAAAGTATCATATCCTGTTAAAGTATACGATTATCTGATCGGCCGATGGCGTGCGCGCGTTGCAATGTATTTCACGATTTATTGTTGTTAGTATAAAGTTGATCGTAGCCGGTAGCCGCAGCGGCAGCGGCAGCGGCAGCATTCGTTCGTAAGAGCGTAAGTTGTTGTTGGTTTGTTCGTGAACAAAAGTCCTCGACAGCGGGAACACAAACGACTAGCCCGACCGGCGAGCCAAGATGTGGAGCCCCTTTACTTCGCCCGGTGGGGTGAGCAGCGCGGCGCAACACGTCAGCTGCTCTTAAAGTTTACGACGAAGCTAACTGACGTAAGAAAATTAACTTACAATAAGCGGTCCTCACGCAACGACGTGATCAGCGCGCGGTGCGGGCGAACGGACGGACGGACGGACGGACGGACGAACTCGCAACGAAAAACATCCAGCTTAGATACATAAACGAACGAACCCAAAGCGCACAACTTGTGTATAGCTTCCGGCGAGCCTCACGGCGAGATTCCATCACCGTGAGCATCTTCTAAGATTTGAGGTCGACGACACGCGCAAGCCGCACCGCTCGCTCTATTCTATACTCGTATAATGATTGGCTGCTGCCACTATACTGCTGCTCCTGCTCCTGCTCTCTGCAACTCTGCAGCTCCGTGATGTTCGGACAAAAAGAAAAACCGATTCGCTTCGGTTGAGAAAAATTGAAAAAAAGTTCGGACCGATGACGGGGCGTTGAAAGGAATCCGCGGATCATTTGAGTTATGGATATTTCACGGATGTGTTTTATGCACTTTGCATGAGCAGAATTTTTTTTTTTTTCTCTTCGAGTACGAATCGAAGTCTCCAAAATACAAGTATCCGATAAGAATGGAAGACAAAAGAAAGAAACGAATAGAAAGAAAAAAAAAAAGAAGAAGAAACTTGTTCGTCGGATTCATTCTGCCGTAAATATACATGATTGAGGTACTCAAAAATGCAGAACTAATTACAAGTCGCTCATCCTAGTTCTACTTTCTATGGATGGTAGATGAATTGTACGGTGAAGATTTTACAACGCGACTTTTTACAGTCCAGTGATCTACGTAGGTATATTTAAGTATATTACAGTCTTTACCTGCTGCAACAGCAGGAGGCTGAAAAACTTTATTATTAAGTCTGTTTAAATTATTAAAAATCGTTTGTTTTTACGACTCCTTAACGCGGCGGTATTATGTCTATGGAAATCTGTAGACATAATTCATTTGGAGAAACTACCGTCAGTCATTTTTGCGTAACTTTGCTAACCCTAATGAGCAAAGCTTAAGTGACCGAACGGCACATATAGAGTAATTTTTTATTTTTTTATACATTTTTTTTTTGTTTCACAGAAACGAACGCCACTTGCACTAAAATCATTCTTGTGATCATTATTCTTCTCATTATGCGAAATTTTGCAATATTTTTCAAAGAGAAGTGAGACTTAATTCATATTTTTCGATGATGTCATTTTGAATTTTTTGCCTATAAGTAAAAATCGTTTTTACAGCATGTGGAAATGCGTGATTCGTGAATACAGCAGGATCGATCTTTTTTCATTATCAATTTCATCATATGCATGAAAAACACGTCCGTGTTTTGTCAAAATTTCAGCTCGTTCCGCTCCTCGGTTAAAGCCATAAAATGAAAAATCGGCGTCGTTTCAGTCGGTAAAGAAGGGCTGTTCAGCCGCCCGTGAACCGCAAAGCTCGTAGCGATGCATCTCCACCGGAGCTCTCATCGTACAACATTTCCATACCCACCCTACTAATTAGCAAGGCAAAATCCGAGGATTAATTTATTCCACATTTCTCATGGATTTAGATATTCGAAATATCATTACTCGGGGGTTCCCGGTGATATCGGTGTACCTGTACAACTTCCGGATGTGATTCGCTCCAGCCATTGACAGACAATCTGATCGTTATCGGTGGAGATCTCCTCGGAGCTGTCGTGTTCGTTCGTTTCGTACTTCGGTGGTAAAATACTTTCAATTTTATAAAAGCCTGTGGATTAGAAGAGAAAGTTGATTCAATTTGTATAATTTGATATCAACGCGGGTGCCGGAATGTATAACCCCCTCGTTCGAAGACCCGTTCGAGCTAACTCAAAGTACACACCGCACCTCAACAGCCCAAAATTACACAGAAACTACCGCGACAGGATTTTGTCATTCAAATATTTACTCGGATCAGACAAATCTCAACAAAGCTCTCGCGACTCGTTTTTCAACTGCGTTAACGACCCGTCGCTTGAAATCATCCTTTCGTAAAAGTTCAAAGCCATCTCTCACCTAGCTAATTAACAAATCATTCGAGCACATTTTTTTCTCAGCTTCGTAAAGATTCAAATGTAAATTATTCGGAATCAATTGTCATCTTGACTGACACGTTCGCTATGAAAAGGAAGATTTTTTCGAGTCGGGAAGACGTACGTCGAGCTAAAAAGTCAAAGAATTTAGCGTAACGGGGATGACATCTCTTGGAGAAACTAATTTTTTTAGAAATTTCATCACCGCGCGAAAGCAAGCGCGCTTCGAATTCCTTTTCAAAGTTTTCAATGATCGCGATGACACGTCGACTCGACGAGAAGCTCATTGAGTTGCGAGTACGTGACTCGTGTGTGTTTCACCTACCTGTAATCACCGATGTGATATGTAGACTCGATTAGAAGCAGCACATTAAGTCGTAACACGTGGTGTTACCTGCTGCCTGTAAACACACCGGCGCTAATTGCGTCACGCGTGACCTCTACGACTGCACCGTGGAATATTATGATAAAACTAAGAGAAATCACGAATAATTAATTGTCTCATCGAATAATTCATCGTTTTCAAATATTCGGCATCGCCTTACCGAAGGCTCAATTTTTTTACGCCACGGTAACGTGATATCATCATTTTTCTGGGTTAATATCGAAGAGGTCATCCGTCATTCGGATCGTTAGTTCGATGTTTTTTCGTGTCGCGCGTGGTTTAAACGGTCCGTTCGAATTAGTTCCCAATTTTGCCGTTTTCCGTGATTCGAGACATTCCCCTTCCGATGTCCTCACGTACCTTAGAGAGAAAAAATACAATTCGAAATTGACAGTTAGCATGAGTGTAACGCACGTATAGAAACATTGCGTAACGTAACGTCAAACGACTGGAATTACAAGAATATTGTTGGATAACGCAAGAGGCAATTCTTTCCCAGCGTTATCGCATGTTCCGTTCGTATTTGCATAACCTATATTTTTCGCTGGAAGACGCACCGTGCAGATTGCACAGGTATATACGTCCATATTGTAAACGTGAACCGCGTAAATTACGTTTTAAGAAAGTAAAAAAAAAAATTTGTACATTTCAAACGATTCCGGGCACGCTCTTGTACCTTATCACGTCAGAAATTTACGCTTTTCTGAATCCGTGCGCGGGCTGCCAGCAAGATTTCACGCCCGAGGTGAAAGGCGACTTTTCTCGTTGTGATTCAATTTTTTGAACATCCATTTTCAAATCCGCGTATCTTTTCGATTCTCTTGCACATTATCCACCGATGATTAATCTTCACGAAAGTGAAATCATTCAGGTTAACATTATTCGATTCGATGTTAATATTTCATTAAAAATTGAAATCATCTTCGATGTTTTTATAAATTTACGCTATTTCGTAACCCCATATCTGCATTTTCTTTCAAACTCACGTGTAAAAAGTTGCTCACCGAGCGGCAAAAAATGATAAAATATCCACAAGAATTCATAACTTCTGCAGACTAAAAACTCCTGATTTTATTGGCTTTTGATAATTTACAACGAGCGAAAAGATTTAATCTTTTTCCCTTCGATAGTACCTTTTTTTTCCCCGTAAGAAATTTAGCACATGCGTTTCCAATTCCATTTTATCAACTTCGACCTGGCCAAGCCATAAAAATGCGCATGATCTCCTCGTCACTAGACAGCTTATTTTTATACTTCTGCTAATAACCGCCAGACGTCGGGTCTGAACTGACCGCAACTACGCGTTTTATATCCATCTGTGAACGATATTTTCTTAGACACATGACATTAAAATGATCGAAGACTAAATGCGATTATACCGCAATCCGAGATTACGAAGACCGAGTGATTCACAATTTAGTAGTGACGAACGAATGCAGAATGCGTATGGGAACCGAATAAAGTGCGACGATATTTTATTGCATTCATAAAAACCGAAGTCTACAGTTTTCCTTTCCCTCCCCCAGCTGTATTGAGATTCTGCCGCGGCGAGGAGTTGGTTTTGACAATAAAGAAGAGAACCCAGCTGCAGTTCCTAACGGTGGAACGTACGCCAAGACCAGACGTTGCAACAATTTAAAGTTTGTCTCGGAAACCACCGCGGCCCCGACTCCTCGACAGAATCTGGAAGTTATTGTTGGCGCTATAGAGAAAATTCTATGCGCAAGTCACAACTGTTCCGACAATTCACCACCTGCAACTGCGATAATTCTTCGTGATTCAAAAGTCGGTCGCACGTACGTTGAACTTAATTACATCCCGTGAATGTGTTATTATCATCGCCGTTATTATCTCGGATCTACGTGAGAAGGTCGATCGTTCCTCATTTTCGGAATTTCCGATACTTGGACGGAAGCGATGATCGCGAAACCTTGAAGAATTTTAGGTTAGGTCAGGCTTCGCCTCTTCGCGCGGAAGGACGCTACAGCAATCGAATTCAACTCTCGTTGGATTCGAGTGCTTTTTATCGCGATTACTTTTTCATACTGTACGATTCTTTGCCGAAGTGAAAAAAACTATAATTTAAGGCCGCCCTTTTGTGAATTCATTTTTGTTTTTTTCCGTCTCTAATTTCTCTTTGTAATCAGTGTTCGTGAAATTCGACTTTGCTAACTTTTAGTCGGCTGAATTGCGCAACTCCTCGGTGCCCTTACAGTTCGCTGCCACCGGATCTTGGAACTCGGCCGTACCAAAACCTTGCGTTTCTCCTACTAAACTCGTTCCCTCTCCAGTCATCGGCGCTCCAGCAGCTGCAACACGAAAGTATTGTGGGTAAAAACCGACGGAAAACTCATTACACTTTGTACTCGTTCTCCAAGTTTAGATTCTCGAAATCTAACGCGCAAACCTTTGTTAAGGTGGAATCGATGTCCTCGTCGATCAAAGTAGAGCTTTCTCTATTTCCAGTTTATTATACCAGACATTGTTTGCACCATATATCTAACAAATCCTCGAAAAGCTAAGATTTTTCCCCTTCTTTTTCTCTAGCGCGAATTTTTTTTTAATGGACTTTTTGAAATTCAAAAGTACATCAATTTCTTTAGAAAAAATTGAAAAAATAACTTACACGTCTTACACTCATGACGGTGCGCGTAACATCATGGATACTCAAGGTCGCTTCAAATTACGAAGGTACGAGTTTAAGGTCGCGTTTTTTTCGCGGACCTTATTTCTTTGTCCAGGTTTTCTCGACCGACAAATATCTCCCATGGTAACGCGCGTTTTTTTTTCTAGTTTTTTGCACTCGAAGAGAAACTGTACAAGCGCCGTTCGGACATTGAAATATTCGACATGGAATGGGATGGAAAGAAAATGAAGAACGTTGAGAATCTAGTTGCAATATACACAGACATTCAACCACATTACCTCATCGTTATTACCGCAACCTTGACGTTCGTACGAAGGCTTCACCTGAGGTTATATCTATCTGCAGGTTCATGAAGGACCTCCGGAAGATCTGATCCTGCTAAATGTCGTCCAATTAACGCTTTCAATTTTTACGATCGGATCGCACATCCGGAAATTTGCCTAATTTAGTAGTTTTAGCGGTATTCAAACAGATCACCACGTATGCTAGTTGAATATCTGATATATTTCCGTCTAGATGAAGTTTAAGAATTACATTACATCGTCGCTCTGGTAAAAAACGTACGTGTGGTGGTTAGTGGAAAGTAAAGTGACCTTCACGAGGTCGAGTTTTACCGACCCTTATTCTTGTATTTATACAGCCAAGTTACAGTTGGCTTCAAACCGACGACAAGGTGACGATTAATCTCGTGAAACTCATTAGAGACCGGCGGCTAAATTTCAAGCTAATTATCGCGCTAATTAAGTGCTTTGCATAAGCTGCACACCGGTACACTTACCTCCACTTAAAAAAAAATAAAAATCAATTCCGACAAATATTCAATACAAAAAAGTCGAGCTTCACCTGTCCTTGACGATATTATAGGTGTACGTCGTCCAAATCAAATATTTATTGGAAATTAGCAACGAGTTTATTTCCTCCCTGGAGTTACAACCACTTGTTTTTTCTTCTCACTTTTTTTCACCTTCAATGCATCATATCGATTTAGTTTACGAATCCGACGACCTGCGCCAAAGGGATCGATTCCGTCTAATTTGAATGTCGAAAAATATTTTCGCGAGTAAATCAAAAGTAAGTCGAAAAAATGAGTGTGCAAAAAAATTGAAACATTCGATCAGATCTGTAGGACTCAATTATGTCCGTGAACTTAGCTCCACCATTTTGAAAATGTGTAAAGATTGTGCTGCATTTGTGCTCCGCTGTGCCACAAAGCTCACGAAAAAATGTTCAAAAAATGACGAAAATGGAGCGAAAAAGCATTTTTTTTTCAACGTCAAAATTGATTTTGTTATTTTTCAGTTTCACTGCGATGATTTTTGAAAACCTCGATTTGTGCAAGAACCGTCGCAGTTTCTGCAAATACGCCGGCGACACAACGTTCGATGCACCTTCCACCATCCGGCACAATAATTTTTTTTAAACAATTCCAAAATGGCGGAGCTACTTAAAAAAAAAAAAAACGCTTTTTGACTCATTTTCGTCATTTTTTTATCTTTTTTTCGCGGGCTTTGCGGCACAGTGTGGAGCACAAGTGCGGCACAATCTGGCACAATGAACATTTTTAGACATTTGAAAAATGGCGGAGCTAAGTTCACGGACATGACTTAATTCCCATATATATACCATGTGGCCATTGCCTATTTTATTGTGGGACAATACACGAGATCGCGACATGGATAGGTAACTGTAGTAGGCAAGTACGTTCGCCGCGGTGTTGATGACAATGGTGATGGAAGTCTGGCTAACAGGGCGGATAATAATCACTTCGGTACGTCGTCTCTGGAGACCTCGTTATATCTCACGCTCGCGGGAACACATAGTCGAGTCGAGGCAGTGTACGTGCGCGCCTATAACGCATGTACACGCGCAGAATGTGATTTTCAACTGCAATATCATTATTGTCATTATTGTAGTTATATTATTATTATCATTGTTACGGAGCGTGTTTATCGATCGATATGGATTTAAATGGTTTTTAAGTACATAATACGAATCAATTGAAATTCGCATAGTTCGTAGAGCAGGCGGTAGCTATCGATAGGGTATATACATAGTGTAACGTAAAATATATCCTACGCGGATAATTATTTCGACCTTTCTCTCGACGGGCCCGTGCTATAATGTATGTGGTCACCTTATACAGCGGTAATCGCGAGTGAACGTTGAACAACACATAATCTTACGCATGGGCGCTAACAATAATTAGAATTCTGTGATGGGCCGTGGTTGAAAAAAAGAAATAGAAGAAAAAAAAAAAAAATAAAAATAGAAGAAAAAGGTTGCCGGTAAACTTTACTTCGAAACCAGCAGCGCCCTCTTTCATACGATAGCGATTGTGCTGTTCGGTTATTAATCGTGCTACTCGTCGCACGCTTTGACCTTTCTTCGATAATCGAACCGCACCGGTGTTCACGTGTAATGCAATTAGCTACAGCGATTATATCGATCTTTTGATTCATTTATTTATTCGTTGCAAGTCTCGGACGCGAGGCGCGAGAGGTTAGGCTCTGCGATTGGTCGAAAATAATATACGCGATTCTTCAGCTCCGATCATTGCCGCCTATTTGGTACGACACTTGGATGACAAAAGAAAATCACTGATGTTGAGAGGACAGTCCGTTCAACAATTCTGATATAATTTCCAGTCATTTTAGTGAGATTAATACAAAAAAAAAGCTCATTGAGTATTTATTGACGTTTTTTTATAAGTTTAATTCCCTACGAGAAAAAAAATCTAGTCTAGTCTAGTGTCTACTTTTAGAATACGGGACGATATCTCTCGAAAGACTCGACTAACCGAGCCCATTTCATTTTCAATGCGTTGAGAAATCGGTACAATAGAATCTCATTGAATTTGACTTCCTTAACTTGCGTCGTTTGTTCATAATTAATTAAAGAAGCGATCACCGTCGAAAGTTTGTTTAATCTAAATCGCGCAAATGTGTCATTTTCAGCAGCTGAAAATAATATAGAGAGAAACTCGCTGAAGCACATGTTCGAAGTTTCGATTTTACGTTCATAGATGGCGCGCTGGTAGTTCAAGCCTGAAATTTTTCACTTTTTCAACTTTCATCGCATTAACACGAGTGGTACACTTTTTTCTTCATGTCAACGAATATGTATTCAATTGCATCTGGTGCTGGTGCAGATCGGTCGATACGGAATAATAAATACAAATTTGAATAAATTTGATTTATGTCTGTAACGAAACATATTCCAAAGACTTTCTGTTAATTATATTGTACTCGATTGGTATCCCATTCCCGATTCATCAACCCATTGTTCTTCTTTTCTTCCCGAACTATTGAGAATTCTGACGTTCTGAAATAAAGAGAAAGAAATTTTTCTATTCCATCTTCACTTTGACACACCTTGTACGAAACGTACTCCGACAATGAAGCGAAAAGTCGATGTTCCCTGTTCCCCTTCGTCTGTACACGACATCGCCGCAAGATCTTTGTAATGCGATAAAGAAGCATCGCCTCAATTCTAAAGACTGAAAATACTCGGAAAACGTCTTGTGGCCATTCAGATGATTGAGAGATTTGTAAAGATTCTTACTCCGATTTCAATCACGGATAGTATCATCCACGGTATTCAACTAATCTAACAATAAGCCCGCGTTCCCACCATCTTCAAATGTCACATAGCCGTCGCATGAGAATTTCAAAGATATCATCAATATTCCATGTGAATCATGGGACTTCCGACGTTTGTGAAAATATTCTTCATCGTCACGTGCAGCGATAGTTCCAAAGTTGGAAAATACGTCCGTCGATCCGTCCCCTACAAAATTACGTCGATTCATTATTCATCGAGAGAAATTGAACTTCTTGAAATGTCTCGCAACCTTGACCTAGAAAACCAGAGGCTTTTCCTCTCATTTAGCGTCTGGCGGATGGAGGGTCAAGTTTTTTGGCATCGTTTCAATTTCAAAAACTTCGCAGTTGCCAGACACGTGGTTACCGTACGAAGGGTTCGTTTGCTCAGACGGAAATGTTGACACTCGTCGATATTCCGGTTGGGGACAACGACGTCAGCTGAGATTTCATTGGAAGGATTCCCTTCAACTGAGAATGAGAATTGAGTAGCTCTTCAGACGTATGGGAGATGTAATTTTTGAAAAACATATTCAACAATCTAACGACTAATTGCCTAGGAATTTGCACCAAAAATTATTCATCATCTTTCAAACTTTCACTGTGTGTATATTATATAAATATATACATATGTACGCAACTTTATATATCGGCTAACTTTGTATTGTTCGCAAAGTTCTCGCCCTCCGTCTCCGTCTTTTACTTGACGTCCCAACGAGGATGCTTGTCGACTAATTAAGGCGGTGCTTCAATTAGCATCTGGCTACCGAATATGCTTGGGGTGTCGCGAGGAAGTAGCGATGAAACGAAACGAACGTTATTTCAAACAAGTCGCAACTCGTTTCACGATTCGTTTCGAACTTTTGAATAACCTAGTAAAAGTTGAGATCGAGAAGAAATTAATCGGGGGATCGAAAATTTGGTAAGGTTCCACATTCGGAGAATTTGATTCCAAACCCCCTCAAATTTGATGTAGGTATAGGTATATCGAACAGTCTCGCATAATATTCAACGAAACCTTAGGAGATTCTTGAAAACGTACGCGGATGCAATATTGAATTTAATTAAATGTTCGCCGAATTTTTATGACTTCGCTTACCACAGAATTCTGCACGTCCCGAAATCAGTTGTGTAGATAACGTACCTAACTACGATTCTCAAGTCTTTGGAATCGTCGGGGTCTGGATGAAACGTATACGCGTTCGAATAGCTTATTTTCTAAACCCTAAACTTGCCGAAAATGGATGTACATAAAAAACACCGTATTCTATCAGGCTGGATATATCGGAGTTCCGTTCGGAGTGGCAGTGGCGCTGAGATACGTGCGAAAACACATTGCAGACGGTAATGAAATTTCCTTGGCGCACAATGCGTCGTAAAATATAGTTAAACGTGAATAAGTATATATGTTGAGCGTACCGAGGGAACGGATGTTAGAATCTCATGGTTTCGACGTTGCCGTGTGGCTCGAATGGCGATGGTATCGATGAACTCTGAAATGAATGTGCATGGGGTGAGACATTAAAAACTCTAAGAGTTCAGTTTTTTTGCCCAATCAACGCGCAGTGCACGAAAAAAATTGAAAGAATGAGAAAAGTGGATTCTAAAGTAAATGATGCTCAATGAAAAAGTCTAGTCTGCCAAAGCAAGCACCTCCCAATTTCGGAGTTCAGAAAAACTCACTTTTACGCGCTAAGAAACACTCAATTTTGAATTTAACTTCGGCTGTCACACCAGATGAAGATCGAGAACACAGCTGATGTCCGGTTTTTCAGATATGACGAGGTTAGGTTTTGACAGCTCCGGAACAGTGTGCCTCAAAACCAAACTCCAATAATCAGCTATATTGCAAACAATGAAATAAAATCGATCAACCAATATTTTTGCTATAACTTTTTAAAATTATGAGGGTTTGTTGTGTCAGTTTGAAAACTATGCAACTCAAATGATCCTAAACCTAAAAAAATGATCAGATGATTAAACCTGACATTGGATTGACCAAATGAATAAATTATTATCAATCCTTTCTGGTATTAGAAAGGTGGGAATCACAACTCCAATGGAAAACTGTAACTATTCGATGAAAGTCGTGTTACAACCCTCGACGGAGAGCCATACTCATCTGCTTCGAAGAAGTTTATCTCCTCCGCAGAAGACAGGCTTCTCGAAGAGATCGCTGTTCTGACCTAGAACTTCGTTACCCCCATCTACACCATAGGAGTTCTTTCCTCCGTAGAATATAGAGTCGAACTAACCCTAATCGATCCTATCAAAATGTCTGAAATCTCTGATTGGTTTTGACAGCTGAATCCAAAATCTGAGTATATTGGTTATTCCGCGGAACAAATGTACGGATTATAGGGTGCGCAATTTCACCGTGACCGCTCCGTAATGTAGACGTATATCGTTCGCACGCGATATTCGTAAACTCATAAAAGTGTCGCTGATCGTACGTTGCAGACACTCCGAATCACGACCAAATGTCAATTGGGTGAACGAGCAAGGCTGGCTAAGCTCACCATCGTGGTGTGGAACATTATGACTCGTTTGAAACAGATTAGCAATCGTGATGATTTAATATACCTCGGGCATGAATAATCATGACGGGGAATTGCAGCATGGATTGGACATTATCACGACAACGATTTGAGAATTCGAGTGTGCGACGGAGACCCCGATTTACGTCGGGCATATCACACGACACGGTTATTTTCTCTCGACAAATTTAACTGCGACACGCGCAAAAAAAAAAAATCAAGTTCCAGCTGACTGACTTGGCACATGCTAACGCCTACCGATTTCTTTTTTCTTTTATGTCTTCGTAACCAATGACGTGGTACTGTACTGTTCACTCTGATTACCGACAGGACTTGCATCGCCATTGGCAGCTTTGGTTTTTCAGCATTTCTGATTATCTAACCGAATACCATAAATTAAATTCAACGATGAAGTAATCGGAACGAGTGTCCTTGATCCTACCAGAAATTGAGCATATAGTCAACGTGATGAAACGCAGAAAAATGAGAAACCCTTACGGGCTTTTGACTCGGAGTTGTGAAATATTTCAGACCGGCGGTTGTCCTTTTCCAGTAATTATAGACTTCGAACCAGGACTTGCCTTCTCTTGTGGCCCATAAGTTCGTGTAATTTTTACGCTCTTATGTGCACCGGACTTGACCTGATCCACACCACTGTGCAGAACTTTGAAAGTCGAAAGATAAGAAGAAGAGAAAGTCCAATATTTGGTTGTCCTTTTTCGTTCAGCTAGAATCCTGTCGTATTCATCGATCTTTGAGTTGCAATAGGCGCCATATTTTTAATGTTTGTACATTTTATGGAGAGAAAAAATTTGACGAAAATTTTGACAGCCAATTTTTACTCGATCCATTAACGCACCTGAAGGCGGACACGGTGTTTATGGAAATGGAGAGCATCGAGATTCCTCGAGCCAGGTCAGTGGGTGACCAAAGCAAAATAGCCAATCGAATGTGGTTCTTGTTAACATCTTTTTCAATCGTCAATGGCTCGTAAAGCTTCACTTCTCCATCGGACCACCCGCGGAGCTCTTGTACCTCACCATTTTCCACCGTTTCGATTGGGAGTCTCGAGGGGGTTATGATTGAGGCGAGTTCCTTTTTCGTCCTTTTTCTCTTTTTTCACTATCAGGACGAGACGCCGCGAACCCCCCCGGGAAAGATTCCTTATTTCCACTCGACGTCTGCGAGCCACTCGTTCCTTTCTCGATAATTGAATAACTGACCAATCCCACCATCGCGCCTCGCGTCTTCTGTTTTTTGAGATCCCAACTCCGCTCTCCGGTATACAGCGGAGATTTATTACGATGTATTTTTATCGCGTCGGATTCGAATCCCCATTCTCTGCAATCGGACTCGAAATTTTATCACTCCGCTCAATCCAGATGTTGTATCTTCCGTTCATCACCACCGCGTGCGAATGACATGACGTGACATGATTTTCTGTAAAAAAACGAAACCGCCCCTCATTCATTTTTGATCTTTTCCCGGTTAGCAATAACTTTTCGCTCTTGACTTGGATAGTTTTCTTCTACGAGAATTTGCAGTCGAATGAATTTTTACAAATGCGGTAAGGTCCGGACTCCGGAGCCTGATATCAGGCCGTGAAGTCAAGGTCAAACTGGAACAAGCAAGGGTATATAAGTTGAAATAAAATAAAAGTTGAAATAAATGAGAAGAATAGCCAAAGATGAATTATACATCGATCCCTAAGATTTGGTAATTGGACACCCGACGCCATTTTCAATGTTGAATGTTGAAGCAAACCAGATACGAGCACTACCGTTCAACGATCATT